>NW_024412414.1:1519371-1605482 GCF_014898765.1 Herpailurus yagouaroundi | reverse complement strand
AGCTTTCGGCCCCGGAGCCGATGGGGGGTTTAAACCCCGGGCCGCGAGAGCTCATGCCCTGAGCCAAAGTCGGATGCTCAACCTACTGAGCCCCCCCGCCCCCCCCCCCCCCCAAATTTAATGGGCAAAAGAGTTGAACAGACATTTCTCCAAAGAAAATATTCAAATGGCCAATAAGCCGAAGAAAATTGCTCAACATCATTAACCATTAGGGAAATGTAAATCAAAACCACATTAAGATATCATTTCCCATGCATTAGGATGGTTATAATCAAAAAGAGGGATGCCTGGGTGGCTCAGTTGGTTAAACATTCAACTCTTGGTTTTGGCTCAGGTCATTCACGATTTGTGGGTTCGAATCCCGCATCAGGTTCTGCGCTGGTAGTGCAGAGCCTGCTTGGGATTCTCTCTCTCCCTCTCTCTCTGCCCCTCCCCTGCTTGCATCCTCTCTCTCAAAATAAATAAACAAAAAAAAAAAAAAAAAAAAAAGAGTAACAGCATTCAAAAAGTATTTCATCGGGTCTCAAAGAAGGTTTCTATGTTAGTAAGCCAAAGAAGCTCTGTCTGTGCTTCACTTGAACCTGCTATGTGTTAACCCTGTGCCACCCTAGAGCTTGCTGCATGCTGTTGTACAATCAAAAGCAGTTCTCCCCTCTAGCATCTGTTGGGCAAGATGGACAGCTATAGTGGAAGAAGCACAAGTTGGGTGCTAAGTCTGCTTTTTGCCAACTTTGGTATGAGCTGCAGTTGATTCAAGTGAGTTTACCTCACCTGTTGAAGGACATGCTTGCAAATTTATGATTCCTTTTGTATGAGATGCCCAAAGGCCTCTACAAATTTGTCTGAGATGCGGTACAGATCATGTTGGCAATGGTGCCTGGTAGTTCAGTAATAAATTCAGATTGGATGAACAACCCAAAATATCCCTCATATTTATTAGAGGGATGATTAACTCTGAAAGTGACAGGTTAATGGGAAAGTACTTGGGGTCCACCACTCCCGAGGCCTTTAGAGAGAAGGTGTGTTCTAGTGGCAGCAGGGGCAGTTTAGATATGATCTGGCTTGAAGGCAAAGTCCTGCCATGATGGGACTGCTCAGAAATTCTTGCAGCTGTGTGAATTTAGAGCCTGGCATTATAAACACACATCAAGGTGGGGAATATACTTTTTTTTTTCCAGAAGCATATTGTTGAGTATCATTTAGCACAGTTGTAGGAAGTCAATTTGGTAACAGGACATAAAAATATTAGATGTTTTTCTGACGAGTGGAAGCATCTCCTTTCCATCCTTTCCTGCTTATCTTTTCAGTGCCCGATGTCAGTCTTGGCCCTCTGCCTTAGCCTACTTTCAACCCCCTCGATCTGCTCAAGTTGCAAAGGACAGGATCATTAGTTCATACTGAATGAAAAATATAAATGCCTGGCAATACCCAGGTGTGTGTACCCTGGCCAGAGCACCTGCATTTTGACAGGAAAAATTGCCAGTCCAAAGGACTCAATTAAACCACAAGCAAGCAGGGTGTGAAAGTATGTTTGGACATAGGTGTTCCAGGGCATGGTCTCTTGACTCACATTTAAAAGGGTAAAAATCAGCTCTTCTATTTTGCATCCTTTGTAAAGTGAATTGTGCTTCCCCAACATACAAATATTTACAGTCTAATGAGTTTAATAAAAGCCCTGCTCCTCAGGTCAGCCTTTTCTGATCCCTCAGGTTGGTATACATGTTCTGTTCTAGGTGCCGAGAGTTCCTGCATCTCAGCACTCTCCACAAGGCACCTACTGTAACTGCTTAAGTCTACCTCAGAGGGCAGTAGGAAACACTTCCTACTTTTCCTTTTTTCCCAAGGCTAGGTTCATTTTAGGGCCACAATGCTTGCTTAATGAATGAACACTTACTAACTTTAGGAATGAGTAAGAAATCTGTTTTATAGTCCTTGGTCCTAAACTGTGCCAAGACCTTTTTCTCTTACTCCACTCTTATGCCTGTCTGCTAATTAGACATCCTGCAGGTACTGCACAACACCTGCCCTGGCAGTTTATTACATAAAGCAAGGCGTACAGGCTTTCACTGACACACCTGGGTTTATGAGGCTGATGGGAAAGTTCATACATTTTCACCCTGGAGTGAGAACCTTCTCTATTCCATTGTAAGAAGGCATTGCTGTAGCAGCACTTTTTAAAGGAATAAATTCTTAGGAAAAATTTCTATGGTGATTACATGCTAAAAGATAGACATTTAGGTTGAAAAGAATGCCCACAGCATTGAGCTAAGGAGCAAATATTAAGAGTTTCTAAATCTATAATTTATTCTGAGTTTTGGCTGCAACATTCCCATGGGTTATTAATGGGGCAACCAAGTTCACACCCTGTGAAAAAAACAGATCATGCAGACCCAATATGTTACGAATCTCAACCACAAACTTCTGACTTCTCAACATTCCCAGTGAAACTATGAACAAAGTAAATGCCTAAGTAGGGTAAAGGGTTTCAGGCACTGACACCTCCAGCCTGAATTGAAATGTATACCACACCCTCCTTTTATTTCAAAGGACCATTAAATAGTAAGTGTAGTGAAGGGTCAATGGGCAAAGAGTTAAGTCCTCTTTGTGCTGCAACTTGCACCAGAGTGCACAGGAGTGTTGATCTTCAAAGTGCTCATTGCTCACCTCATACAAAGGATTAGGACCTTACAATGCCAGTGTGCTGTGTTCCTAAAAAATAAATTATCTCGATGACCGGTAAGTCCCAGGCTCTTCTTTAAACTAAAGTCAATTAAGGATTCAAAACTGAACATTACAAATCAGCCTCACTGATTCATATCAGAGTTGATTAACCAGTTTTTAAATTTTCCAGTTGATAATGTTTAAAAAGATAGAACTATAACCCTAAATTTCTTGGCACAAAAACAAAGATCCACACAGTCAACAACCACTACCCACCCACATTATATAAAAACAATGAGGTGTTAAGAGCAACTCTCTGTTCATAAGCAGGTCAATCTGTTGAAAACAAACAAGGAAGCAGCTTTTGCCCTGTTTAATTTCACCAGCATAATCAAATACAAGTTCCTACGAAGACATAACTTGCTGGGTGCTAATAAGCACAGCAACAGACACTAAACGGAATTCCTTCATATACATACCAGGCATTTAAATCCACTGTTCTTTTGCCAACTGCTCTAAAAACAAGTACCTATGAAACATACTGCTTTTCAAGGAGGATTCCCCCCGAAACACAGAGAATAAGAACAGGCTTCAAAATTGCAGTCTTGTTGTTCTTAGGACCCTTAAAACTTACCATGTCAATGGCTCCCTCCAGCTTTATTTACATTTTTCCTCAGCAACCTCCCAGGCCAGAGAGCCCCACCAAAAGGGTTGGTTGGGGAAGCACAGGCATTTGCTTTCAAATCACCAGTGCAGATTCCATTCACCAAAACCAGACAGAGCTGTTTAAAGATGCCCTCTCTACGACCCTGCTTGCTGAAGGTCAAGTACACTATCACTCCCTGTAACCAAGGAAGCAAAATTGACATGTTCCTGCCGTTTCACCAGCTGCTAAAGCAGTTTGTCTAATAATATGATTAATTGCTTCTCGGGAAGATGTACTTTGCTTTACAAAGTTCTCCCTTCACCTAGGTTGCTGCTTTTGCTAAATGTGCCCCCCCCCCCCCCAGCCGGCTCCACCAGCTTCCCCTTAAAGACCATCTTTCCTGAACTGAGAGCTCTTGAGAGCATGTTACCATGGAATCTAACCCACTCAAAACAGTCCTAAAACTATAAACAGTGGAGGTAAGATTTGGAGAACTCAGAAATACCACATTCTGCATATAGCATTTTCAACTTCACAGTACATCAAGCCAACATTTTTAAAGACATGGGGTCTTTGCAAATTACTACACCATTTAAAGGGAAGGCAACATAACAATCACAAGAATAATAGCACTGGGCACATTTAACATATTTTACTACACCCACCCAATATGTGCCAGGCTTATGAGTACAGGTCAGAGTTCTAGCCCCTGTAGCCTCCCATACTCGCAGGAAGGCGAGCACATGTAGTCAGTGCAAATGAGGATGCTGTATGTAGTAACTGGCCACAGAATGGCCCAAGTCTCAGTGTCAGCCCTCCCCCTCAGGCCACAGAGGAAAGAGCTTCTGAGGTCACTGTCAGAGGTGGGGCTGTAACTAATACTCAGATCCTCTGGCTGCTAGACAAGAGCACCTGTCTCTAAGCCAAGCTGTAGCCTTCTGTTTGACATGTAACTTAACTACCTGTTTCAATACCTGGGCAAAGAACTAATATAAAGTGAATGCTGGCCAAGCACCAAAAACAGACAAAACAAATGAAAGCCGGGGCGGGGGGGGCGGCGGGGAGTAGGAAGAAAGAAGTTTTAGGGATATTTACTTTTATATAGGATAAGAGGAGGGAACTGATAGAGTAAGGAAACTTTTAATAGTAAGTTCACTGTGTTATAAACAATGAATTTCTACTCCACAGAAGCCTGTATACATACTAACTTAAAACAATCTAAGTTAAAGGAATATGCCACCTATTTTTTAGGTTCTGGCACAAACCTAGGCATCCCAACCTAAAAGGGAAAAATTAATTCAGGAGTAAAAAAAGAGAGAGGATTCTCCTTTTTACCTATTTTTTTTTACATTAGAGAGACAGCGTGTGTGCTCAAGTGGGGGACAGTGAGAGAGAATCTAAAGCAGAGAGCATGGAGCCTGAGATGCAGGGCTTGATCCCACGACCCTGGGGTCATGACCTGAGCTGAAATCTAGAGTCGGATGTTCAACCAACTGAGCTACCCCGGTGCCCTAAGGATTCTCCTTTTTTAAAAAGGAAACTAAAAGTCCCCCTACCTCAACAACTATTTAAAGTTCTAAGAAACGTAACATTCAGTAAAGCTAATAAGTGATGTGTAACATGAAAGATTAATACAAAGAAGCAAAAAGCTCCAAGGCCCAACTGTTCAGGTCAATAGGTCTGTTCTTCTCATCATAAAAATCTGTTCACGCCCTCTGATCTGGTGATTCTACTTCTGGGAATCCACCTTACATAAACTATCCTAAATACAGAAATGGCTTTATCAGTGTGTGCTCCTAAATTATTTTTCTAGGGAATACAGGAATTCCCTCTCTCAGGGGTCTGGATAAAGTAGAGCCCACCTTCAACTGTAGAAGCAGAAAGTGACAGATACTTGCAGGTCTAGCTTACCTTAGTGGGCAGCGGGTTGATCAGATGTTTGTGCTGAGACTACTGGCAGCAGGAACCCCGTGGCCAGCCTAGGCAGTGTTGTGGTGTATAGCCATAGCTTCACCAAACTGGCTCTTTGGTGAGATTTGTTTTCATAGCTGCAAAGCTACATTTCTAGTCCTCCTGTAACTATGTCAAGTTAATCCAATCCTTCCCCACACATAGTTTAACTCCGTGTTTTTTAAGAATCCTATTTTTTTTTAAATCAGCAACAGCTGGTTTTTCTTGTTTGTTTTGGGCACCCTCAACTGGTAAAGAATGGATGTATTTAACCTAAAGGTCAGAATCAACTTAAATGTCCCAAACTAGGAGATAGGTTAGTAAATTATTCTACGCTCCCTTGATACAATATTATGTAGCTATGAAAAATGTTGGTTATGCAGGCTACGTAGCAACCTGTGGAAAGGATATTTACATTTATTCTGTCAAACAACAATCTATGTGTGCACACTGATTACAGCTGGATGACGTGCATGTGAAAAGACCAAAAAAGAATATGCTTATTCATTCAATAAAGAAATCTTTTTTTTTTTTTTTAATTTTTTTTTTCAACGTTTATTTATTTTTGGGACAGAGAGAGACAGAGCATGAACGGGGGAGGGGCAGAGAGAGAGGGAGACACAGAATCGGAAACAGGCTCCAGGCTCTGGGCCATCAGCCCAGAGCCGGACGCGGGGCTCGAACTCCCGGACCGCGAGATCGTGACCTGGCTGAAGTCGGACGCTTTAACCGACTGCGCCACCCAGGCGCCCCAAGAAATCTTAATATTGAGTGCTTACTATGTTCCAGGCACTCGAAAGTGTTTTAGACACTGGGAAGACAAACAGCAAGTGAAACAAAGTTCCTGCCTTTCTGCAACTTACATTCTATTGTGATAAATAAAAAAGTATATATGTTTTTTATTTTATTATTTTTATTATTTTTTTAATGTTTATTTATTTTTGAGAGAGACATAGTGGGAGCGGGGAAGAGGCAGAGAGAGGGAGACACAGACTCTGAAGCAAGCTCTAGGGGCGCCTGGGTGGCTCAGTCGGTTAAGCGGCTGACTTCGGCTCAGGTCATGATCTCGCGGTCCGTGAGTTCGAGCCCCACGTCGGGGTCTGTGCTGACAGCTCAGAGCCTGGAGCCTGTTTCAGATTCTGTGTCTCCCTCTCTCTGACCCTCCCCCATTCATGCTCTGTCTCTCTCTGTCTCAAAGATAAATAAACGTTAAAAAAATTAAAAAAAAAAAAAAAACAAAAAAACAAAAAACTATGAAGCAAGCTCCAGGCTCTGAGAGCTGTAAGCACAGAGCCTGATGCAGGGCTTGAACTCACGAACTGTGAGATCATGACCTGGGCTGAAGTCGGAAGCTTAACCAACTGATCCACCCAGGTGCCCCTATGTTTTTTAGATAATGATAAGCATTTTGGAGAAAAGTAAGATGTAAGAGGGATAAAGGGTGACCGAGGTGGAAATGGTTGTTATTTTATACAAGAAGTGATAAAGTAATAAAATGATAGTGTTAAGATGTGTTCAAATATAGAAATATGGCTTTCTTTTCTCCTCTGCAAATTTTCCAGCATGTTCTACCACTTTCATAATCAATTAAAAAAAAATAATTTCCAAAAAAGTTACCTTTTAAAACCAGCAAATATTGCTAGAATTTGGTATTATGAATGATCTTATTTTCTACCCCAAGTCTGATATAATGAGTGTTCTTCATACTTTTCTTCATTTTAAAAAGAAAAACTTTTCTACGCATTCAGGAAAATATATATATTTTTTTGTAAGATGAGAGTCTACTGTGAAAAAGAATTCTCGGTCTCCTTGTCCTTTGAAGGACTGCTACTGAAGATATTTTAAAACCATGCTATATTTCTGCAACTACAAATCTAAACTGAATCATCCTGGTAGGCAGCTAGTTACAGGGAAACTCATTACACTTAGAACACCAGCTCCTGTCTGGGTGGCTTTGGACAAGTCCCTTAATTGTTCTAAGCCTCTGTTTACTCATTTGTAAAACTGAGGTGGATACCTCTTACTTCACAGAATAATGGGAGGATTAAAATGAGGCAATGAAGTACAATGCATTATATAAATACAGAGCATTCCTACTGAAATTTCCCTGACGAAATCCAATGCACAATGCTAAACCTATCACCCTGAATAAGATGTTATCTCCTATGCAAATGTTCATTTGTTTGTTTATAGACAAGATGGTTTCATTTCTAATCCTCCATTTTCTGTAACCAATAAAAGTCTACAGTCTCCAAAATCTTTTTAAAAGTATGAGGCACTAAAGGTATACATATACCTCAAATGCAGTGAGATTTCAAGAAAGGAGATGTTTTCTATGATAGAACGTTACTATTCTCCCCAAGACATACTTATCATAGGAAATTATTTTGGCACAATCCTTCTACATAAGGTATGTCATATCTACAAGGGCATCATGCTTCAACATTTTCTCCTTTTTGACAATTCCACTTATCAACTCTTTTTCCCTCTCCATACTACCAGTAAGTTGTCTTACTTATAACACTAGTTTTATTCTAAGTCCACTGTGTATATTTCATTTACAAAACAGCTTCACCTTACTACTCTTAACTCACAGCTTACGTGTGTGCAACTATCTGAATTTTCCATTACATCTTCTATGATAGCTATGCCCAAGTATTTACATGAAATACATACTACTTTTTAATAACTTGCTTCTTTTACTTCTCTTGAATTTAGTTATTGTACTATACTGATTTTTGGAAATTATTTCTGTATTAATGGATATATTTACTATGAATATCACTTTGGTATAGTAAAAGAGTCATTAAGAACCACTGCAATAAAAAGGGGGTGCTGGGTCTGAAGGAACAGACAACTCCTTGAAGGAAGGGTCACATGGTATGTACTCAATGAATACTTGCTGAATTAACAACAGAGTTTATCAGTGGCCCAGCTACTTCTTGTATATAAAGCTATATGATTGTTAACTGTCCAAAAAAAAAAAAAAAAAAACCACAAAACACCCAAAACCCCACAAAAACTTGGAAGATAACATTCTGCCCAGATAGCTTTTGAATCAGTGATTCTACTTCTGGTCTAGAGAAATACACCCAACATGTGAGCCCAACAAGGCATCATATACAAAGATGTTCGTTGTAGCACTATTTATGTTTGAGAAAATCTGGAAACAACTCAAAAATGTGCTTCTATAGTGGAGTGGCTACATAAATAGAGCTCTAATTTATGTAATACTACATGATAGTAAAAAGAATTATATAGATTTGAGTAGCTGGAACTCTTGTACACTACTGGTAGGAATATAAAATGCTACTATTTTGAAAATCAATCATTATATTTGAGACAAAGTAAAAAAGGCAACTTATAGAACATCTTATCTAGTGTGATTCCATTTATGCTAAATTTAAAAATCTATAAACACTTAACCCTTGAAAAACATGGGTTTGAAGTGCATGAGTACCCTTACATGAGGATATTTTACAATAAATGCAGTGTGATACTGTGTATGTGTTTTCCCTTCCTTATGACTTTCTTAATAGCATTCTCTTTCTCTAGTTTACTTTGTTGTAAGACTACAATACATACAGCATACAAAACATGTGTTAATCAATTGTTTTATGTTACTGATAAGGCTTCCAGTCAATAGGAGGCTATTAGAAGTTAAGTTTTGGGGGAGTCAAAAATTATACATGGATATTCAACTATGCAGGGTTTGGCATACCATCCTAGCCCCCATGTTCTTTAAGGATCAAATGTACTTCTATAGTTACATATACATGAATATAAATACTTAGGAAAAAACCCTGGAAGGTAACACACCAAAGTAAAACAAATTTCAAGAACTGTTATTATACAGACCAGATTTTCTGATTATATTGAGATTAAGTTTAAAAAGTTACAAAAAAGATAATTATAAATGTAAAACTTAGAACTATAAAACTGCTAGAGAAAACAAGGGGGAAAATCTTTGTGATTTTGTGTTAAATAAAGATTTTTAGTAGGACATCCAAAGTATGATTCATAAAAAAAAAATGATAAATTAGACTTCATCAAAGTAAAAAATTTGTGTTCTTCAAAAGACATGGTTAAGAGAATGAAAGATAAACCACAGACTAGGAGAAAGTATTTGGAAACCATGTACGTGTTAAGGACATGTAATCCAGAATACACAAAGAACTCTCAAAATTGAATAATAAGAAAGCAAACAATTTTAAAAAATGGGCATAAGATTTCAACAGATGAAAGATGATATATGCATGGCAAATAAACACATAAAGGATACTCAACATTAGTCATTAGAGAAATGGAAATTAAAACTACCATGAGGAACCAGTACACATCTACAAGAATGCCTGACATTAAACAGACTGACCACACCAAGTATTGGCAGGGTTGTAGAGCAACTAGCACTTTTGTATACTGCTGGAAGGAATACAAAATGGTACAACTACTTTGGAAATCAACTGGGCAGTTTTTACACGAGAAATGAAAGCCTATATTCTCATGAACACTTGTACAGAAATGTTCATAACAGGGGTACCTGGGTAGCTCAGTCGGTTAAGCGTCTGACTTCGGCTCAGGTCATGATCTCGTTGTTTGTGAGTTCAAGCCCCACATCAGGTTCTGTGCTGGCTGTGTGGAGCCTGGAACCTGCTTCAGATTCTGTCTCCCTCTCTCTCTGCCCCTCCCCTGCTTGAGCTCTGTCTCTCTCGCTTTCAAAAATAAACATTTAAAAAAAAGTTCGTAACATCTTTAGTTGTAATAGGCAAAAAAACAAAGGGGAAACAGCTTAAATGTCTATTCATTTAGGATAAAAGTATTTATCTCTTCAGGCTAAAAAAATTTGCAATACAATGGATACACTTTTATAAAAAATGAACGAAGTACTGATACATATAAAACATGGATGAGTCTGAAAATAATGATGCTGAATGAAAGAAGCCAGATAAGAAAGGGTATATAGTGTATGATTTCTTTCATAGAAAATTCTACAAACTGCAAATCAATCTAAATGATAGGAAGATAACCATTGGCTGCGTGGAAGTGATATGGCTAGACCTCTACCTAGAAGATAATAGATAGCTGAATTGTTGTATTAGAAAAGAAGAAAGGCTAAGAAATCAATAAGCTAAGATCCATCCTAAGAACTTACAAAAAGAATACCAAAATAAGGGCCAAAAAGCAGAAGAAAATAATAAAAACAGAAACTTATCAGAGATAAAATAACTCTCTGGTGAAACCAATCAAAGGGACAATAAGAGATACACAAATAATGTAATACTAGGAATAAAAGAGGGCTGTAACTAGAGTTGCCTCAAATGTTAAAATATAAAACAAATATATTCTGAACAGAATGCCAATAAACTTGAAAATTTGACAAAACAAATTCTTAGAAAAAGGTGTAACTTATTAAAACTGAGTGAAGTACAAATAAAAAATTTGAATAGTCCTTTAACCATTAAAGAAACTGAATCAGGGGCGCCTGGGTGGCGCAGTCGGTTAAGCGTCCGACTTCAGCCAGATCACGATCTCACGGTCCGTGAGTTCGAGCCCCGTGTCAGGCTCTGGGCTGATGGCTCAGAGCCTGGAGCCTGTTTCCGATTCTGTGTCTCCCTCTCTCTCTGCCCCTCCCCCGTTCATGCTCTGTCTCTCTCTGTCCCAAAAATAAACAAAAACGTTGAAAAAAAAAAAAAAAGAAACTGAATCAATAGTTAAAAATCTTTCCATGCCCTAGTAGTTTTACTGGTGCATTCTGTAAGCATTCAAGAACCAAAAAATTTCCAATTTTACATAAATTATTACAAAAAGTAGAAAAGGAAGAGACTTACTCCTAATTCTCTTTATGAGGCTATGCTAACCTTGATACCGAAACATAAAAAAAATTTTTTTTAACATTTATTTATTGTTGAGAGAGTGTGAGCAGGGGAGGGGCAGAGAGAGGGAGACACAGAATCCAAAGCAGGCTCCAGGCTCTGAACTATCAGCACAGCACCTGATGTGGGGCTCGAACCCGCGAACCGCAAGATCATGACCTGAGCCAAAGTTGGACACTTAACCTAATGAGTCACGCAGGTGCCCCCCAAAACATAAGAAAAATTAAAAGTCAATCCTACTCATGAACATGATAGACAATTCCTAAACAGAGTGTTAGCAAACTGAATCCAAAATGTGTGTGTGTGTGTGTGTGTGTGTGTGTGTGTGTGTGTGTGTAAATCATGTTTGAGATTAACCCCAGAATCAAGATGGGCTTAAAATTACAAATCAATCTAATTCACTACAGTAGCCAGTCAAGAGAGAAATCATATGATAATTAAGGTGCCAGAGGGGGGAAAAAAAAGGTGATAAAATCCAACATTTGCTGAGTATAACAACTTTTCCTCCAACTGGGAACAGAAGAGAATGCCCTGGACTGATAAAGAGAAAAGGTTCATACAAACATCATATCTAATTAATTGTTGAAAGCATTCCTTTCAAGATGAGGAACAAGGCAATGCCACCTGTTCCTTCTATTCAACATTGTACTGGAGATCTAGCTAGGATTGTAAGGCAAGACAAAAACATAAGGATTAGAAAGAAAAAAAAATCCAAATGAACATATAGTGAAATTATGAGAATAAGAGAAAGGCTGCTCAATTAAAAAAATTATAAACTTGCATTTCTATATACCAGCAAAGTTGGAAAATAAAAAGTTTAATATACTTGTAAACAGCATCACAGAACATAAAGTATGTATTAGGAAGCAAATAAAAAAATGTTATATCTTTATGAAAAAAATAAAGAAAACAAGTAAATGGAAAGATCTGCCATGTTTATAGAAGTAAGAGAGTGATATGAAGTAAAGTTATAAGATCATATAGGGTAACAGCTTGATTTGATGCCACATATAAGCCCAAATTGTTGGAGAACACAGAAGCAGAAAATGCTAGTCCTTGGAGAGAGGATATAAATTTGACTCTCAGAACAAAGCAAAGTGGAGTGATCATGTGTCCCCAGAAGGAGTTTGAAAGAGATGTTACTGGACAGCTTTCCGGTTCCATACAGCCTGATCGTACATCCTGAGATTCAGTTCTGTGAATATCCTTCCAACAAATCTTTTTTCACTTAAGCAAGTTTGAGTGTCACTTGTACAAAGCATGCTCCCCCTCTTCCCTGCCTGGAATATACCCCACACCCTGATACTCACCAGGATCACTCTTACTTCATTCAGATCTCCATTTAAATGTCACCTTCTAACCTTCTAAGAGTCTTCCCTGAATGTGCTTAGATATTGTCACTTTCTATTTCTTCCCTTTTCTTTATAGCACTTATCACTCTCTTGACATTTTACTTTAGATGTTTGTTTCCTTCCCAACAGAATAGAAACTTCACATGAGCAGAATGTTCATCTTGAAAATCAGAACAATGCCTAGTACACAGCACACTGTAAGCACCCCTTAACTACTTGTTGAATGGATAAATGAACGAGTATTTTTGGAGCACCTATAAGTCCATCAATGAAGAATTTCAATTCCAAGTACTTTTCTTGGCTTCCAATTAAATACAGCAAATACATTTCACATGCATTTATCATCTCTATTCCTTTACCAAATTTAAGTATGAATAAAGGATAAAAAAATGTACAGACCCACAAGGACAAAAAGGATAGTCAAGAAGAGGGCAGTGGATCACAAATACTAACAAACTTCAGGAAGACAGAAAACAGAAGATGGAATGGAAACCAACTCAGTGAGAGGAGAACTTGGTGTGGTGCTGCCATTTCTTCTGTCTTTCTGTGCCTTTCACAGAACTTCCAACAGCGCTATGTAGAGACAGAGCATTCAGAGGTTCATGACCTCTGTGGTCCATAGGAACCACTATGAGGGGGACTCAGGAAAAGAACTTGCTATTTTTGGTGGAAAACCAGTGGCAGTTGCTAACTATGATGATTTTGTACTTTGGATCTGGATTTGCTGCACCTTTTTATTATTTTTTTTAACGTTTATTTATTCTTGAGGGAGAGACAGAGAGAGACAGAGAGACAGAGCATGAGCCAGGGAGGGGCAGAGTGAGAGAGGGACACAGAATCGGAAGCAGACTCCAAGTTCTGAGCTGTCAGCATAGAACCTGACACAGGGCTCGAACTTATGAGCTGTGAGATCATGACCTGAGCCGAAGTCAGATGCTTAACTGACTGAGCCACCCAGGTGCCCCATTGCTGCACCTTTAAAAAAAATTTTTTTTAAGTTTATTTATTTTGAAAGAGATAGAGACAGTGTGAACAGGAGAAGGGCAGAAATAGAGGGGGAGAGAGAGAGAATCCCAAGCAGACTCTGCACCATCAGCACACAGCCTGACATGGGGCTCGAATTCAGGAAAACATGAGATCATGACCTGAGCTGAAACCGAGAATCAAATGCTTAACTGACTGAACCACCCAGGTGGTTTTTTTTTTTTTTTAATAGTAAGACACCAACTGCTTAAGAAATAGATATGCTTTAATTAATCCATTACATAGATGTGAAAAGAAGCGTTTTAATTAAGAGGTGCAATCTCTTTGAAAAACAGATCGAACTCCTGAATTCAACATACTCGTTCTATTTGTAAATAAACCTAGGATATGGATCCTTAATGCCTCTTTTCTGAAACATGGGATGTAATAATTGTGCTTACTTTTTTATTTGGGAAATATTCCAGTATTAGTTTGTTTGGTCGAAATAGGTGTGTGGATTTAGCTTCTTTCCTGGTTTTATTTTTTAACTTTTTAAAATGTTTATTTATTTCTGAAACAGAAAGAGTGCACGAGCAGGGGAGGGGCAGAGAGAGAAAGAGAGAGAGAATCTCAAGCAGGCTGCCCACTGTCAGCGCAGAGCCCAATGCAGGGCTCAAATTCATGAACCGCGCGACATCATGACCTGAGCCAAAATCAAGAGTCTGATACTTAACTGACTGAGCCACCCAAGCACTCCTGTTTCTTGGTTTTAAACTTTGAGATTTTAATTTTTGATTAATTTGATTTCGAAAATGTGATTAATTTCAAGGCCAACAGAAGGGCTAGAAACAAACTAATTCCCACCTCAGAACCTTGTTAGTAATTTATGTTTATTTAAAAAAATGCAAACTTGACTTTGTTGTCCCACATGAAAAAGAGGAAGAAGTATACTTTTAGTCTTCTTCACTTGGAAGCAGTAAAATTGTTTTTCTTCATGAGTGATAAGTAATCATGAGGAAAACCAATACGGAGTGAAGTCCGAGAGCTTTTCTTTCCCTTCCAGACCTGTGATCTAAAACTAAAATATCTGCCTCGATAGATTTGCTATTGCCCAATACCAGTCTTGTTTAGACTGAATATGGAATATTTGGGATGAAATGCAACAGCACGTAAAACAGAATATAGAAATATTCCAAGTTCATTCTGGAACTTTAGTAGAAATGGACTAAAAGATGGTTCTGATTAGTAACTGTATCAGCGAAACAAATTTATATTATGGACAGTGAAATGCTACTAGCTACTTAAAAGGTAATGACTTAGTTCCTAGGGCTTTGTATCGGGGCAGGAAAAAGGTAGTTGCTGAATGTTTTAATCCTAGTTTGATCACTTTTGGAATTCCACTGGTGTTAGAAGAACGCTGCAGGGCAGAGGCTATAAACTGGTGGTCTGTCTGAGCTCTAGACTTTTGGGTGATTGGGGTGCTATAGTTTTTAAACCAATATTTAAAAACTAGAATAGCCACAAGGAAGTCTCTATTTATGGATTCTTAAAAAATTGCTCTGGGTGGTTCTACATCCCTTCATGGAACAAAACAGCTGCCTAAATTAGTCCTCACCATAACATTAGATTTCCTATGTATCCCTAATGTCAAACTACTGATTTGCTAGAACCTTAAAAAACTTTTTTTCCTCTCAGTTTATGTGATAGGGTGTATCTTTACACTCTTCACCATGTAACGACTACTTAAATATGGATACAATTAAATCTTTATAATAACCTTGCCCAGCTTTAAAAAAAAGAAAAAAAGGAAAGGAAAGAAACCAACACAGAATGAACAAAGCTGAATTTCAGGGCCTACAAAAGGGCTAGAAACAAACTAATTCCCACCCCAGAACCCTGGAAAGGCTCAGTACTAGAAGCCTAGGTCCCACAAAAAGCTGGGCTGAGAAACAGGCTGAAAACCAGGGGACTAGTTAACTATCTGTGGTGCAGGCAGGAACTCACCACCATAACAAACCACCTCCTCACTCACTACAAAAAAAAAAAAAAAAAAAAAAAAAAAGGAAATGTAGTTTGTGGATAAGTTGAAACAAAGAGGTCCCAGCCCCAGAGACATCAAAAATATCTTCACGGGGCACCTGGGTGGCTCAGTCGGTTGTGAGTCCGACTTCAGCTCAGGTGGTGATCTCACACTCCATGAGTTCAAACCCCGCGTCGGGCTCTGCACTGACAGCTCAGAGCCTGGAGCCTTCTTCAGATTCTGTGTCTCCCTCTATCTCTGCCCCTCCCCTGCTCATGCTCTGTCTCTCTCTGTCTCAAAGATAAATAAAAACATTAAAAATTTAAAAAAATCAAAAAAAAAAAAAAGAAAAAAATATCTTCATGACAAAGGAAGGAGTCCTGTCTTCCATTTTCAAAGAGGTAGATTAATAAGTGAAAGTACTGAAAGGTAAACTTCCAACTCCCTTTTCTTGTGTGATAGCTTTAAAACAACAAAAACAAAAGTATTGGCAACAAGGCATATACCCCTCAGACAGAAAACTGAAGAATTCTTGACAAGAAAAGTGAATGGCTTCAGAAAAGAAACCTACCAATAGTGACATCTGGGGTCCCCTCCAAACAAAATGTGTGGGTGTTTATCTAATCACTCCAAAGTAAAGTCAAACCAAACTAGTTGACAAGCCTTACTCATACACACTTTTGTTTTTGCTTTTAGTTGTAAGTGATTCATTCTTAAATGTGAACCAAAAATAAGGTTCACTAACCATTTGAAGAAAGCTTCCATATGAAAGGAACTAAAAGAAAAAGGAACTTGAATAAAACAGCAAATGTAAGAAGCAAAGGAAAATAAAAAGAGCAAAAAACCCTCCAAAAACAAAACCAAAAACAAAACCAAACAAAAAACCCTGCAATTAACGCCCTCACAGAAATAGGACAAGCTATTGCATCCATGAGACAATATAAAGTTGCCATACAGTTCCATCCAGTTCTCCCACTGCCGCTCTGGCGGTGCAGCATTGCAAAGGCTCTGTCTGGCTCACCCAGGCCCTGGCACCAATCCCAAAAGAAGGCCAGCTCTGCTGAAGGGCTGGAGTCAGGGCAGCCCAGGAGATCCAGGAGACTGTCAGCTAAACCTGCAGTGGAAATGAAGCTGAAAGGGCAGGAATGCATAAATCTTCACACAACAGAGTGCACAAAGGGAAAGGGTGAGGAAAAGGGAAAATGGTTAACCAAGAAACTAAAGACAGTTTTCTACTAAACAGAGAAACTAAGAATGAAGAAAGTCTGGCCTCTGATGAAGCAGGAGAGAAAGAGGCCAAGTCTGATTAATATCAGATAACCAGTCTTATCGGGGTCCCTGTCTCCCTTCTTATACAATCCAGAGGAATATTTTTATCAACTATTTTGTAAATGTAAGTGTTTTTAATAGCTCTGGAAATGTCTTTAGGAAAGGAATCCCCCACCTCATCCCATTTTTAAAGCGTAAATGACTTTAAGGTAAAATCATTTGCTTGCTTATTTCTTGGTACAACCAGAAAACAGTGAGATATTAAATGTACAATGCTTTGATTATTTTAAGTGTCTGCTTAACATTCCACAGATGGTAGTTTTTATATCCTTTATACAAAGCACATTAGATGGCAATTTGGAGTCACACTTGTACATTTACTATGCCTTGATCATTAAAAAAAAAATTTTTTTTAATGTTTATTTATTTTTGAGAGAGAGACAGAGTGCAAATGGGGGAGAGGCAGAGAGAGGGAAAACAGAATCTGAAGCAGGCTCCAGGCTCTGAGCTGTCAGCACAGAGTCCCAACCTGGGACTCGAACTCAGACTGTGAGATCATGACCTGAGCTGGAGTTGGACGTTTAACCGACTAAGCCACCTAGCTGCCCCTACTATGCCTTGGCCATTTTAACTCTCTTCCCATGTTGTTTTTAGTAGAATTGTTTTCTATAGAATACTCTTTGATCTTGGCTCTCTTCCTGTCAGAAATACTTGCACTCTGAAACATCTTTGAGTAGTGCTGGTCCAGTTTTCCTAGTAACTTTATTACGGTGCTGTGAAAGACTGAAAATGTATGGAGTGGGTCTTATGATGTAATAACATCAACATTTGAAGATACTGGCAATTGATATTCTTTTAAGGAAAATTTACCTTCAAATTTTAAGCTTAGAAAATAATCACAACTACCTGGCTCTTTAGATATTCAGTACCAAGATTCAGATCTTAAGAACTGTGTACAAATTGAAATGTCTGAGTACTGATCCTCAAAACAAACACCATAATTTCAATTATGAAAGAACAAGTTGCTATAAAAGAGGGGAGAAGTTCCTAAAAGTAAAAATAAGACAGCAAAAATGAAAAAAAGAGTTGACGAAACAACACAACAGCAGCAGGAGCCGGGGTATTTACTATTTGCCACAACTGTACTACTTGCTCTGGGCCATGCTTTATATGCATTAACACATTTAATTCTCCCAGTAATCCTCTAAAGTATAAACATTAACCCCATCTGACAAGTGGAAAAACTGGCATAGCAAGATTAAATGATATGCTCAAGCAACTGGTAAGGGCTGAAGACAGATCTAAAAAATTTTTTTTACCATTTATCCATTTCGGAGAGACAGAGCATGAGTGGGGGAACAGCAGAGAGAGAGGGAGACACAGAATCCGAAGCAGGCTCCAGGTTCTGAGCTGTCAGCATAGACCCCGACATGGGACTCAAACCCACAAACTGTGAGATCATGACCTGAGCTGAAGTCGGACACTTAACCGACTGAGCCACCCAGGTGCCCCTGTGAAGACAGATCTAAATCAGGAAATATCCCTGAAAACAGACAAAGTAGACAGAGTTGGAAATAGGAGAAAAGATGAGTAAATGAAAAGGTTAGTTTAAGAGATCCAAATTCCAATTAATTAGTTCTGGAAAGAGACTAGAAAAATAACAAAGGATGGGGCGCCTGGGTGGCTCAGTTGGTTAAGCATCTGACTTCATTCAGCTCAGGTTACGATCTCATGGTTCATGAGTTTAAGCCCCGCATCGGACCCTGTGCTGACAGCTCAGAGCCTGGAGCCTGCTTCGGATTCTGTGTCTCCCTCTCTCTCAGCCCCTCCCCTGCTCATTCTCTCTCGCTCTCAAAAATAAATAAACATTAAAAAAAAATAACAAAGAACAAAAGAGAACTGGTATAAAATAATTTCCTAGACTGAAAGGACTTTCTGAGTACCAGTATAACATATGAAAGAATAAGTACATTAAGAGGTAATGTGAAATTTCAGAATGACAGGGATGAAAAAAATCTTAACAGGGGTGGAGGGGAGTGTAAAATCAAGAGAGAATGAAAAAGAAAGAAATAGTGAGAGAGAAAAGGAGGGGGAAATAGACAGAAGGTCACCAGTAAGGATCAAAAATACATATAGCCTTCTTAAAACCAACACTGAAAGCTGGAAGACAATAAAGTGATGCCTCAAAATCTGAGGTAAAATTATTTTCTAAAAACTCTGATTTCTATTCCTAGTCAAACTATCCATCAAGCATGTGGGGGTAAATAAAGACATGTTTAGATATACAGTTGGCCCTTGAACAATGTAGGAGTTAGGTTGTCAACTCCCCACGCAGTTGGAAATCCACATATAATTTTGACTTCCCTGAAACTTAACTACTAAAAGCCTACAGCTGACCCAAAACCACCCTGATAACATAAACAGTTGATTAGTACATACTTTGTATGCTATATGTGCAACAACAACAACAACAAAATCATAAGGCAGGGGGCACCCGGCTGGCTCAGTTCAAAGAGCATGTTACTTTTAATCTCAGGGTTATGAGTTTGATCCCCACACTGGGTGTAGAGATTACTTAAAATCTTAAAATAAAATAAAATAAAAATTTTAAAAGTAAAAAAAAAAAATCACAAGGAAGAGAAAATACATTTACAGTACTGTGTTTACTAAAAAAAAAAAAAAAAATGCACAGATAAGTAGAACTGAGCAGTTCAAATCCATGTTATTCAAGAGTCAATTGTGTAAGATGTAAAAAGAATTCATCTCTGATGCACCCTAGGAAGCTATTGGAGAATTTTTCCTCCCCCGCCCCTTTTTTTAAAGGAAAAAACATGAATTAAAGGAAACAATCCAAAATAAGAGAGAAGTCAAGGACAACAGCTGTGTAGCAGGTTCAAAAAGCAATCAGTAAGGACTACAGCAAGAGGTCAGAGGGCTTTACAAGGAATGTTTTCATGAAAAAAAAAAAAGGAAACTGAAAATTCCTCTGATGTAACTGTACAGAAAACAGGGTTTTAGAATTTATTGGAGATACTAAGAAAAGTATGTGTACCAGTGTCCTAATTGGGTAATAGAACATTAATTAATGCAAAGAGAATACAATTTAATGAGAAGATTAAGGGGGGAAGAAAGAAGGGAATGTGAGGTGCCAAATGAAAACTAAAATTTCTTCATCCATAATGGTAAGTCAAAAATATCTAATACCGGAAATGAAAGCTGGAAACACTACTACTGATTTTGCAGAAATAAAATGGATTCTAAGTGAGTACTATGAATAAGTGCATGCCAACAAACTGGGCAACCCGAATGAAATGGGCAAATTTCTAGAGCCATACAACCCTATCAACAATGACTCATGAAGAAGAGAAAATCTGAATAGATCTATAATAAGAATGAAACATTAATCAACACCTCTCTCAAAAAAAAATTAAAAAAAAAAAAAAAAAAGGCCCTGGACCAGTCCAGGTGAATTCTAGCAAACATTTAAAGGAGAATTAATGACAATTCTTCTCAAATTCTTCCAAAAAATAATGAAGAGGAAGGAACACTCCCCAATTTATTCTATGAGGTTAGCATTGCCTGACATCTGAGTCAGACACACATTACTACAGCCCAGTATCCCTTATGAATATCAGTGCAAAATTCCTCAACAAAATACTAGCAAATTGATATCAGCAGCTTGTTAAAAATATTATATACCATGACCAAATGGGATTTATTCCTGGAATGCAAGGATAGTTTGACACATAAAAATTAATCAGTTAAATACACCACATTAACAGAATGAAAGGGGGAAAAAAAAACCCAAGATCATTTCAATTAATAGAGAAAAATTATTTCCCAAAACTCAACACTCCATGATAAAAACATTTAGCAAAGCAGGAATAGAAAGAAACTAACTTGGGGCACCTGGGTTGCTCAGTTGGTTAAACATCCCCAACTCTTAATTCCGGCTCAGGTCATGATCTCATGGTTCTTGAGATTGAGCTCTGCACCAGGCTCTGCACTGATAATGAGGAGCCTGCTTGGGATTCTCCTTCCTTCTCTCTGCCCCTTCCCTGCTCATCCGCTCTCTCTCTCTCTCTCAAAATGAAGGAATAAACATTAAAAAAAAAAAAACCAACTATCTTAACATAATAAAGGTCATATATGAAAAAACCCACAACTAGTATCCTATTCTATGACGAAACACTGAAAACTTTTCCTCTAAGATCAGGAAGATAAGGATGCCCTCTTTTACCACTTCTACTAAACACTGTATCGGAAATTCTGGCCAGAGCAGTTAGGCTAGAAAGATAAATACAAGATTACACACACACACACACACACACACACACACACACACACACACACACGCACACACAGAAAACTGAATATCCCTTTCTCTCTCACAAACTCTCATAACTAATGAACAATTCATCAAGGTTGCAGGATACAAAAAGAACACATAATAATCAGGTGCATTTCTATACACTAAGAACAATGATAAAAGGAAATTCAGAAAACAATTCCAAAAATAACAAAATGCTTAAAAATAAACTTACCCAAAGGAAGTAAAAGACTTCCTGAAAACTAAAGAACAGAGCTGAAAGAAATTAAATACATAAATAAATGGGAGACATACTATGTTTATGTATTGGAAGATTTCAAATTTTTAAGATGCCAATATTACCCAAAGCCATCTAGATTCAATGTAATCCCTAGGGATTCAAATCCCAACAGTGTTTGGGCGCCTGGGTGGCGCAGTCGGTTAAGCGTCCGACTTCAGCCAGGTCACGATCTCGCGGTCCGTGAGTTCGAGCCCCGCATCGGGCTCTGGGCTGATGGCTCAGAGCCTGGAGCCTGTTTCCGATTCTGTGTCTCCCTCTCTCTCTGCCCCTCCCCTATTCATGCTCTGTCTCTCTCTGTCTCAAAAATAAATAAACATTGGGGCGCCTGGGTGGCGCAGTTGGTTAAGCGTCCGACTTCAGCCAGGTCACGATCTCGCGGTCCGTGAGTTCGAGCCCCGCATCGGGCTCTGGGCTGATGGCTCAGAGCCTGGAGCCTGTTTCCGATTCTGTGTCTCCCTCTCTCTCTGCCCCTCCCCTATTCATGCTCTGTCTCTCTCTGTCTCAAAAATAAATAAACATTGGGGCGCCTGGGTGGCGCAGTCGGTTAAGCGTCTGACTTCAGCCAGGTCACGATCTCGCGGTCCGTGAGTTCGAGCCCCGCGTCGGGCTCTGGGCTGATGGCCCAGAGCCTGGAGCCTGTTTCCGATTCTGTGTCTCCCTCTCTCTCTGCGCCTCCCCCGTTCATGCTCTGTCTCTCTCTGTCCCAAAAATAAATAAACGTTGAAAAAAAAAATCCCAACAATGTTTTTTATAGAAATGGAAAAATACACCGTAACTTTTATATGGAATGTCAAGGGACCCAAATAGCTAAACCAATCTTGAAAAATTAGAACGATGTTCAATGTTTCACACTTCCTAATTTCAAAAGTTACTACAAAGCTACAGTAATCAAATCTGTGTGGTAGTGGGATAAAAACAAACATACAGACCAGTGGAACAGAACAGAGAGCTCAGAACCTTGAAGATATTATGCTAAAACTAAGCCAGACACAAAAAGACAAGTTCTATAAAATTCCATTTACACAAAATAGAAAAAGTAGTCAAATTCATAGAATGGTGGCTGCCAGGGGCTGGGAAGAGGGGGAAGAAGGGGAGTTGCTGCTTCGTGGATACACAGCTTTAGTTTTACAAAAAAAAAAAAAAAAAAAGCTGTGGAGATCCACTGCACAACAATGTGAATAAACTTAACATTACTGTGTATATTTAAAAATGGTTAAGATGGTAAAGAAAAAAGCCCAGAAATAAATCCATGCATATATGTCAAATGATTTTCAAAAAGGATGCCGGATGCTAAGACCACTCAATGGGGCAAGGACAGTTTTTTCAACAAACGGTGCCAAGAAAACTGAATATCCACATGCAAAAGAATGAAGTTGGCCCCTTTTGTTATTCCATAGACAAATGGGTTACAAACCTAAACATAAAAGCCAAAACTATAAAACTCTTAGAAGAAAATATAGGAGAAAAGCATGACATTGGATTTGGCAATTATTTCATGGATATGACACTAAAAGCACAGGTAACAAAAGAAAAAAAATGGATAAACTGAACTTTGTCAAAACTAAAAACCTTTTTGCATCAAAGGACACTATCAAGAGAGTGAAAACAGGGACGCTGGGGTGGCTCAGTTGGTTAAATGTCTGACCCTTGATTTCAGCTCAGGTCATGATCTAATGGCTGTGAGACTGAGCCCCGTGATGAGATCTGCCCTGTGTATGGAGCCTGCTTAAGATTCTCTCTCTGCCCCTCCCCTGGTAGGGTGCATGTCAAGCTCTCAAAAAATCAAACAAACAACAAAAAAAGGAAGATAATTCTTTTTTTTTTTTTTTTAAAGTAAGCTCCACACCCAAGGTGGGGCTTGAACTCACGACCCTAAGATTAAGAGTTGCATGCTCTACTGACTCAGTCAGGCACCCCCCAAAAGGAAGAAAATTCTGATACATACCACAACATGGATGAGCCTTGAGGAGATTATGCTAAATGAAATAAGCCTATTAAAACTTACAGATATTATATGATTCCACTTATATGAGGTACCTAGAGTAGTCAAATTCATAGAGAATATGGTGGTTGCTGGGGGAGAGGGGAGGAGGGAATGGCAGTTAGTGTTTAAGGGGTATAGCTTCAGCTTGGGAAGACGAAAAAGTTCTGGAGATGGATGATGGTGATAGCTGCAGAATAATGTGAATGTGAATTTAGTGTCACAGAACTGGACACTTAAAAATGGTTATAATGGTAAATTTCATATTTTACTACAAAAAAACCCAAAAAACAAAAAACCCTCCTTCCCCAAAAAAGGACGATGTCTAACACTGAGTTAAAAAACAAAAACACAAAAAACAAAAAACAAAACAAAACAAAAAAACAGGGTAAGGATATTTTTAGAAATAAGGAGTTAAATAACAGAAAAAAATGAATTAAGAGAGGGAGACTTGGGGATAAGGAGGGGGTAGGGGTGGTTCAGGAGCCTGCGGTTTCCTATTTCAAACCAAACACAGTACTGGTCAACTTTTAAATCTATGTATATGTACTACACTTTGACAAGAAAATTAAAACTTAACTGTCCAGTTTTTAAGAGGGCAGAATAACAGAATTTAATGTAATGAGTTGGTCTTTTCAGGACACTGGAAACCTGAAACCTGAGCAATGACTTTGCTTTTTCCCACTTGAGTATGTAGCTCTGCCAATACAGAGAGCTTTGTTCAAGAACTGGGAGAGCCCTATGTTTTTAAACATCCCCTTGCACGGATGTGCTGTTTTCTCCAATGGTGATGCAAGCCCTGATGATAAAAAGAGTAATGGGATCATAAGATTTTAGCTATTTTCTCAGTGGTGATAGGACCTTCCTATACGAAGAGCATCTGATGATTGAGAGGCCCTTAGACAGCCCAGGGCCCAGGAAAAGGCCTTGCCAAGATCTGTGAAGCCACCTCACTTCCGCTGTGTAAACATACACTCAACTTACAGTTTGGGTGCATGAATGGTCTCTTTCTACCAGTAAGTAACTCAAAGTGCTTCAACAAGTTAACTCCTAAATTTCTCTGACTCAAAACATAGAGTTTAAAACTGTCTTTCTTTCATTTAGGCAATATGAAGAAACACTGAGTCTGTGTGTTTTATATTTCCAGCTATAGAGGGAAATCTTTAAAAAAATTCATTTATTTCATATATGAAAAGCAAAACTAATGCTACTATTAGATATGATTCAATCTTCCACTGCTACAGTTACAATTTTCAACTGTTAACTATCCCTTTTTAAAAAAATTAACCACACTGTTCTTTATCAAGTTTCATAGTCAACTCCACAGCACACAGATTTTGCAAGAGGTTGAATTTTGCCATGCTTCTGACACTGACCATGGGAAAAAAAAATCATAAATTTTGTTGAATTGTTTAAATAAGAGCATTACAATTAAAACTTGGAAAATGGGGGTATAAAGACAATTTTCCATAACCTAGAAAACTAAAAATACTATTAACATTTAAGGTATTTAAAAAAAAAATTTTTTTTTAACGTTTATTCGTTTTTGAGAGACAGAGAGAGCATGAGCGGGGAAGGGGCAGAGAGAGGGAGACACAAAATCCAAGGCAGGTTCCAGGCTCTGAGCCATCAGCACAGAGCCCAACGTGGGGCTCGAACTCACAAACTGCAAGATCATGACCTGAGCTGAAGTCACTCAACTGACTGAGCCACCCAGGTGCCCCAACATTTAAGGTATTTTAAAAAATGAACTTAATGGATAGTGATTAAAGGCCTGGATTCTGATGTCACTCACATATGAGTTTGAAACCTGACAAAGAAATCCGTCTATTTCTCAGTTTCCTCTTATTTAAATTGGGGAAAATAATACTTTCCTGGTAGTGTTAATGGAAATATTAAATGAAATGATAAACTGAGCATAATACCTGGCACATGGTATTACATAGTACATGCTATATAGCTATAAACATTTAGTATAAATACTTTACAAACTGGAATCAAACTATATATACAATTTTTTTTAAAACATAGTTTACTATACATGTAAATCATGCTTTAGTATTTTGGAAAGTATGTAATTCTAATTAATAAGTGAAAACGATCACAAATTCCTTTAGTTTTTTTTTTTTTAGCATTTATTTATTTTTGAGAGGAAGAGAGAGAGAGAGAGACAGAGCATGAGAAGGGGAGGGGCAGAAAGAGAGGGGGACACAGAATCTGAAGCAGGTTCCAGGCTCTGGGCTGTCAGCACAGAGGCCGATGTGGAGCTCGAAGTCTTGAGTCCTGAGATCATGACCTGAGCCAATGTCAGATGCTTAACTGACTGAGCCACCCAGGTAGGTGCCCTTTGGTTTTATCTTGCAAAATACTTCCTAATTTTGGCAGTGGCATCTGGTTGCTTATGTACTGTTTTTTAAAAACAGTTTTACTGAGATATAATTCACCTACCAAATAATCTACACAGGTGAAGTATACAATTAAGCGGTTTTTAGTATATTCGCAGATATATGCAACTATCACCACAATTTTAGAACATTTTATTACCTCAGAAAGAAACCTCTTTAGGTATCACCCCCATAACGCAGCCCTAACCAACCACAAGTCTACTTTCCATCTCTGTAGACTTCCCGTTTCTGGACATATTAATGGAATAATGCAATATGTGGTCTTTTGTGACTGGCTTCTTCACTTAGTATAATGTTGTCAAGGGTCACTCATGTTGTTAGCATATGTCAGTATCTCATTCCTTTTTATGGTTGACTAATATTCTACTATATGTATATACCACATTTTGTTAACCATTTGTCAGTTGATGGACATTGGCTGTTTCTACCTTTTGGCTATTTTTAATAATGCTGCTATAGATGCTTGTGTACAAGTTTTTGTGTGGACATACGTTTTTGTTTCTTTTGGGTATATACTTGACCCTTGAACAACACAGGTTTGAACTACATGGTTCACTGATGCACAGATTTTTTTTCCCATAAATTCTTTGGGAAATTTTTTATAGATTTGTGACAATTTTAAAAAACTCATACATGAGGCACCTGGGTGGCTCACTCAGTTTGTTAAGCATCTGACTCTTTATCTTGGCTCAGGTCATGACCTCACAGTTCAGGAGTTCAAGCCCTGCATCAGGTTTTACACTGACAGTGCATAACCTGCCTGGGATTCTCTCTCTCTCCTCCCTCTCTGCCCCTTCCCTGCTCACACCCTCTCTCTCTTAAAAAATAAACTTGAAAAAAAAACACAAAAACTTGCACATGAAATGCATAGCCTAGAAATACTGAGAAAAAGAAAAAGCTAGCTACTACTGTAAGAATATAGTATATAACGAATACAACATAAAAAATATATTAATCAATTTTTCATGTTGTTGGTAAGGCTTCTGGCCAACAGTAGGCTGTAGTTTAAATTCTGGGGAGTCAAAGTTATAAACAGATTTTTAGTTGTATGGTGGTTGGCACCCCAACCCCTGTTCAAGGGGTTCAACTATATACCTAGGAATGGAATTTCTGAGTTATATGGTAAGTGTGTTTAACTTTTTGAGGAACTGCCAGACTGTTTTCCAAAATGGCTATACCATTTTACATTCCCACCAGCAATATAGGAGGTTTCCAATTATTCCATATCCTCACCAACACTTGTTATCTGACTTATCCATTCTAGTGGATGCAAAATGTTATCTCTTTAGGGTTTTACTTAGAGTGGAAATTAGTGAAACAGAGAATACATAAACAATTGAGAAAAATCAATAAAACCAAAAGGTGATTCTTTGAAAAGATCAACAAATGAATATTTAGCTAGACTGACCAAGAAAAAGATTAAAATTACTACAATCAGAAATGAAGAGGAATTGCTACTGAACTTACAGAAATAAAAATGATTATAAAGGAATACTGTAAACAATTGTATGCCAACATATTAGATAACTTAGATGAAATGAACAAATTCTCAAAAAGACAAACTATTGAAATGGACTTGAGTAGAAATAGACAGTATGAATAGACCTATAATAAGTGAAAAAGACTGAACTAGTAACCAAAAAACTACCTGCAAAGAAAAGCCCAAGTCCAGATGGCTTCATTGCTGAGTTCTACCAGACATTTAAAAAAGAATTAAAACTAATTCTTCATAGACAATTCCAAAAGACAGAGAAGTCACACAGTCTGCACGTGACAGGGTCAGGATTCAAATCTAGCCATCTGACTCTAGAGTCTACAGTCTTGACAACTATATTAAACTGTCTCTCTGAATAACTGAGTAAATTTGAGAACATTATAAACCATCAAGCTGTTACTTTGTATTCTCCAACTTTCGTAGTTAACCTTGGTATTTGTGACTTATCTGGTCTATAGAGAAAAAGGTGATCTACGGACTTGACATAATCATTTACATGACTGACAATGTTGCTGTATTGCATTTACGGAGCAAAAGCATGGCACCTACTAAAGCTCTTTATACGTTTTTATTTCAATGACTTCTCACAACAATCCCATGAGATAGACAGGTTATTATTATTCCCATTTTCTATTTGAGGAAACTGAGGAACAAGGCAGTCACCCAGAGAGCAAATGGAAAGGCCTGAATTTAAATCCCAGTCTGTCTGGTCCCTGTAGGTCCTCTTTTCTACTATGGAAAGCCTGTCCTTTCCTATGCACTCCTCTAGCATGGTCTGTCTCATGCCTGACCCCCATGACACAGGGCCCTTGTAAGTAGACAACCCCCACTTATTTACTCACCTGGCCCACAGGCAGAGAAGGGGTGTGCTCCCTCATTGTCTACTGATCGTATAAACAACTATCCAAAAGTGACTGTTAATAACTCAATTTAGATATTTCACTCCCACTCAATTACTACTTAGTACTGAAATGATGGAACTGTAGGCTCTCTTACTGTTTTAGAACATCTAATATTATAGATAGTTATTATATCTAGTTTAAAGTTATTAAGCTCAAAATTTCAAAGAACACAATACACATACTTATCCACTAAACTAACTGCAAAGAAATATAGGGAATATTTTAAATAAGATTGCTTTTGTGCTCCAAAGGAAGAATGCCTTCTATTATTTTGGAAGTGTCCTAAAAATGCACATTTTTTGCCATGGGAAATAATAGTTGCACTAATATATGAAATTCCATTTCCTTAAGGAAATAGGGTATCTGACAGAAAATTTTAGCTAGCAAAGTTTCTGATCACATACACTATTGGTTACTATAGATTACTACTGTAAATTCCTATACTAATCTCTTCCCCTAAAGAATTAATGATTCTCCTAGTAATCCATACATCAGTCTCCAAAACAGCTGGAAACTGTATCAAATGCAAAATAACCCTATTTGAAAAACCAACATAATGATTTCCAGGCTAATTATTCCTACTATAAACTAAAGCAACAAATAAACACAGGCATTTTAAACCTAATACTTCCACAGCTCTAATAACCCTTTCAAAAATATAATATTAAAAAATTTATGAAATCTATCTGCTTTCATCTTCAGTGAATATTAATCATTATTTACTGGGGGAATATGGCCCTTAAAGTTAATGGTTGATCCAAAATTTAGAAAATCTGCTCACCATTTTTATTGGTTTAAACTGGAATGTGTGTACTTACTTTTTATCTTTTTAAATTCTTTCTTTAAGTGCTCATTTTTTGGTAAATTTGTATTTTTGCCTTAGAGATATGAATATTGGTTCAAAAGTACAAATCTGAATCCTTCTAATAGTTCCTGGTTACAGTATTGATGCATGATTTACTGAAGGAACTCTGGAAGAAGTGAAATAGAACTAGATCAGTGTAGCCTTGGCCAATCGCTTCTGTCGCTGAGCCTTGGTTTCCTCACCTATGAAATGGGAATAATGATCATACCAACTTTAAACGGTTGTTGCATGGACTAAAGCCCTTGCACAGGCCTTGTCCAGAGTGAAAAGATTCGGCCCAACTTTTCTCCTTTACACCTCAAGTTGCCCGAACATACCAGCTATTTCATGTCACTGTCCTGACGTGATACAGGTTTCTGACTTAAGATGCCCTCCCCAGTATCTGCTGCAGAGTTCTTCATCCCACTTCTTTGGGTCTGATAAATGTTTACATGTTATTCAACACCCCCTCCAGGATCACCTTCCTCACATGGAGTTACACTTCTCACCCTGATTTTCAATTACTCCTTCACTAGGCTCTGAGACCGCTATAGGAGGACCAATGGCTCACTTACCTCCAGATTTCTCAGCACTTCCCCAAATCCCTAGCACGTGGTAGTTGGTCAATAATGACTGCAAATTGCACTGAACTGGGTTTTCTACCATATCACAGTATTAACAAAGTATCAAGTATGCAAGAAACTAAGACAGAGGCTTGGAGTTAAAACTATAATCACAAGTTTGATTAACTACTGGATTCTTTTTGTTTCTGGTTTAAGGTAAGCTTTTTTTTTTTTTTTTAAGTGTATTCATTTATTTTGAGAGAGAAAGAGAGAGACAGCACAAGCAGGGGAAGGGCAGAGAGAAAGAATCCCAAGCAGGCTCTGCACTGACAGTGCAGAGCCTGACACAGGGCTTGAATTCACAAACCGCGAGATCATGATCTAAGCCAAAATCAAGAGATGGACACTTAACTGAGTCACCCAGGTGCCTCTTAAGGTAAACTTTTTAAAAGTCACCTTATTGTATGCAGCTAGGCCACCCTCCTCATGTAAAGAAATGTTAGGAATAAATGTTCTTGTCTTTTTTTTTCTTCCATGGCAGCATCCTGCTTTGGTTTTGGACTTCATGCTGACTTCATTGGGACTGTTTTCAAACAACAGAGGACACGGATGTACTTTTCCTTTCAAAAGCAAGGGTGCCAGCTATTGTGCTAGCCCCTGTCACTCACCTCAGCCACCTGCTGGGTCCCCACTCTGTGCTGAACCAGCCCCTCCATATTTGTAGCCATGGTGAAGCAAGATCATTAGAGAACCTGTTTGGAAAGATGCAGCAACTTCTATCAGGTGGGGAGAAACCAGGCTACTTGAAAAATATCAGAAATCAAAACTCATCTTTGGTAGTGTCTTGTGCAGATTCTACCCTCTATAGAAGACACAGTTACTAGGCTAAGCATATCTGGATATGCTGCACCAGCTTCTTCAATTACAGGTACCAAAATCAATTAGCAGAAACATTTCAATTTGGAAACAAGACTTCCCCTGGAATTATCAAGACCCTTGGGTTGTAACAGCTTGGTTCACCTCTCAGGGGGGTGGGAATCACACCTTTTTGGATAGCTCCCAGTCACATTATGCTGAAAAAGAAGGTGGCTATCTGAGAAAGGTGTGAGATCAACCTTAGATACAGAGCACTAGATTGCTATCCTCAACTATACTTCTGTTACCAGCGGCAATGTGAGGAGCAAAACCCTGTCCAGGTGCTAACACACCTCACAGGTTGAAAGGCAAACACCAGCACTAGCAAAGAAGTAAGGAGACTACATTACTAAAGTGGGCTAAGAACATGGTACCCATAAATAGATCAATTTATGTTTCAAAGTCCTCATTAATTTAGAAAACGAGATATTTCAGCTTTTTATTAATAGAAAAAATAGTGCCCTCATTTGTAAAAATTGAGGAAAAGCATCTATAGACCAAAAAGTGTGCTGGTCTCCTGGGTCAGGATCAATTGAATGCAAAGCACTATTAATGAAACAGCCCCCCCCCCCCCCCCCCCCCTGGTGTCTTTAGGTCTAAAGACACAGCTCCCCTAAATAGTCCCTAAACCCCATTCCAATAAGTCTTCCACAAGAATTCAGGATAAAGAGATCCACTTTGGATCTAATTCCTGGACAAATCAGAAAGACTTTATTATTGAATGCACAGGTCTCATGGTGAATAGGAGAAAAAAAGCTCTTGTGTAATTTTTATATAATTTATTTCCAGCAATACATATAAAACTATATAGAACCACATGAAGTGTGTTATATACACAAATGCATACACAGTCCATTTGCTTGGCCCTCCCTCAATCATAAACTGGACAATGCAATTTTATAAAACACTTTCCAGTAGTTCTTAATTAAAGTATTTCAAGCACTGATCTCTTTGAAACTTTTTTACTCTCTGGTAACTTTCCATAATATTCTATCTACTATTAAATATCCACATCTATTATCATTAATTCTCTTTCAGATTATTTTATTGCCAAAATGGCAATGAGAAAGAAATGGAGGCATGAAACTGTAACTGACAAACATAAAAGAACTGGCCCCTGCCTCCAAAGAGTCAAAATCCTGTGAGAGCACATACTGTACCACCTGCTACAATGATACCAGGTCACCAGTGTCAGTGATTCAGAAGAACGCTCTGGTCTTTTTTCCCAGTTATTGTTTGGTTCCAACTAACAGGAAAGGAAGAAAAATGCATCACTTCACGGGTACCAGAAAATCTACTGACTATTATTAAAAACACAATTATTGGGGCACCTGGGTGGCTCAAGAGGTTTAAGCTTTTGACTTCTGCTCAGGTCATGCTCTCAGGTTCCTAAGTTGAGCCCTTCATCGGGCTGTTTCCTGTCAGTGTAGATCCTAGAGCCTGCTTTAGATCCTCTGTCCCCCTCCTCTCTCTTTGCCCCTGCCCTGCTTGCGGGCTCTCTCTCCTTCTCAAAAACAAAAACAAAAACAAACAAAACCCCACAATTATTGCATGTGAAAAGTCTAGAGTTCTAATCTTTCTTCTCAAAACAGTAAATAAGAACTCTCTAAGGAATCAAATGGATAAATAACCAATAGGTATTTTATATTAAGAAATAAAATCCAAACATGCAGATGTAACTATTAATTTAATCACTTTTAGGATTGTTAGAATTTCTGTTGCTGTTATTGATGCAGTTTGATACAAGAAATATATGAATTTGAATATTATAGAAATATTGTTAGGGAAATATTATTGAGTAGTATAGAAATAAAAAATACTAGAAAGGTGTAACTTTCTATTGGGTTTCCCTAAAAGAGGTAGCTTGATCCTTTAAGTTTTGAGCTGAAGTGGATTTTATAGATGACTGCCTGATGGAGACTTTGTAACTCAGAAAACTTTCTGTAATGACTCAACTTTAACATTAAATTTGCAGGACCAATTAGTCTCAGATAAGGCTGGGGGAGTGGGAGCTGTCCCAAGATACTGCTAATGACCAGTGATTATAGATATTAGGTCATAGAGAAGTAGTAGTTAACCTGTTTAGCTTAGAAAAAGTAAATATTCTGGATATTCTAAATATTAAACTAAACATCTCCTACCCTGTGGCATGTTTGTTTACTTTCTTTATGCTGTCTTTTGATGAATGGAAGTTCCTAAATTTAATAAGGTTGAATTTATCAATATTTATTTTACAGGTTGTACTTTTATGTTTTATTTATGAAAATCCTGTCCTACCCTAGGGTCATAAGTATAACTTTATGTATTTCTTATAAATGTTTAGGAGTTTTGTCTCTGTCCCTCACATGTAAGTCCTCAATCTACGTGAAATGGATTCTTGAGCTTGGTGAGAAGGATCCAATTAATTTTCTTCCTGTGCGGATAGTCAATTTTCCAGCACCATTTTTGAACAATCTTTTTCCCTACTAATCTGTAATGCCACCTCTGCCATATCTCAGGCTACCCTATACATGTGGCTATAATTCTAAGTTCTCCATTCTGTTCCACTACTGTTCTACTATCTTTCTCCACATGCCACTACCATTATCTTATTACTGCAGCTTTCTGAGAAGTCTTGCTCTCTGTTAGGGCAAGTGTCCCCGACCTTGCCGTCTTCTCCCACACATCAACTTCCTAGATCATCTCAAGCACGCAAAACCAGAGCAGCAACCTTTCTTTACACATTTGGAATTCTTACAATTCTTGATCTCACTGTTGGTTTTCTTCCTCCAAAACAATGTCAGGCATCATCAAACAGCAGCTTTCCAAGCTGCTTAAAAATGAACAAGGACGAAAGTGCACCTTCTGGAAAAACAAGCAGAAACAAAGAGTAGGAGAGAGAAAATGAAAGAGAAACTATGAAAAGCAAGGGCTTTCTTTAAAAAAAAAAATTTTTTTTTAACGTTTATTTATTTTTGAGACAGAGAGAGACAGAGCATGAACGGGGGAGGGTCAGAGAGAGGGAGACACAGAATCTGAAACAGGCTCCAGGCTCTGAGCTGTCAGCACAGAGCCGACGCGGGGCTCGAACTCACGGACTGCAAGATCATGACCTGAGCCGAAGTCGGCGGCTTAACCGACTGAGTCACCCAGGCGCCCCGCAAGGGCTTTCAAAAAAAGATTTAAATTCACTAAGAACAGGTAAGTGGAAAGGTTATTTCAGAAAAATATTTTCCATTTCATCATTTTTGAAAATATGTTGTAACAAACCATAGCCTATCCTCACATATAAGTAAGAAAGATACAGAGGCTTCTTTCTCCAGGATATCACAATGTTAAGTAAAACAAAATCCTCAGGCAATGTCAAGCAGTGAGAGAAAACATTAAATCAGGTGTACCCCAGATAATATCAGGGTAAGACTCTCACCTGAGAGCTTTTCTCACTGCTACCTCAGCCATAGGCAGTCCTAGAGACAGAAAGATCACAGTGAGAAGGAAGGGTAGAGAGTTTTGGAAAGGGTACTCAGCAAGGGTCATCAATTAGGGGTGTCTCCCTAGAATGAGAAGCTCCAGGAAAACAGTCAGTTGTGTCTACATGTAGTTTGAAAAACCATACTCACTAGCACAATATAAATTTGCATTTGATCTGGAAAAAAAAAAAAGAACAATTTATCGTTTTGATACCACAAATCAAAGTATCAACAACCTTCTTGGCTGGTGGAGCGCACAGTAAACATGGTAATACTCATAGTAAGTAACACTTATTGAGTGGTTACTATACTCCAGGCACTGCAATAACCACTGCAGACAAAACACTAAAGTAGTTCTTTGTACAGGAACCTGAGGTCTAAAAAGGGTGGAGCCCAACCCACTCAAGTCCCTAACCCTTGAAGATTGCCCACATGCACAATAATGCTTCTGAAAAAAGAATCTGATTAGTTGCCAAAAGAGTTATAAGAGCAAGTATCTCTAGTAAAAAAAAAAAAAAAGCTGCTACAGTAAATTTTTCTATGTTGGTTTTAAATTAATCAAATGCAAGACCATCAACCTTTGAAAGCAACTGCTCTGAAGTGGCAATGGACTAATTGCTGAAGATTAATAATAAGAACAATAAGAAGAATAAGTGGGGCGCCTGGGTGGCGCAGTCGGTTAAGCGTCCGACTTCAGCCAGGTCACGATCTCGCGGTCCGTGAGTTCGAGCCCCGCGTCGGGCTCTGGGCTGATGGCTCAGAGCCTGGACCCTGTTTCTGATTCTGTGTCTCCCTCTCTCTCTGCCCCTCCCCCGTTCATGCTCTGTCTCTCTCTGTCCCCAAAAAATAAATAAACGTTAAAAAAAAAATTAAAAAAAAAATAAGAAGAATAAGAAGAAAAAGAGGAAGAGGAGGAGGAGGAGCAGTCCTTGCCCCTGAAGAACTTAAGCAGGAAACTGTAATAGCTCTGCAATTTAAATGCTACAATGAATGTCCACAGGAAAAAGCATCTCCCTCTGCCTATGGGAGCCAATGACAGTTTTAAAGGAGAAGAAGCTAGTTAAACTGGGTCTTGAGTGAAGAATGGAAATTTAGTAAGAAAAGAATGGGGTGACAGGGGGAGAGTTCTAAGCAGAAGGGACGGCTCATACAAACTGGCAGGTATGAAGGAGAATGGCATATTCAAGGAACAGCAGGCAATCTGGTGGGAAACTGCTGGAGAGATCAGGGGAAGCGAAAGGCTGACACTGCAGACAACAGACAACAACCAGAGGTTTGTCAGAGAAATGAAGTGATCACATCTGGATTTTCGAAAGAACAAAAACAAACAAAAAAAAACCCGAAAAACCTTTGAGCAACAGTGTGGAGAAACGATGGAAAAGGAGAGGCTGTACATGGAAGGGAAGTTAGAAAGTGGTGGCAGCAAGGCCAGGGATGAAGGTAGAGCCTCTTAAACTTAACTTGAACTACAGAGTTTTTCTTGTATAGCACATAAATGACAACAGGGCACAATATATAAAAATTGATACAGACCCCAGAATGATGAAGTAAAACTATTATTGGTTGGTCTTATGTGATGTTAGGTTTTACAACATAAATCCTTTCAAATACAAGTAGATCAATATAACTTTTAACAATAAAAAAGCAAAGAACACAACAGTGACTTTGAATCAACTATTCTAGGCTCACAAAAAGTGTACAGCTGACCAAATTTTGCAACCAGGATTTCTTTAGTCAAGCAGGGCTACAGACCCCAGAGTAGTGAAAGCTGGTCTCTGACTGGGAACACGTGAATCCCCAAGTCAGCCAGTCACCAGGACAGACCAGCTATGCTCCCCACAGGGGAAGCCTTAGGAGTGTCTCAAATAACAATAAACAAGTCCTGGGACAAGGAAATTGTCCTCACTGACAGGAATGAGTGAGTTGCCTTCCCCATTACAATCAACTGATTTATATCATCCATATTTATGTACTGCATGGCCCATAATTATATAACATTCAAAATATCTAGTCTTGGTATTTTCCCACTGAAGCAAATATATCAGGTTTTTGAGGCTCTGACACTAAGCTGATCTCTCTGATACCATACTGCATGAGGTTATTGGGAAGATTGAAGATTAGATCTTACACATGTATGTCAAGAGCCTAACACTGAGGCTGGCATACAGTAAACATGCAATACATGGTGGCTACCATTGCTATAAGGAGATGGTGACGCTTTTACTTTCTCAAAGAAATTTGAAAGCAAAAATTCAAATTGTATAATGCAATATATAACTAGGAACAGGTCTTTCATTTTGACATAAGATCCACATGAAATGTGTATAAATATGTAATGTATACACACATAAATAAAATATGCTCACATAGCATTTGTAATTTATTCTGTTAAATTATACAACTGGGCAAAATGAAAGGCTTGAATTAGGATAAATCTCACAAATATTTAAAAACAAGCTAATAACTATTTGCAAAATACTTCTGGGTATGGAACTTTTTTTTTTTAAGTTTATTTATTTTGAGAAAGAGAGAGAGCAAGAGTGTGCACACACACGTGGAGGAGGAACAGAAAGAGAGAGAATCCCAAGCAGGCTCCATGCTGTCAGCGCAGAGTCTGATATGGGCCTAGAACTCATGAACCATGAGATCATGACCTGAGCAGAAATTAAGAGTCAGACGCTTAACCAACTGAGCAACCCAGGTGCCCCTAGAACTTCTTGACAGGTACAAGGTACTCAGTTTAAGTTTATTATGCTGTGATTGTCAGAAGTCTTTTTATACTCATGGGAAAATAAAAATTGAAGAATCTGGATTGCCTGAGAACTAAAAAATAAGAAATACATATCTGAAGACCTGAAATCCTAGATCAAGCCTTACAATCAGGAAATAGAAATCAAGTGGCAAATTGAGCATAATATAAATGTTCATCAACAGAAAAGATGCTCACAGAGATGTCTCGGGTTCAGATATACATCTTCTTATCAGAAACCCTGACATTATTTAGACTCAAAGATTATTTAGCTTTGGGGTCAGATGATTTCCCACCCTCCACAGGAAACCTATTTCTTCCATATTACAGGTCTGGACTATAACAAAGGGGCAGCAATAGTGTCTGTGTGATGGGCCTGGGGAGATGAGGAGAGGAGTGAATGAATAGTGGGGAAGAGTAGTGACTCTAACCTACATGCAGTTCCTATTCTATGGGAGCAGCACTACAATCTTCTATATGGAGACTTCTCCTAAAAAACATGTACCCTAATGGGTGATTGCTTCCCTTACCAAGGGCCCAAGTGTAAGAGTGACACAGACTCTCTTCACTTCTATTAGTATGAAATATGGATGGATGGATGAATGGAAGGAAAGCAGGACAGATTTCCTGAGCATCCACTGTCTTACATCAAAGTAGGCATCATTTAATCTTTAACACACCTTCTAAGTATGAGTTCCACCAATACTGACAAAAAAAGACTCAGAATTTTAATCAACTTGTTTCAAGTCATCTGGTTAGTAAGAGACAGACCTAGGATTCTAACTCAGGCCTGTCTGTCTCTAAAATCACAACCTTCTCTCTATACCACAGTGCCCTTCAAAATAGTTTCCCAGAAAACAGAAGTCGAGAGAAAGTAATTTTAAAAAGTGACAAAAGACTAGTTTATTATCTAAGGGAACATAAGCTAGACCACTTAATAACTCATTTACACAACCACTAATTCCAAAATATGTAATTTTTTTTTAAATTTTTTTTTCAACGTTTATTTATTTTTTGGGACAGAGAGAGACAGAGCATGAACGGGGGAGGGGCAGAGAGAGAGGGAGACACAGAATCGGAAACAGGCTCCAGGCTCTGAGCCATCAGCCCAGAGCCTGACGTGGGGCTCGAACTCATGGACCGCGAGATCGTGACCTGGCTGAAGTCGGACGCTTAACCGACTGCGCCACCCAGGCGCCCCTAGAATATGTGCTTTTAACCATGGTGAAAGGTGATTTTTTAAATAATTCCAGGCTATTGGGGTGCCTGGGTGGCTCAGTTGGTTAAGCGTCTGGCTTCAGCTCAGGTCATGGTCTCACAGTCTGTGAGTTCAAGCCCCGCGTCAGGCCCTGGGCTGACAGCTCAGAGCCTGGAGCCTGCTTCAGATTCTGTGTCTCCCTCTCCCCCACTCATGCTCTGTCTCTCTCACTCTCAAAACTGAATAAATGTTAAAAAAAAAAAAAAAAAAGTAAAAAAAAAGAGTAATTCCAGGCCATTCACTTAACCAACCTAGTAAAAAGATGCATTACTGCAGAAGCAATGGAGAAGGGGGAGAGAAAAAGAACGAAGATAGTACAAATGGCATTTCTGAAATGTTTTGCAAATAATAATCAGATTCACTGTTCAATAAATACTACTGGGCAAATGTACCATGAAGCCTGCTGGCATTGTGTAACTTCCCAAAAGCCATCCAATCTCTGTTGTGTATCTTTCTCAGCCACCTAGAGGCAGGCAGTTATTGGAGTTTCTTGAGGCTGCATGTGTGGGCAGCCAGGTAAGATATAAATAAGGTGGTTCCCAGTAAAACCATGAAGGCTTCAAGTTTGAGGCGATTTTTCATTTTCAACCCTCTCATACCTCTGACTACTAGTCCAAACAGAAGAGAAAGCTATCTTTTTTAACACTTGGAATGAAATCTCTCTACAACAATATTAACATTTCCAGGAATTAGAATCTTTGGTTACTGTTGATAATTAAGAAATGAAAGGTTTTACCTATAAAGACTTTTCATGAAGGCTTCTTATTATAGTGGAGGAAGTAATTTTTATTGTCCCTAAAAATCACACTTTGTCCCTGAGGTTTGCTTTCATCATTATAGACTAACTACCTGGAGTGTAGCAGTTAAAATCAGAAAGGGCAGTTGAGTGTCTGAGCCAGTCTATTCCTTTCACATCTTAAACAACTCCCCTCCCACCCTTCTACTCTAAGACTCCCAGATGCCAGGGACATGAATCTGTTCATATTGTCCCCCTAACAGTGCCCCCATGCCAGTGCCTTGATCTGGGCTTTCACCCTCTGTATGCATACACTCTCCCTCATCATTGTAGCTATACTAGCTGAGCTGGTCCCAGGCAGGCCTGCCTTTTGGCAACAGAGCTCCTGCTGCTTAAAAATCTCTAGCACTCAGGGCACTGAAGAGAGCATGGGAAGCAGGTGGCAGCACTGTGACAAGGGACGTGGAGAAGGAATGGCAGGATGGGAGGGAATTACAAAATGAATCTTGGCCTCTAGGCATGTTATGTTGAAGGCAGGTCAAACTATAACAAATAAAGAACACATTTTTTACAATGAGTGATAGCATGAATGTGTCTATTGGGTTAGAGATGGTATTCATACAGGGAGGGGAAAAGTCAACATTATTTAAGCTCCTCATAACCAGCAACGAAGTAAAAAGGGATGAACTAACTCTGGCTGGGGAGTTTTGCATCAAGGAGTGAGATTGGGCTTGATAAACTCTAATATGGATTCCTTCACCGATTTCCCTAAGTGGCACTGATTAAAGGGGACTGACCAATATCTGCTTTGTGAGGTGCTTTGGGACGAAAGAAGAATTTGACACATAGGTAAGAGAACTCAAAGATAAAATCCCAAATGAAAACCCTCAATATGTCACACTCAGGCAGCTAGATACATGAGGCCAGTGGTTCAATGCTATGGTTTGAAAGAGGGCTGCTCTACAAAGGCCCACCTGCCTCGTTCTATAAGTCATTTAGATAGTAACTGGCCCCTCCCTACTCCTGACCCCAATCTCAGTGTTGGCTCCTCCCTCCCCATATTTCAAGCGAGGAATGTATAAGCCACTCAGGGTTCCAGAGACAGGTGCTACACTGTCACTTGACTCCTTGGAGACAATTCTCAAACCTAATAAGTTAAGTTATTAACACAGGGTTTTTCTTTTTTCTATAAAGGCATGTTCAAACAAAATTTCAAGATCACCATCAATACAACTATTGGGGAAATAAATAATTTAATGATATAAAATAATAAGGAAACTATCAGTTTTTTGCTCACCCTGAGTAATTAGTTCAAGGAATCAAGAGTGCTGAACTGAACAAGTGATACCAAAAAAATCCTTGAACAGGTTAGAAAAGAAACATCCAAAAATAAACAAAGTATTAAATAAAAATGTTACTGTTGTTTTCAAACTACTGTAACATTTTATTTTAAAAATCTGTATTATATAAACAAAATGTTCTATTAACCAGACCTTTCAGTAGAAGCTTGACACATACTGCATAAAAATCTGCTTTTAACCTTGGTAAAGCAATTAAAGGGTGATTTTCAGTAATTCCATTGCATGAATCAATTTCTCTTTGGAAAGATAAATATTTAAAATTAATGGCCACAGAGACTTCAACTCTCAACTCCCTGCAAACCCACTAAAGTCTTCTTTTCTGTTCTCTGATCCCCTGTGATAGAGAAATGACATTATATTTGGGCTATTTACTTATTAATGAGTTTCATATGAGCTCATTAATGTTCATGAGATTTAACTTGTAACTATTAAATTATCTACTTCTTGTTTTAAAAAGATAAACACAAATCAACACCTAAGTGGGTAAAAAGGGATTAATCTGGGTTATTTTACCCATATTTACATCTCTAGGCAGTGCCGTATCTGTGAGGGACCAATTCCTAAATTCATCCAAATACCACAACAGACATTTTATTGCTGGCACTGCTATCTGAATTGCCAAGCAAGCCCATATAAAAAGGCACCATTTAAGAGCAGCAACTTACTTATCTGTGATATCAAAAGTTATCAACAATTCATTCACTCAACAAATAGTACCAGATACTCTGCTACGTGCTGGGAATATAAAGGTGAGTAAAATGATTCCTGTTGTCACAAAGTTTACAGTATGGTAAGGGGAACAGACATCAATCAATCATAACAGTGTGTAATTAAAAAGTGAGATACAAGGAAAAAGAACACAATGTAAAGTAATAGAATCTGATCTAGACAAATAGTGGGCAACAGAGAGGGCTTCCCTGAGGAAGTGATGCTTGAGCTGAGATCTGCAGGGGACTGGAGGATGGGGGATATGTGGAGGAAAGGGCAGGCATGTGAAAGTCTGAAGTGAAGGGAAGAGCACGTGAAACGACCTGGGGTAAAGGTAAAAGTCACACCATTAAGGAAGTTGAAAGCAGGCCACCGCGTTTAGTGCACAGGGAGCTAGGGATACAGAGGTAAGAAATAAGTCTTAGAAAGTTCTTAAAATAGGAAGCAGGAAAATGGTGTACCATAACATGGGTTCTAGTGGGGCTTGAACAATGTAAAGCCTGTAAAAGAGATCTGTAAATTGTAAAGCACCCCATACTTTCATTAGTACTATTTAGTTCCTCTACTTTGTTTTCTAAATACACTTTTGGTCTGGATGCCAGGTGACAGCCAAAAGGAAAAGAGCCGAAACTAATTCTAACCCAGTGTTTTGCCCCTATACCACACTGCATAAAAATTTCACTGTTTATATCACTTAACTAGTCTAAGGTCTTTACCCAACAGCTAGTGCTTCATAATGACAACTCCAATTATCAGTATTTACTATGTGCTAGGCAATTTTCTAAGCTCTTTATTTAGATGAACTCATTTAATCCTCAATTCTAAAAAGAAGGCTCTATTGCTGTCCAGATGAAAACACTGAGGCTCAAAAAGTTAAGGAAGTTATCCAAAGTCAGACAGCTGGTAAATGTTGACAGTTAACTACAACAGTATTTAGCTCCCGTTTAAAACATTTTATGTGTGTGTGTATATGTGTGTGCATATATACACGCGGAGGAGAGAACAGAACTCACATGTATAGAAACACATTCACATAATTGACCCAGATCAGCGTCTTAGTCACCTAGTGCCTGAGGTATTAGTGGCACGTGGCAAATACTTTATGAACTGAAGATGGGTATGAGACACTAACAAAAGATTTGAATCTAGAAGTGATTTTGAAGCCTTCCCCCCACACCCCAGTCACGTATTCATTAGTAATTCATTTGATGGCTGTATTTTGTCTCTTTAAAAAAAAATTTTTTTTTTTTTTTGAGAGAGACAGAGTGAGCAGGGGGAGGGGCGAGAGGTAGAGAATCCGAAGCAGGCTCCACACTGTCAGCCGGGAGCCCAATGCGGGGCTAGAACCCACAAACCGCGGGATCATGACCCCAGCAGAAACCAACAGTCGGACGCTTAACCGAGCCACCCAGGCCCTGTTAAATTGAAGATTTATCTACATTACCTTTGTTATAGTTCACAGACTTTAGCCTGGAGGTCAGTGGGATAATGGGAAGGACAATGAACTAGTTCGAACCACTCTCCAGCCACAACTGGCCTCTTCAATCACACCAGGGACACTTGCCCTCCCGGGCCTTTACACTTGCTGTTCACTCTCTCTAGAACACTATTTCTCCCTTGGGTTCCTCTGCTCAAACATCACCACCTCATAAAAGACCTTCCCTAATCTAATCTAACTTAAACCAGTCTCATCAGACCTTTAATACATCACTCAGTTTAATTTCATTTCTTTCATGAAATTGACCACTCTTCAATCATCTCTTTAATGTCCACTCACCCCACTCCCCAATTCTAGCAAGGCAAGAGCTTTGTCTAGCTGGTTCTCTGGATGTATCCTCCAGTGAACCAAACTAGGCAAATAAGTATTTAATTCACGAATTAGAATTACGTCAGATTTACCTCTGTTCTGTCAAGCCCTCAATGCCCTTAAGCTTTTCATTTCCCAATGGCTCTACATCCTACTTTCAACAGGAACACCATTTTTACATTACTTTGCCGTTCACAAAGTAGTCTGGACTCCATTTTCTGAGCAGAGACCCTCAACCGATCTTGAGAAGGGAGGTATAGCCTGGCAAAAACCACCATTCTCCCCATTTTACAGTCCAGGAAATTGAGCCTCAGAAGGGATTCAACCGCAGCCATGCCGAAAACACGGGAAGGAGCCCTGAAGGATGTACAGGTTCCGAAAAGCCTTTCCCGCAAGCCAGCGCCGTGGATTCTAGATACTTCATCACCTTTATTACTATTGTTCTACGGTACTCATTCTGGACGCATTCCACGGCTAGGGAACGTGCGCCAAACCCTTCGCCGCTTCCCCGCGCGCCCCAGACTCTTAACCTAGGCCGCGCCCCCGCGCGCCCCGCCCCCGGCCCCGCCCCCACCGCCCCAGCCTCACGCCGCGTCGCGGCCTCTGCTCCCGCCCCGCCAGGGCTCCCGCGCGCCGCGGGGACCGCCCCTCCCGTCCTAGCCAATCAGCAGAGGTCGGGGGGCGGGGCCACAGGACCCATCCCTCCTATCTGGGCACCAGTTGGTCGGGCCAGCCATCGCTCATGAAGTCGCGCCCCGCACCCGCCTCCCTCCTTTTCCTCCACCCTCCCTTCAGAAAAAACGGCGGTTGGGCCGCGGCGGTCTCCAACGGCGGGCGGGAAGCGGAGGGGCGAGGAGCCGGGGAACTAGGGAAGGAGGGACTGCAGGGAGGAGGAGGATGAAAGGGAGGAGGAGGGGAGCCCGGCCCAGCCGGAGCCATCTCCATCGAGAACAAAATGGCGGCGCTGGCGGAGGGCCAGCTGTGAGGCGGGGCCGCGGCCATTCCCCCTCCGCCCCCACCCTCGCGCCGGCCCGGCCGGTCAGGGGGAGCCCGCTCGCTTCGCCCGGCCGCGGGCGGGGAGGGGAGGGGAGCGGCCCGGCCCACTATGCAAAGCGTCCGGCGCCGCCGCCGCCGCCGCCCCGTGGCAAAGGTAAAAGGGTCGGGTTCAGCCGCCGTCGCGGCGGCTCCATGTCCGCGCGCCAGGCCCGCCCCCTCTGCCGCTGGCCCGAGCCCGCCCCGGCCCCTTTTCAATTTTACCTCAGGATTTGGCGCCAAAGCGGCCTCGAAGCAGGTCCCGTGTCTGCGGCGGACGGCCCCCGACGCGGAGGGCAGGGCGCGGGGAGGCCGGGCTCCCGGCGTTGGCGGATGGCGGGAGCCCGGGGGCCGCGGGCTCGCGGGGCAGCAGGCGAGAGAAGAGACGCCGAGGTGGGAGCGGGGGCGGCGGGGGCGGGCCCGGGGGCGCCGCCGGGGTCGCGGGGAAGGGGGGGTTTGTTATTGTTTTTGTCAGTGAAAGGTCAGAGTTCGTGACCCCGGTGCCGCCGCCGCCGCCGCCCGCGCGCTGGTAGGAGGAGGGCGAATGTTCTTCTTCCTCTTCCCAGCGCCAGCCTCGCCGCGGCCGCGGGGGGCGGGCGAGCACGCGATTGGCTGAGACGCGCGCGCGCACCGGAACGCCGCGGCCGGCGCTGGTCCATCCGGCCCCTCGGTGGCCCGCGGGCCCGGCGGCGGGCGGGCGCTGGGGTCAGGGCGGTCGGCCTGGGGCCGCCGCCCCGAACTCGGCCGGCGTAGCCGCCAGACGAAATTTAAATGGCGCGGCCGCTTCTGTTTCCAGGGCAAAGGGCCGGTTTGGCTTGTTAAAACCTAGGAGTGCCGGGCACCGTTATTCGGGTGCAGGCCCTCCCCTCCTGGGGGACCGAGAGCTTCGCGAGGCTAGGTGGGGACAGTTTTCTCCCTGTGACATTTTCCATCCTGGCCTCCCGCCGACCTGAAGTTTCTGTGTTTGTTGATTGAAGAAGCAGTCACAGCAGAGAGCCTGTAGGTTAAAAGTGGCTGGTTTATTGGTGGGTATTGGATTGTTTGTGCCTTACACGTTGCTGATGGTTTTTATTTAGGTTTTAAAGGTCGCCAGCTTCTGGCAGTATTAGGTATTGAAATCGTCCAAAACCTGTTATTAATGGTCTTTTAGCGAACATGTGACCCAAAGCTTGTTAAGTCTTTTCCTGTCTTCCCGTGATTTGGAACTAGTAAACAGTGATACATAAGTGTATATAAAACAACGCTTTGCGAAATTGCTTAAATATATAAAGAAAAGTGCTTCTCTTGACCTTGGGAACTTAGGGTTGTGGGTTTTCTTTAGATGTTTCTCTCTTTTTAAGTTGTGGTTTTTGACTTGCTTGAGAAGGTATCCTAGATGCCCTGAACTTTTTTGGCTAGACTCTCCTTGATTATCATGCTTTGTAGGAGGAAGATCCTCTGGTAATTGATTTTTCTTTTTTTCACTTTTGTTTGTTCCGAATAGGTACTGATCCCAAGATGGAAGGATTAACCTTTTTTCTTAAACATTTGCGCTTTGATCAGGCTGACCCCAACTTTTGAGTATTTTGTCCGTAATTTCTGTTTTATAAGAAATGCTTTAAATGTACTTATTTTTTTCTTCTCCCATGTTCTCAACTCAAAAAGAAGTAAGTGGGGAAGGGAGTTAAGTTTGTAATGTCCTGGTGAATCACACAGACCCTGAAACTGGAAGGGGCCTCAGGAACTGCCAGTTCTCTGGCAGGAAGATTTTACAGGAGAGGCGGGTCAAGTGATGTGGGTATGGTAACATGCTATTTTGATGGTAAATCCTTATAAACATGAACTGCTCTTATAATTGTGTACTTGCAAAAATTGATTTTTTAATGTTGAATAATGCTTTTAGATACTGTGTAAAAATTCACACATCAGTGAGTTTTGGGGTTTTTTGTTTGTTTTTGCAAGCATATTACAGTTGCACTAGTTTTGAGGTAAATACTAAACAATCATTACTGTTTCTATAATGGCCTATAATTTTCTAATTTTCTTCACTTAATACCCAGCAGTACTGTGAACAAGCACAGTTATTTTACTGAGGTGAAGGAACTGAGGCCCAGGTAAGGTAAGCAACCTGCCAGATGTTACGGGTGCAATAAGGGAAGCTAGGACTCTCACCTAGTCCTTTGACCTTAAGGCTTATGCTATAAAACCATGCTGCATCAGTTTGGCCTGTTGGTAATAGCATTCAGTAAATGTTCACTTAAAAGCTAGTTGTTTAGGGGCGCCTGGGTGGCTCAGTCGGTTGAGCACCTGACTTCAGCTCAGGTCATGATCTCACAGCCTGTGTCTCCCTCTTTCTCTGCCCCTCCCCTGTTCATGCTCTGCCTCTCTCTCTCTCTCTCTCAAAAATAAGTAAACATTAAAAAAAATTAAAAGCTAGTTGTTTAATATTAAAAGTGTATAGAAAGGGTTCATAATCTCGAGCACCTTTTCTTCCCCTTAAAACAGATGTACACGTGCACAGATTGCAAACAATATATGCAGGTAACAGGCCTCTGCAAGCTGAGGTCAGTGCTACCATAGTGCCATTTTTTTGGCTCCATTGTGTTTTCACTAGAACGCCTTTTAGTGTTTTAAGTGGCTTTAATCACAAAAAATATTCAAGTTGTACTATATTACTTATATGTTATACTATATGTTTTTTTGACTGTCTATTAATAAGTATCCACATTTGCATTAACAGTGATTTTATATTGTTTTATATGCCTTTCAAGGGTTCTTGGCTGGGGGTATACTTCAGAACTGCCAAGCCCTCAGTGATTGTCAGGCAGTAAGCTTTGGGTGGGGCCTGGCATCAGCACTTCTGAGCATCACATAGAATTTTTTTTTTTTTTTTTTGCATCACATAGAATTCTGTACCTACCGGCCTGAACCACTGATCTAATTCCAAAAATGTGTGGCAAAAATAACAAGACAAAACTTTTTGTTTCACTTTTTGACATGCAGCTTTTTTAAAAACCGATTGATCACGACTGAAGGGGTCTTGACAGGAGTGATGGTCTGTCTGGCAGTACCTAGCTGTTGTCTTGGCATCTTGGCAACTACCCAGACTGTAAGCCCTGTATCAAAATGTGTCTTATCCCTCTTATCTCAGCCCTTAACACAGTACCTAGTAAAGAGTTTGTATGAAGTTGGCATTTACTAAATCAGTGCTTTTCCCAGCAACAGTATATAGTGAACAGTATTCATATTGTCATCTTGCTTTTTGTTTGTTTAAAATTTTTTTAATGCTTATTTATTTTTGAGAGGCAGAGCACGAGCAGGGGAGGGGCAGAGAGAGAAGGAGACAGAATCTGAAGCACGCTCCAGGCTCTGAGCTGTCAGCACAGAGCCCCACGCCTGAACCCATGAACCATGAGATCGTTGCCTGTGGCAAAGTCAAGATGCTTAACTGACCGAGCTACCCAGGTGTCCCTGTTATCATCTTGCTTTTAAGATGAACTCAGTGAAAACAAAGTTTGGTGACTTACCTGAGCTGGGATGTGGGCCTGGGACTGTTGGCTCCTTACACAGTGCTGTAAGACCCAGGTATTCCTTCCACTGCCCTCTCTGTACCTCTGAGCAGGTCGTTTTTTCACACCACTTAACTAACTAGTATGTTCTTTAGTCAATCATTACATAACTTGTCCGTGAGCTTCTTGAGAGCAGGAACTATGCTATGCAGTTTCGTTTTGTACGTAGCCCAGAGTAAACATTTTTTTGCTAAGCAGGGTTATTTGAGATTTGCATTTAAATGGTAAATGTCAAAGAAAACGAAATTTTGGTTAAACATTCGTTGTAGATGTGCTTAATTTTTCAAGTTACTATTTTTTTTTCAATATATGAAGTTTATTGTCAAATTGGTTTCCATACAACACCCAGTGCTCATCCCTTCAAGTTACTATTAAGCAAAGATTTTTTTTTAACTTGTAAGGATACTGCTATTGTGGTCATGTAAATGATGATTTTCCTTTTTATTTTAGACTGAGAAGGCTTAATAATCACCTTCATAAGTACTTACATCTTTGTGCCAACTTTTCTGTTAAAGCTTATTCTCTGTTACTGTGTGTACTAATTTATGAAACTTGTTTGTTATTTACATAATTATGACATGTTTATAAAATAAACTTTTAAACCTCATAATTCTTATTGGTCTTTTTTAAGAATGTGGAATCTAAACAGATGTAATCAATGAATACCAGATTGCATGTTCCTTATACTCACACATTATCCTGTTTAATCTTCAGAATAACTTTGTGAAGTGAATGGTATTGTCTTGTTTTTATAGCTGAAGAGGCTGAGGCCTTAAAGGGGAGCATGACTTCCCCAAAGTCACATGATGAGCAAGTGGTGGAACATTTATTCATAAGTTATTTCTGCTTATTTCTTCTCTTCTGTCCTTGAGGACTTTGAGAAGAAAACCGTCTTCACCCCACCACCATGATCTGTCAAAGTCAAGCTCTGTCACAATAGAAGGCTACTTGGAGAGGTGTCAGATTCTGTATACAGGGCTCTTGTTTTTTCCCAGAAAGAGAAAAGTGAGTGATCCTGTGGTGGACTGGGGAGACTGGAAAACAGGGACACTGCAAGTGAGTTCCTGAGCCTCTCCAGAACAGCTTTCACTGGGAGTTTTGCCCCTTTACTTTCTATCCTGAGGCTTCCTGGGCCTTGAAGAGGTGTTCTTTCAAAGTTGTGTTTGGCTCAAATATCTTGGAGCATGACAGAAAATTAGATTATCTTAGGAAAGTGCACTTGCCCTTGGTCCCCTGTTTTAGAATGTGGATTGTTTGGAAGAATGTTTTTTAAGTTTGCCTGATTAGAAACTCTCAATCTTGAGGCTTGGGAGTTCTTTACAAGCCCAGCACCACCACAAGAATTAATCACTTGGTTCTAAGTCTAAACAGTGGCATTCCTTGAGTTTCTTAAAGAAGAGATTATTTTAGGGGCACCTAGGTGGCTCAGTCAGTTAAGCAGCTGAGTTGATTTTGGCTCAGGTCATGATCTCAACAATTCATGGGTGCGAGTCATGTATCGTGCTCCACCATGACAGTGCAGAGCCTGCTTGGGATTCTCTCTCCGTCACCCCTCCCCCCCCGAAATAAATAAACTTAGAAAAAGGAGAGAGATTATTTCACCCCTACAGCCTCTTCACTACAGGCCAGAAAATGCAACTCAAAGCCAAAAGTCTTGGAAAAGCCGCTCCCTTCTGTGCTTTGCTTTGGATCCTGCCCTTCACCTTGGGGAGAGAGAGGATGCTGCTATGAGGTTTCTGGCCTTGGGGAGGCTCTGGGTACATTGTCAAGACGGTATGCATAAATCCTTTTGGTTCTGTCCTCACATTTGGCCCCTCCTCCACTGTTCTCTAGGTATTATTTCTGTCCCAGTGTCAGGGTTTCTTAACCTTCCAAACCAGTCTCCAGCTGCCCCCTCCCACCCAGCCTCCCTCTCTTAACTCCCTCCTTTTCTTCCACTGCCTGTTCTGTAACAGCCATTTCTAGTGCTCTTCTATTAATAAAGTTCTTTAATGGCTCTGCATTGCTTAGGGCTGAAGTGAAAACTTCGATGCCTAAAGTGGGGACAGTGGGGGTTGGGTCTGGCAGGTATTCTAAAGGAGGTCAGTAAGCTGAGGTAAACCTCCATTAGTACAGTAAATGGTCATAGTGACACCCGGAGAGCTCACTGGACTTGAAGGGGTGGCCCCTTATCAGCACCTGCAATGCAGCCAAAGATGGGTTTTTTGAGAGAAGCCAGAAATCCAGATTTGTAAATGAAATCTCTTGACTTTCCAATACTGGCAATTTGCAAATTGTTTTTAAACTATGCAAGCCAAGCATCCTCTTTTAAACATGGTTCTGGGTCCCAGAACTAGTTTGGGACCTTTGACCAATCAGATAAAAATCTAAGCTGAGCCAGGGCCACTGAAAGTCCTTCACAGTGAGTCTTTTCAGCCCCTTACAGATTAGAGTATCATTCAAGGGTAGTCTTCCAATAAAAACACCTGAACTCAGAATTTTGATTCCTTCTATTTGTTCAATAGAAGGAATACATTTTAATCTGTCATGGAAAGGGAATTTGGCAGGCAGGAGACAGGAGCCCATGTCTACAGATCGCGGTGTGTGTGTGTGTGTTGCAGGTGGAGGCATGTTCCTTTTGTAGTTCTCATTTTTCCAGAGCATAAATTTACTGTCTCCTGCCAGGGTGGGGAAGCAGAGTCATTTGTCTCTATTCAGTGGTATTAGGGTATTTGAGGGTCTCATGACTGCTTACAGAGACTTTCAGCTGATGCTCTTGTTCCTCCCACTCTAGCCTTCCCAGACACCTGTGCCTTCAAATTCCCAAGAGAGGCTTATGTCTCACTGGGGTCCCTTCCTGCAGACACTTTGGTATTTGTTTTCTCCTCTGCTAAGTCAGCTGCCACTATCCATGCATGTGACTTCCAAAAATGAGTTGACTATTTTGATACTCTCTGCCTTTTCTTGCATTTTCTTTGTCCTTTAGGTTACATTTTACTCATTTACTGTCCTAATAGGTTTTAGAAAGGAGCCAAGAAGTGCATGTTTCCTGGTTATCACTGCATAACTAGTCACATCCAAACTCAAGGGCTTAAAAACCACTTTCTTAAATTACTATCTTGCAGTTCTGGGGGGCTCAGATAGGAGGTTCTCTCCTGAGGCCTCTTATAGTTGCAGTCAGAAAGTGGCTGGAGCTAAAGTCATCTGAAAAGCTTCCTAGTCTGTCTAGAGATTGATGCTGGTTGGCAGTGTGAACCCTGACATGTGACCTCTCTGTGTCCTGGGCTTCCTCATAGCATGGTGGATGCATTCCAGGAGTGCACAAGAGAACAAAGTAGCTTTTTATAGAAGTCACTTCCTCTGCTACTCCTTGAGCTATCACACGGGTCTGCCCAGGTTCAAGGAGAAGGGATGTGCACTCCACTCCTTGATGGGAGGAGTATCAAATCCCATTGTGAGAACATGCAGGAGGGCATCTATTACGGCAGCCATCTTTGACAGAACAGACTCCATCTAACGTGGGAAGACCAGAGTGGTCTTTCTAACACAGCTGTTTCATCCTCCATTTTAAAGCATCTGAAAGACCCCTCTACCCCATCTAGAAACTATAGGATAGGTGCAATGGCTCTGAATGAACTGGTCACAAACAGCCCTTCTTGTTTCATCTGTTTTTGTGATTTCCTCCCTGTATAATTCACTGTATAGTTCTGCACTCTCCCATTTCCTGAATATGCCACATGGTATCCTATTCATTCTCACACACCTTACTCATTCTGCTCCCTGCCTCCAGGGGCCTCTCTGACGCCCATCTCTGTGAGGCAAGTCCTCCTTTTTCAATTCCCCCCCCCCCCCCCCCCCCCATCTCCCAACTATTTCCTAATCTGCCTCAGGCACAATCCATTCTCTGTTATCCATTCCACCACAGTGTTCTCCTTCTCATGCTTCCAGGACAGAGAATTAGAGTTTTTGTAACTGACTTCTCAGGTGGTTAGCTCCTGAAAGTAAATAACCATGTCTCTAGTGCTTAATACTGTGTCCAGTCTGGTGTCACTGTTAAAATAGCACCTGAATATTACAGGGTTCCAAAGTCCCTTAGCATTCTCCTATATGCACAACATTCAGCCCTTGCTCTTCCTCTTCCAGCAGTCAACCAAAAATATCTAGTACCAGGAAACACAACCCCGATTATACTAACCTTTCTTTCCAGCTAATTAGTCCTGGAAGTAAGTATCATAATGTATTCTTGAGGCTCCAGGTTTGTTGAACAAATTTGATTTGTTCATAGATGTTTTGGTTATGACAGGTAATCAGCATTTCTCTGTATTAGGAAAGTCAATATTTATCAGTCAACTGCGTATCAGAGTTTCAATCAGCGGAGTCAGTTTCCAGGATAACTGACCATCAGTCATCTTTCAGCTGAGGAGGAGAGGAGCTGGCAGAGTACGGAGTACCCTGGATGTCTTGGCATGTTCCAGACTTGCCATTAACTGATTGTGGCACTTTAGATGAGATCTAGTTCATGAATCTGTTGGCTCCCAGGTCAGTTGAGGCCACCCTATCTGCCAGGGTGGGTAAGTGTGGAAGGAAGAATATGGAAGTGCTGTTACAAGTGGTAAACTGAGGCATTCACGAAGCCTGCTGAACCTCAAAGCTCAAAACTCTTGTGTGAAGCCCTGAACTAAACACAAGAAACTTGAGATGTTTAGTGCAGTATGTTAAATGTATTTAAAATTTTGAGATACGGTATTTAGCAAATGTTCTATCGTGATTTTTCCCCCCAAAGAGAGAACTTGTCAAGAAACACTATGTTGTATTCTCTATTAGAAGTTTTATCCCCATAGCTTCCCTAAATAGGAAAAAGATTATTCTCTTAAAGATTTTTCACAAAGAAAGCTTAATAATGTCAAGGGACGTATCTGGAAAAAGGAAAGCTTTTTAAGAAATGTTGTTTAAAAGGCCATCTCCTTCACGTATTTTTGTCCGGAGGGGATGTTTCTGGTCCTAGGTAGCAAGGGATGGACTCACAGGATGACAGTGATACCTTGATAATTGTAAAAATGAAAGATGTTTATTGAATAGGTGAAAGGTTGAGATTTAAGAGAAATTAGATTGCTACTGTGAAAACTAATGGTCATTTTCCACCTTGTCCCATAAAAAAAGATTCAGGGTCACACTGAGTGGTATTATAGCTGTATTTTAAAAAGAGCTGTCTAATTTTATGCCTGTAATAACTTCCATAATTATACATGTTGGAATAATCAAGTCTCATGCTTTGGGGTATAGCCAATTACTGTAGCTATCAAGAGGTAATTTATTTTTTCATGTATGCTCCTCACAGCAGGGCAGTTCCATTACACATTCATGAATTCTAGTGTGGTATTGTTAGGGGTTGTCAAGTACAGGCCACTGGATTTGAAGGGCCACAGATTTACTGGAGATGGCAATTCTTTTAAATTCTCATCTCCTTCTCATATCTGTTACTTAAAAGGAGTTCTTAGGAACATATAGGCTTATTGTGTTATGCTTTACCACAAGACCAGTTTTTGGATACAGCTGTTGGATACAGCTGTTGGTGAACACATTAGAAATATAGCCAAATCCTTCCTTACTTTCCCTGAGTCCACCTTTGGAGAGAATGTGAATTGCACTTTTGAAGGTGAGGTCCTAATTTTGAAGAGAACTTGAGGTCATTTAGGGCAGTTCTCACTTGAGTGGGTAATCTTTACATAATAAACCAAAGTAGTCACTGTTGAAAATAAGCTTTGGGAGCCCCTGACATAAAACATATTGCTATTCTAAAGTTCTATAATATTTGCAACTCTTAGCTGCTGGATAATTATTATAATTTACATATACCAATAACAGGCATGTTACTTTACTTACAGGCATATGATACCTTAATTGCTACCATATCCATTTCCTGATCAAAACTATTTCTGTAGGTTTACCATGAATTTTATACCTTCTCCCTTCTTGTAATATTTTTGAAGCATTCAAAAACTAAAACTGGCAACGACCTTACATTTGAATATGTGTCTTTTGGTTCATTATACGTCTAACTGCAACTTTGTGCTCCTGACACTTTTAGGCTAGTGGTTTAAAAAAATTGTTGACTGTAATCTGTAAGTATAAATACATTTTACATCAGCAATCAGTAATATGATGTGTATGCACATACATGACTGAAACCACAATGTCATAAAATAGTCTTTAAGGATGATAGGTATGCCCTGCTGTGTTCTCCTGTGCTGTCTTCAGTGTGCCTAGTGGGGGGGGGGGGGGGGGGGAGAAGGGAGGTGGGGGTGTCCCCCAACCCCATCGATTTCATAACCCACTCCTACAGTTAAAAAAAACAAGGCCAAAAAACTGTTCACGGTACTTTTTTTTTTTTCTCATTCTTTCTTAACACGGATTTTATTTTCTATGAGCCTCTCTTTCACTTTTGTGGAAATGCTGCATTTCTACTCCTGCTCTATTGTAACGGTACCCATGAAAGACCATCAAGAGAATGAGGCCTGTTGTCATTCTGTTGTGTCAACACAGGATGCCCTTTCCTATACAACCACCACCAGATTCTCTGTGTAAGGAAGAGAACTTGCTCCATGGCCCTGCACAGCCTTTGCATTATACTAATCCAAACTACACTCTTCTTTCCAAAAGGTGTCATCCAAAAGGTGGACTTTATGGGTGGATCCTCAGCAGCCATCCTTCCCTCAGCCCCCAGCTGACAGGTCTGTCCCTGTAAGTAGCTCAGGAAAGGGCAGGCGTAAGTGTGGACCTTGAAAGGCATGGAAGGCCTGCTGGGTTCTTCTAAGAAAAAGCTAGTGCAGGAAGATGAACCCCGCCTCCCTGGTGCTCATGAACAGGGAAACCTGTAACCCAGCCATCAGTGGCAGTCACTGATCAGTCTCTGGAGAACCAGCCCTGGAATCGGGCTGATACTGGACAATAGATTAGAGAAACCCAAAGAGCTTGGTTCTTAGGGACACTGTCTAATCCTCAAAGTGCCCTGCTTTTGGACTTCCTCTTGTAGAGTTAATTTCCTAGATGTTTAAACCAATTTGATGTTGGTTTCTTCTCACCTGCTGTTGAAAACAGACTTCTTCTTAGTGTGGATACCTCTGTCCTCTCAACTGACTGTCAATGTGTGCAAGCACAAAAACTGCCACAATTATAGAAGTCACAAAGCACAGGCTGAATGAACTAACAGAATGTACAAGCATGTTGTTGACTGTCTTGTAGCCGAACAAACTCGGGCTCCAGCTTGGTCCTACCACTCCTAGCCCAGGTGGCCTCAGTCCCCATTTAGGGCTTCAGTGTTTAGTGATGACATTTACACAGTTGAACAGAAGGCTGGGCTGGATGAGGAAAAAACTCTGACCTTGTTACCCTGCAGTGGTGGTAGCAGGGCTGTCGGTGTCCTTGGCACTGGCCCCGTGGCATACACCCAAAGGCTGCCCTCGGTCCACACCCACACATGGGTCCAGGCTGCATCCAAGGGAGAATGAGTGGTCAGCTGATCTGTCAGCCTGACCACAATTCAAAGCCTACTTCTGATATGTGAAAGAATTATTACCAGAAGCCAGGAACGCAACCAATGTCCCTGGACACTTTGTTTCTAGTGGGCTTTGTATTAGTAAGAATTCTACCTGCTTACTAAGACAAATCCAGGCTGGAAAAACATTGCAGGGAAGGTGGGAAGCTGCTAGAAAGTAAGTGCCTGCTTTCAGTGCAACTCCAGTTTCATAAAATTTGATTCCCAGAAGCAGGCAGAGGCCAACCGTGTAAAGGTCTGTGTGTTTTTTTGACCCATGTATGAAGAATTCAGGGAGAGGTCATTCAAAACAAATGGGGGGGGGGGTGGTGACCAAAGGGGCCCAGCCTGCCTGTGTCAGGCCCTCCTCAGTCCTGGTTTCTCTTTCTTGCTATTTTCATGGATAAGAAGGAAGGTCATTTTTTGCATATTGCCTTCATCTTGTAGTGTCACAGAGCAGGGCCCATGACTTATTTCACTTTGTACAATGCATGCTCTTTCCCACGGGTTTATGGTTTCCAGTCCGCTTTCTTGAGCGTTTGGTTTGTGCTTTGTCCCTGAACTCTTTGGAAAACTGTAATAGTGTCCGTGTGACTGGTGAAGACACCGAGGCTCGGAGCTACTGAAGCGAGTGAGTTGCCCAAGGCCTGCACGCTCTTATTTCTGGCCCATAGCCTGGCGCAGAACGGCTTCCTCCCTAGAAACACAGCCTTTGCAGGAGGCACACAGCAGAGGGGCTGTTCTGGGAGCAGGGGGCAAAGCACATACCATGGGGGCCTCAGGCAGTGTGGCCATGGCATCAAAGCTGGCCATTTCTCCAGCCTCTGGGCCCAGTGGAAAGGAGGAGGCCCCATGAACCTGTAAAATGGGCTGGACAAAGAAAAAGTCAGGGAAGGAACGACAAGCAAAATAGGCCAGTAGAAATCAGCTGAAATCAAAGAACCATGGGAAAGACAGGTAAAAGCAAGTGGCAGGCAAACCAAGTGGGTCCTTGCCCAGTCACACTGAGCTGTAGAGGAGCTTGGTGGCCCCTGACACTTTCTTTCATAAAACCAATTCAGTAGGTTTTCTGTATAACCCAGGTGGTTTTTATTAGGGTAACTACTCACTGAGAAATAAAAGCCCTATTACGTCTTGTTTATAGAGCATCAGAAATAGGATGTCATATGGTACAAGAGGCCTTCGGATGACTTCCAGATGCATAACTCTGCCCGGAGCTCAGACACTGACAATGGCCAGTGACACACAGCAGACTGCGGAAGCTCCCACTACCTGGTGCCGAAGTCTTGCTGTACTTTTCAAAGGCTCAGAGGCTCTAGAAGGCCCACTGAAATATGACGATGAAAATGGTTGCATTGGAATTGATCCCTCAAAAACTAATAAAAAGATCTGTCTAATCACTTAGTTTGAATCATTAATTGGATGTTTAATGCAAACATTTTAAAAGAGAAGTTGCAAACTAGGGGAAAAAATTCCCCTGAAAATATTTAATGTAAATAACTCCTTGAGATGGTACTTTTTACAAAAGGTTTGTCAGCAAATGCCTTTTTGTTTAGGGAACAGGGCAGCAGGAGGATGGGGACAGGACATCAGAAAATGATATGATTGTTTTCTATTTCGATGAGAGTAACAAGGAATCCCACCTGCCCTGCCCCCATTCTGCTTTATGTAGAAATTTGTCCAGCAAAATGAGCAGCGGTCATCAGCAGGAGGTGGCTGAACCCCAGGTGCCCAGAGAGTCTCTTCAAGCCACTACTTCTGTGCTCCCTCACTGTGTCCAGAGCCACCGGTCAAGTCCACTAATTCACCTTGTGACTGTATCTTTTTTCTCTTCCTATCTCTTTCTCTTCGGTAGTACAGCCGAAGGATAGCTGGAGGATAGCCGTGGTGAAAACAAGCACAGGTTCTTATAGACACAACGCTGTCAGCTCATGTTGGGTAGACACAGGAAGGCACACAATAAATTAAAGCAGACCCTATCTCTTCAGAGGCTTGCAGCGACCTACAGGGTGGGGGCTGGGTCTGCCAGCAGCCGAGCTTCCAGCACTGGTATAGTGTGAGGACCACCCCGGGAAGGAGGGGGTCCTTCCTTTATTAAGTCATATCGGTATACAGGTTGCATGATCAAATGGAGGAGAAAATCCTTGCCATCTTATTCAGTCCAGTGTGGCCTCCGCAGCGAGGAGGACCCCCTGCCCGGCCACCCGCCCCCACCCAGGCCAAGTGTCGCTCACCAGCCCACTTGGCAAGGTCCAGCCAGGTTTGCACAAATCACTTGTACATACTCTTGTTGAGAACTGGTGGCAAATTAGTCCACAGGGCTCCATCTGCTACTTACTTAAGTAAATCACTTGGAAAACATAAAACTGAAGGTTGTAGCTCAATAAAACAATAAAGTGCTTTCGACGAGGGTAGCTGTTATTCACCAGTTGTTTCTTGTTTCACCTGAGGCACTGATGTCAATGCTATGACAAGTGATCATGTTTACCACCAGTAAAAATTGTAAAAAGCTTGTTTCCACTAAAAAGCCTGCATTTCTAAGTACTGCATCGTACTTTTTCTATTGTTTCCATGTCTTCATGTTACTAAACTTGAACTCACTACTGGGTAGGGAAATAGTTTCTGCTGGGTTGGGGTGGAGTCGGGTGGGTGGAAAACACGAGAACAGAAAAGGAGCGGTTCATAAATATTCCTTAAGGGTTCCACTTGTGAAGGTGAGAGAGGGGGTTACAGCAAAAAAGGATTAGGCTCCATGCTGAATCCAGATGTGAGCCCCAATGAGTGGAGACACAGATCGACTTCTAGAAGGGTCCACATTATCAACCTAAGAGTTTATTCTGAGTCCACATGCTTGATAACTGCTATAACACACTTGCATCTTCCATGGCCTTGATCCACCTGTAAAACAGAGGAGAGGGAACATTTAGGTGTCATGGCTCTGCGACTCTGGTCACAGAACCTTTATGTGACTAGGTGGACTAGGTGACTATTACCTGAGGTCATATTCATATTTGTTGCCTAGCATTTAGCAAAAGGTCTGGAACACAGTGTAAAGCCTTGCTGAATCAATGCACGCCTGTATGAACGAATCATGATAATCTTAAAAAAAATCTCATGATCAGGAACAGATAGTTCCATTGCTGTGGCCCAAAGGGATTTGATGGAACAGGATGGCTGGAGCAGAGAGCATCCAAAGCCCTGGGTAGCAACTTGTTTCCTTCCAGAGGGAGAGGCAAGGATAGTTATTTGGGTACCTCTGAGCTGAATTGGTATCCTCTGCTTTGAAGCTATAAAATAGGGTTTTCTTGTGGTAGAGGTGAAAAATAGGTCCTACTTCACTGCTGCCCTCTTCCTTTTCTGGGGCAATGGTGAAACCGAGCAGGGGCATACTCTCCATGGCCACTGTGTCCTGCAGAGGGCAAAAGGGAAAACTGATAGTAAACACCACACAACACACAGTCAATTGCTTAGCATTTACCGTTACCTCTGATTTAAGATGCACGATGCGCTCTTCTGTGTAGGGCATGCTTTGGCAACTCTAGACCAGCCACGCACATACTCTTTACCCCTGATCCCGCCAGGACCAATCACGAGGAGGGAAAGAAACTTAACATTCTGTGACAGCCTATTAGGGCCCAGGCATTTTTATCTTTACATTATCATGCCGAATCTTTCACAACAATCATAGAAGGTGTCACTCCTGTTCTAAGAGGAAACTGAGGCTCAGAGAAGGTAAATAACTCCCCAAGACTAATTACACAGTTTAGTAAGGGGCTGAGCCAGAACTTGGGACTCATGACCACCTTCTAACACTGCGTTCTTCAGGCTGACTCGAATAGTCAGTGACTCTGTTTTCCGTTAGTACTTTCGATAACATACCCTGTACTCATTCCCCCATGCCCTCATTCACAATGCCTCAATATGGAGCACTCAGGGTGTCTGTCCTATCAACTTGCTAAAAATTTCATGACATGTACACAGAGAACATAAATGGATCTTAAAATCACAGTGCTCAGAGGAAAAAGGTTTATATATATAGAGATATGTTCATACATACATATTTATATAAAAATACGTTCTCATAAAATACTTTATTAAACCATACAAAAACAGATATAATTAGCTAAGCAATTAGTTAAAATATAATTAGCTAAGAAGGCTGTGGGAAGAGAAGGAGGGGGAGCTGAGGTTGTATATAAAAGGGAATCAGTTTTCAAAGACTGCTGGACCAGAAAAAGAATCTGACAAAATTCAATATCGATTCATGATTAAAAAAAAAAACCTCCGCAAACTAGGATTAGAAGGGGACTTCCTTAATCTGAGGGCATCTTTAAAATAACTACAGCTAACATCTTACTTAAGAGTGAAATACTGAATGCTTTTCCTCTAAGATTGGGAATAAGGCAAGAGGGTACTCGCTCCCACCAATTAAATTCAAAATTATACTGGAGTTCCTAGCCATTGCAGTACAGCAAGAAGAAGAAAGACATAAAGATAAGAAAAAGAAGTTAAACGATCTATGCTTGCAAAGGGCGTGTTTGATTATAAAACAACTACTAGAACCAATAATTTAGCAAGGTCACAGCATAATCATTTTTTTTTATATCTGTGTACTAGCAGCAAGTAACTAGCAAATAAATGCCATTCAATATAGCATCCAAAAAGAAAAACAACAAAGTAGCATCTAAAAAATAAAATAGGAATAAAGTTAACAAAAATGCAAGAACAGAAGTATAAGATCTCTATACTAAAACTCCAAAACATAAAAGGAAAAATTAAAGAACTACATACATGAAGATTTATACCATGTTCATAGATTTGAAGATTTAATATTGTTAAGATGCCAATTCTCCCCAAGTTGCTTCAACAATCCCCGTCATAATCTTAGGCTTTTTGGTAGAATTGACAAGTTTACATGGAAACACAAAATACCTAGAATACTCCAAACAATCTTTAAAAAGAAAAATGTTGGAGGCTTATGCAACCTGACTTCAAGACTTACTATAAAGTTCTAGTGATTAAGGTAGTAAGGCAGTGGCATAAGAATTGGTAAATATTATCAGTGAAACAGAATAGAAAACCCAGAGATAGGTCCAAATGTATTTAGCCATTTGATATTTAACAAAGGGACCAAATAATCCTATAAGGAAAGGAAAATCTTTTTTAATGAGTTGTGCTCAAATAACTGGATATCCATTTGGGAAAAAAATGAACCTCAACTCCTATCTCACACCACACTCAATAATTAATTTCAGATAGACCTCAGTGTAAAAACTGAAACATTAAAGTTGTCAGAAGCAAATATGGGGAACAACTTGTGACCTGCAGACAAAAGTTTCTTATGATATGAAAAGCAATGGCCATAAAGGAAAATACTGATAAATTTGGTTAAGTTTAAAACTTCTGTTCATCAAAACAACAGAACAAATTCATTCATTAAGAAAATGCACAGGCAAGCCAAAAACAGGGAGAGAATGTTCACAAAACATTTATCTGACAAAAGACTGGTATCCAAGATATGTAAAGAACTCCTATAACTCACTAAGAAGAAGACAACCTACTTAAAAACTTGTCTAAGAGATCTGAACAGACACTTCTCAAAGGGAAATCCATAAATAGCCAATAAGCACATTAACAATATCATTAGTCATTATGGAAATTTAAACTAAAACCACACTGAGATACTAGTAAATTAAAGACTGACAATACCAAGTGTTGACAAAGATGTGGAACAACCATAAATCTCACATGTAAATGTGAGGGGGATGTAAAATGGTAGATAATTTTGCAAAAGGTCTGTAATTTCTGATAAACCAAACATATACCTTCCTATGATCCAGAAATTCCAATTGTAGGTGTCTACCCAAGTGAAATAAAAAAACCTATTTTCACATAAAAATCTGTATATAAAAGTTTAAAGTGGCTTCATTCATTACAACCCAAAACTGGAAACAACCCAAATGTCCTTCAACTGATGAGTGGGAAAACAAATGGTGATGTGTTCACAACATGGAATACTACTCAGTATAAAATGTAATGACCTATTGCTGTATTCAAAAACACAGGTGAATCTCAAACACATCATGCTGAATGGAAGAAATCACATTTGTATGAGATTCCATTTATATGAAGATCTGAAAGAGATAAAACTAATCTCTGGTGGAAGGGAATGAGGTGGGGATACACAGGTACATGACAGGGGTTCACGGTAGTATAGACAGTGAAAACTGGCTATCCGTTTTATCAAACCTTTTTTCTTTGATGGAATTTGAGAGCTTAGTGCTATCAGTGATATGACCTTACTAAGAAATTGTACAAGTTCCTCTCTATAGAAAAAACTACTTTGGAAGCATACTTAAAATCCACCTATCAACTTAGCAGGGGGGGGGGGGGGCGCCGGGGGGGCTCAGTTGGTTAAGCATCTGACTCTTGATTTCAGCTCATGTCATGATCTCGAGGTTTGTGAGATCAAGCCCTGCATCAGGCTCTGTGCTGCCAGTGCAGAGCCTGCTTGGGGTTCTCTCTCTCCCTCTCTTGCTGCCCCTCTCCTACTCCCCCTGCTCTCGAAATCAATAAACATGAAAAAGATTAAAAAAAACAAACTTAGGGTGTCACTTCCATGACAACTGTTGCTCATGACCTAGAGACTCTGGCTTTTCCATTCTCACACAGGACTCACCTCTATTTGGTGGTTATTTAATCATCACTGGCCTTTGTTCACCTGTCTAAGTCTGCATTTCTTCGCAAAGAGTGTTCCACGGGATGGAATGGTTCCACAAGACGCTCCATGAGGAAGGGCCCATGGTCAGGCCAGCTTGGGAAATCTCCTTATTTCAGAGACCCACAGCTCTCCTTGGTACATTAGAGATTCTGAGAAGTACTCCTGTGAGGCAGTCCCACGAACTGCCTACTCAAGGTTCCCTCAGAACCCAGTTTTTTAGAGAACTCCTGTGAGCGTCCTGCGCAATACCTACTTTGGAAGATGCTCTGGGCTGCAAGTGGACATCGTATCACATTTCAGTTTGTTCTGGAAAGATCAAAATTTTCCCTAGCTCAAAAATCCTCTGCTCCTCTACGGACATGTCAGTGAGGGCTTGGCTCACACAGCACCTGAGTCACTCAGACTACAGTGGGTACCCCCTCCGAGCCTGTCTGTGTCCCTCCTAGCCTCTGGGATTCCCTGAGGAAGGAGCAGGCTGCAACCATCACAGTTGCAGGTCTTTTGTGAGAGAAACTTTATGCCCTGAAAAAGGAAGTGCCCTCTGCACACTGGCCAGCATCGGGGAGGGGGCGGGGGGCAGGGGCAGGGTAGAAAGGCCAGCTTTGTGCTGATGTGAACATCCTCCTGGGGTAAAGCACACACCCTCTGCAGCAAATCACATTCAAGTCCCATTTTCTTTCTTGCTTTTTTTTAAAATTATTATTAATTTATTTTTGAGAGAAAGAGAAAGAGAGCAGGGGAGGAGCAGAGAGAAAGGGGGAGAGAGAGAATCCCAAGCAGGCTCTGTGCTGTCAGTGCAGAAATCAAGAGCCGGATGCTTAACAGACTGAGCCACCCAGGTGCCCCTAAGACCAATTTTCAGAGCGGGTTTAGCCCATGGAAGCCACCAGATGGTGAGGCCTGGACATGGAAATCTTCCAAACTATCCTACAGAATCAGCCTGGGTCAAGACCAGACAGCTCCCTGCTGTATAACCATAGCCCACACCTGTCTACTCTGGAAGCAAGCTTCACTCCCAAGGCCCTCTCTCCTACATTTTATAAGACATAAAGGTAAGATGATCTATAAAAACAGAAACTTAAGTTTTATTTGGTACAAGTGTTACCATGAAGCAGTGTAGCTCTCTGATAAAAGAAATGCACGGAGCAAAAAGTGTGGTAGCTTTCTCTAAGCTGTTGAGTTCTGTCCCAAACAACCAGGTGGAGAGCAGAAAGCAGCCTGTTCTTATAGAGTGCTTGGCTTGTGCTGGATGCTGGGCCTGTGACATTCAAACCACCTGGGTGCACACACAGGTCTGCACACTGTACTGCCTTATCTCCATGGAGGAATGGTCAATTCTTTAGATCTGGAACCAACACGTGGTTGGGTATCCACAGCAGCACTCAGCACATGGTATTGCTCGATACAGACTTGAATGACATGGGAACAGCATCCCGGCCTCACATGGCCCTGCAGGTGACGGGGTGTCGTGCATGCCCAGATGGACATTCTGAGGCGTGAGCTTAACCTGAGGGCCGTCACAGATGAGAAGAGAGAAAGCAAGAATCGCCACTACCTCACTGGCCATATAGGTGTAGAGCACTTTGCCTTTGATGACGAACCAGAGCTTCTTCCAGTGCCTCTTGCCTTTCTTGCACCGGTTGAGATAGCCACTGATGGCAGAGCCCTCTCCGGAGGCGGCCACCTGACAGAAGGGAAGCAGAGTGGTCAGGACAGCAGGTGGTAGGCATAGTTCAGACAGAGCTAAAGTGACACTGCAAACCAGTTGGCAGAGAGTGTTTATACTGCTTTGAAATCTGAGACTTGGATGAGGTCTCAGGATACATCCAGTACCTCAAAAGCAGCAAAACAGTACCAGGGATTAAGACAGGATTTACTGAATGCACCCAGGAAACACAAGAGTCAAAAACAGCCTTCGGGAGTGCTGTCCCGAGTGGTGTTGCAGATTCTTGGCTCCCTCTCCCCAGTTCCCAAGCCCCCAAAACATGAAACTGCAGATATTTGAGGGAAAGGTTCTTCCCTCTAAAACTGATTCTTATAAGAGTTAATACCTATTCTTGTCAAACTAGTCCAAAAAACAGAAAAGGAAGGAAAATTCCCAAATTCATTTTACGAGGCCAGCATTACCCTGACATCAAAACCAGATAAAGACACCACCAAAAGAGAGAACTACAGGCCAAATGTCTCTGGTGAATATAGATGCAAAAATCCTCAACAAAATACTAGCAAACCGAATCCAACAATATATTAAAAAAATCATTCACCACAATCAAGTGGGATTTATTCCTAGGTTTTAAGGGTAGTTCAACATTTGCAAGTCAATCAACACAATACATCACATTAACAAAATAAAAGAACAAGAACCATACGATTAGTTCAATAGATGTGGAAAAAGCATTTGACAAAGTACATCTTTTCATGATAAAAACCCTCAACACAGTAGGTTTAGAGGAAACATGCCTTGACAAAGGCCACATGAAAAACACACATCTAGTGTCATCCTAAGTAGGGTAAATTGAGAGCTTTTCCTTTGTGGTCAGGAACAAGACAGGGATGTCCACTCTCACTACTTCTATGCAACATAGTACTAGAAGTCCTAGCCATAGCAATCAGATAACAAAAAGAAATAAAAGGGATCCCAACTGGGGTGCCTGGCTGGTTCAGTCAGTGGACCATGTGACTCAATCTCAGGGTCATGAGTTCAAGATCCATGTTGGGTGTAGAGATTACTTACAAAAAAAAAAGTATCCAAATTGGCAAGGAAGAAATAAAACTTACACTATTTGCAGATGACATGATACTATACATAGAAAACCCAAAAGACTCCACCAAATACCTGCTAGAAATGATAAAATAAATTCAGTAAAATTGCAGGACACAAAATCATTGTATAGAAATCTGTTGCATGAGAAATTAAAGAATCTCATTTACAATTTACTATTGCATCAAAAATAATAAGATACTTAGGAATAAACCTAACAAAAGAGATTAAAGACCTGTACTCTGAAAACTATAGAATAATGATAAAAAAATTGAAGAAGACACAAAGAAATGGGAAGACATTCCATGCTCATGGATTAGAAGAATAAATATTGCTAAAATGTCTATACTACCCAAAGCAATCTACACATTTCATGCAATCCCTATCAAAATATCACAGACTTAGAACAAACAATCCTAAAATTTGTATGGAACCACAAAAGTCCCCAAATAGCCAAAGCAATCTTGAAAAGGAAAAGCAAAGCTGGAGGCATTGCAATTCCAGACTTTGAGTTATATTACAAAGCTGTAGTCATCAAAAAAGTATGGTACCGGCACAAAAACAGACAACATAGATCAATGTAACAGAATAGAAACCCCAGAAATGAGCCCACAACTATATGGTCAATTAATCTTTGACAAAGCAGGAAAGAATATCCAACAGGACAAAGACTGTTTCTGTCAGCAAATAGTGTTGGGAAAACTGGATGGCAACATGCAAAAGACTGAAACTGGATCACTTTCTTACACCACACACAAAAATAAATTCAAAATGGATAAAAGACCTAAATGTGAGACAGGAAACCATCAAAATCCTAGAGGAGAACATAGGCAGTAATTTCTTTGACATTAGCCATAGCAACTTCTTTCTAGGTATGTCTCCCGAGGCAAGGGAAACAACAGCAAAAATAAACTATTGGAGTTATTTCAAAATAAGAAGCTTCTGCACAGCAAAGGAAACAATCAATAAAACTAAAATACAACCTACTGAATGGGAGAAGATATTGTAAATGACATATCCAATAAAGGGTTAGTATTCAAAATATATAAAGAATGTATACAAATCAACACCCAGAAAACAAATAACCCAATTAAAAAATGGGCAGAAAACTTGAACAGACATTTCTTCAAAGAAGACATACATGTGGCCAACAAACATGTGAAAAGATGTTCATTATCACTTACCATCAGGGAAATTCAAAACAAACCCACAATGAGATAACATCACACACCTGTCAGAATGGCTAAAATCAACAACACAAGAAACAACAGGTGTTGGCAAGGATGTGAAGAAAGGGGGACCCTTGTGTACTGTTGGTGGGAATGAAAACTGGTACAGCCACTCTGGAAAACAGAATGGAGGTTCCTCAAAAAGTTAAAAATAGAACTATCCTACCATCTATCAATCACACTAGAGGAATGGATAAAGAAGTGGTATACACATACAATGGAATATTAGCCATGAAAAAGAACGAAATCTTGCCATTTGCAACAACATAGATGGAGCTAGAGAGTATCATCCTAAGTGAAATAAGTCAGAGAAAGACAAATACCGTACGATTTCATTCATATGTGGAATTTAAGAAACAAAACAAATGAGCAAAGGGGGAAACAAGAGACAAACCAAGAAACAGACTCTTAACTACATAGAACAAACTGATGGTTACCTGAGGGGAGATGGGTAGAGGAATAGGGGAGATAGGTGATGGAGATTAGGAGGGCACTGGTCATGAGGAGCCCCAGGTGTTGTATGTAAGTACTGAATCACTATATTGTATACCTGAAACTAATATTACGCTGTAAACTGGAATTTAAAGAAAAACTTAAAAAAACTCCACACATACATGTTCAAAACATTGATTCTTATACTTTTAAGCTTATCTCTTATACTAAAAGGATAAGAGGATGGATCTTAAAGATGGATCCTCTTTTTAATGTTTACTTAAAAGGTCTGCCTAATGGGGAATGTTAACTCCTGTTGTTATTAGAAGCAGTACTTGTCTGTTGCACAGTCTCTCTGTGGAGGTTCAGAACACAGGTGTAAAGTAATACCAGTCTGGGGCTCCAGTCCAGGTTCTCCCAGTTATTTGATGGGCAATGTGGGCAATTACTTCTTTGAAGTCTCAGTTTCACTGTTATTAAAACTGGGATTAAATGACACAAGACAGGTGCCTGACAGGTATAGTGCCTGGCCTACAGGAACTGCTCATAAATACCAATCTTACTATTGGAGAAAGAAGGTCAGGTTTGGAAATAATTTAATCTGACTTTCCCATTTTACAGATGGGCCTGGAGGCATGGAGGTATCTACCAAAGGTCAAATCCCTACCTAGTTGAAGAGAAGATAAGAACTTGGATCTCTTGGCAAGTACTCTGAAGGTCGATGAACTTTACTGAAGGGAAAGGAGGCCACCACCAGCCTGGGCTGTTTTGAGAAGTACCAGGAAAGGAGTCTGTCTCCGCCACAGGTTCCAAGACTCCTAGAACCAGACACGAGCTTTCTCTCCTGGCACTTGCCCTGTTGAGGCAGCTCATAGAGTGAGGAAAGGCAGAGTAGACAGAACACATTGGAAGAAACCGATTCTGCAACCTCCCTTTCTGGCAGATGCTCAGGAGGCAGCATTTCTGCAGACTTTCTCATGGGGAGTAGGGCTTGCTGCAGAGATGGTGCTCCTGGGGGAAGGGGACAGGGCAGTGGGGGGTAGGGTGGGGCACATTTCTCCTGGGGCTGCTGCAAATCCCACTAAGTGTAATCTTTGCTGGATAATAACAAGGTTGTCACTTTAAGCAAAAATTACTAAAGGGCTGGCTGGGGCACCAGCATCAGAGCTGCTCGACTCTGGAAGGCTAAGAGCAGTGGTTCTCAAACTCTGTGCCCGTGGAACACTCGGGTTCTGTGAGCCACCACAGAAGGAGTGAGAGGTGATCTTTTCTAATTACTGGAAAGGGATGACTTACAACCACACGATGTAAAACGTGTGAGATCTGCATGTGTCAGCAAATGTGGAATGATAGTTAAGAGAAATTAAGTGTGAAAATGTACAGAAGATTTAGTACAATTTGTTGTATTTCGGGTAAAAAAAAAAAGAGGATCTATGAATGTGCATCTTTATTATGTATATGCATTAAAATTTCTGGAAGGATCGATAAGAAACTTCATGGTTACTTCTGGGGGTGGTGGGACTGGAGGAGTTCAGGGAGGGAGAGAAACACGTACGTTTCATCAGGTATTCCTTTGTGTTCTGAAAAAAATTTTTTTACCACGTGTTATTCTCAAGATTTTTAATATGCAAAGGTATTAAGTTAATGAATAGAACAGTACCTCTTTAAATATTTCATACCCTAACACTTCTTAAAACCCTTGCCACCAGCTACTCAATAATGAATATTAATGCAAAAACTTGGAAACAGCTGATCATGCTCTTTTGACAGCTTGTATATTCACGGGCACACATTTGTTTGTGGTTGTGATCAGAATATAAACATAGAATCTGGCCCTCCTTACAGAACAGACTTGAGTTTAACCAATGGTGAGGTTTCCTGCACAGAGTCCCACACCCTCCAGGAGGCTCAGCACCTGAGGCCATTTGGGACCCACAGGCTGAGTGGATGGCACAGTTCCAAGGGCCTGCCGGGGAGGGCGAAGTCAGGACTGTAGCTGTTTTAGTCAGAAGAGTACCAGTGATCTGTGCACCACTGCTGGGGACCTGACCTGGTCCAGGCTATGTGACAGGAAAGAAAGTAAGGAGAAAAAAAGAAACACTAGGGGAGAAGGGGAGAGAGGAATGGGAAAGGCTTCTAGCACCATCCAAAACCATTTGGGGTCCTGCCTTCTGCCACCAATCAGACATGTTCTCAGTCACGCCCAGAAGACAGGCCCTGTTAGTGGTGAGTTACTCCTTGTAGCTAGAATGTCTCATGTTAGGAATTCTCTTTGTCCTGTAAAGTTCAGTCAGCCTGGGGCAGGTTCTGACCCTGTCCGAGGAAGGCCATGAACCTTCTAAATCCCTTGCCTCCCACACAGGCAGTCTACCTGCCTTACCTCAGTCAGGGCTGAAGGAACTTTCTTCTGCTTCTTGAAGGTTGAGGGGTTGATGCTGTGGAAGACGGACGAGAAGGCACTGCTCGAGAAGCGTGGGGAGGACAGGGGAAAGCTCATGCTCACGGGCCGCTCTGTAACCAAGACAAGCCATGGAGGAATGGAGGTGAGTGTCCATGCAGACAGGCATGCATCTTGCTTTGGAATGCCAATTCCTGTAAAATTAGAGCTCCTGGTCCCTCCTGCGATGGAAATCAGCTTCATGATGGGGGTTAGGTGTGAGCAGAAGAACAGGCACACTCTATCTACTGACACAAAGGCCACGGGAGCCAAGAAGGAAGGCTTTTTCTGGGTGCTGGCCATCCCTTCTTCACCTGGGCTGTCCTCTGTGATGGCCTCGGGGGGCTCCAGAGAGGAGAAATCTTTGGTTTTAGGTCCAGGATACACTTGCTGTCCCTCTGGCCTGACCCTGCTTGGACAAAGCCTGGACCCTGAGCACAGTCTCTCAAGGGCTAGCACAGCTTCCCCAGGTTCCTTTCTCAGTCAAAGAGCCCTCAGCCCTTCCCTGATCCACAACTCCTCTGCTATCCGTCTTACAATCCTTATCCTGAAAAAGTCCCATAGAACACAGGCCTACAGAACATTTTCAAAAAGAGGGCCGCTATGGCAAAGTAACCATGAGTCACCACGCCTACCGTCCCCTTCACAGAGATGCACTGACCCAGCGTTTCCCAAGCTTAGCTGTCTGCAGAACACTTCCTCTGGCAGTGCCTATTGATTTATTGTGGAACCACTATTTTGGGAAATGGTCCCCCAGGTATGGTTTAAATCCCTCTTTCTTCCTTCAGGACTGCTTTTGTTCTGAGCCTCCCCAGAAAAGTAGTTTCAGGCACCAACCACGGGCCGGCGAGAAGCCACGTGGGCCACCTGGAAGAACGGAGATGGTGTCCCCAGGTTACCTCTCATCATGCCTGGGACATCCCCGCCCCTCTTCTTCAGCTCCCCATAGCAGCCATCACAGACCTTGGCCATCCGGTCCTTGAGGTACTTCAGGGGGTACTTGTTTCTCGAACAATTCCGGCACACGATCTGCAGGCCCAGTTGGGGACACACATTGGAATGGTTCTCACCCTCTGCATGTGCAGAGGGCCAGCATCCCCTCCCCTCTGCCAACCCCCCCCACCCCACCTCTCCAGGGACCCCGTGTTCTGAGCACAGAACTGTGTCGGATCGCCCTGCTTTTCCATTGTGAAGGTACAGAGTTTCTGTGCAAGTGTTTTTATCAGTTTTTCTGATGAGTCCTTAACTAGGACATGATACGTTTTCTCCTGGGACAATAACCATGTGTGCTATGGTTGTCTTTTGGGAGTACGGTGGTATAGTGAAATGGGATTTGGAGCCCTGGTTTGAGACTATCAGTAAAATGGGTATTAACAATCTCTACCTCGCAGGGTTGGTGTGAAAACACCCTTCCCTGGGCCTGACACTCAGTAGCTGCTGGATATCCCTGACAGCCAACCCCACACGACTCTATGTACACACTCACCCAGGTGAGGTGACTCACCTTGCCACAGGCGTGGCAGTGATGACGCCTCAGGGTGAGGGAGAAGTCACAGCCACAGTTCATGCACATCATAACATGTGTGACAGGCACCAGGGTGGGGGGCCTCTCCCCCAAGCTGACCCCCAGCCTCTCCCGTATCTGGAACAAAGGAATCGGGTGAGCAATGTGGTCAGGAGATAGCTAGATGGGTGCCCTCTTTCCTGTGCAGGATGTGTACGTGTAGGGTAGATCCTAATTCTACAACCCCCTCCACCGCATGGTGGCTTCCAGGATCCTAACCTTGGGTCAGAAACAGAGCCAATGGGAAGTGCTGTATTTGGGCTGCACAGTGACTGCCTGGCTGTGGGGGAAGTGTGGTGGGAAGGGAAGGAGAAGGGGTGTGATGGAAGGAGCTGAGAGCCCTCCTGGGTGTATGGGTGCCCAGGGAAACCCAGGGCTGGGAGACTGGCATCAGGTGGGTCTCAGGGCCCTCCACTCACCTCCACGCTGTGGTGAAAGGCAGCCAGAGCCTGGGCCTTGTAATCCTCAGGGAGGGCTCTACTCAGACAGCTGTGCCATTCATCTCGCTCAGCACAGGAGCTGTGGACACAAGCTGGCATGAACAAGGCATGCAGGTGTGCACGGCGGCTCTGCCTCTGCTTCTCAGTGTAGATCAAGTCCCCCCACGTTTCCCCTGGCTGTGCCTGTCAGTGTCTGAAATCCCACCGAGCACTGGCCACCTGCCAGATCAGCCTAGGATCATAACTCAGTACCTCCATCTACTAGAAGGGTGGCCAGGGCATGCTAGCTGTCCTCTGGGCCTGCTTCTTTACCTGTAAATGGCACTGTCAACACTATCCCTCTAACTCCCAGTACTGTTGTGGGAAGAAATGACATGTGGGACATGGGTGGACTTTGTTAATGGCAAAGCACCATGCAAAAGCAGGGGCATTAGGAAGATGTAGAGAGTCCCACACTTGAGGAGGGACAGGGGACAGGGTGCAGAGGGCTGTGTACATAGGGAGGGGATGGCTAGGTGAAGTTGGAAAATATCAACATCCTCGTCTCTTCATCTTCCTCCTCATTTTCCCACATAGCTTCCCAGACACCCCCTCCCCAACAAGATGACTTCCCAAATTCCCACTCCACACCCTGCCCTTCAGGGTTGCCTGAGCTTTGAGCTCTGCCCCAAGAGGCAGAGTGGTGGAAATTCTCCCAGGACCCACTAGGTGTCGCTCCCACCTTGCGTAAGTGTGTGGTCTGCCCCAGGAAAGCCAGGATAAGGCATCCCTTTGGCCTGGGAAGGAGGGACGGGGGTAGGGGGTGGGTAGGGTGGCGATGGGGTCAGAGGAGGTGCCTGAGACCGGGCAGGTGCCCAGTGCATGCTACTCGTGTCATCAACACTTAACTATTACTGCAGTTATGCTCTACGTTGTAATTGGTACACAACTCTCCCGCCCTTAATGTGAGCTTCTCCCTGAGCACATCAAGGTTTAAATCTGTGTCCTCAGCACAGGGCCTGGCACTGAGGAGTGGCTAATAAATGCTAAATGAGCAAATGCATCTGCATGAGAACGTGATGTGCACTACGCCACACAGAGGGCATTGCTGCTTCCTGCCAGGGTCACATATCAGCTGTGAGGGGAGACACCCATGCCTTGGTGACCCTGTCTCAGCCCCCACAGTGGCCCCAGCAGAAGCCACACCTCCCTGGTTTCTGAGCCTAGAGAGCTGGAGCTGGCCTTGCCCTGAAAGAGGGAGGGGGAAGCTCTTTTGCTGCCCATAGTGAGTGAGGCAGGGTCCCTGGGCAGCCTGAAGGCCTGGAGAAAACACAAGACCCTTCTGAGAAAAAGGCCACACCCCCAAACCAGGGAAAGGCAAATGATGAATGCTCACTCATTATGTTTTTCTCTCAATCTCCGGGCATGAAAGCCTAAAAGCTGACCACTTTATGAACTAAGGTGCACAATGCGTTTTTTGCTCACCTTAACTTCTTTACTTGCATTACTGTAAAGACCCAATCAATAATCCATAGACATTTACAAACATGAGATATTGTTATTATTGTATTTAAAAGAAGAGGCTTAGGGGCGCCTGGGTGGCGCAGTCGGTTAAGCGTCCGACTTCAGCCAGGTCACGATCTCGCGGTCCGTGAGTTCGAGCCCCGCGTCAGGCTCTGGGCTGATGGCTCAGAGCCTGGAGCCTGTTTCCGATTCTGTGTCTCCCTCCTCTCTGCCCCTCCCCCATTCATGCTCTGTCTCTCTCTGTCCCAAAAATAAATAAACGTTGAAAAAAAAAATAAAAGAAGAGGCTCTAAAAAATAAGTCCTTAGACCCAAAATAATACCAAATAGAAATGACTCATTCAGCTTGTTATTCCAAACTTTAACACCTATAAAATCCTGTGTCCCTATCCCCCAGACCCTCCCTCTACCCACTTCCCCATACCTGGCAGATAGAGTCAGGCAGGACTGGGAAGTCTCAATCTTTAGGGCATAGGGCACTTTCTCCATCACAGGGCGGCTGACCTGGAAAATCAAAGCAGCCCCTCAGGGCAGGGGCAGGGAGGGGCAACCATAGACTGGATTCTTTTCTTGGTCCTACCACTGTCCCTCTCTGAGCCTGAGTTTCCTCATCTGCAAAGGGTAAACTTTTGTTTGATGGTACAGGGTGTGTGTGTGTGTGTGTGTGTGTGTGTGTGTGCGCGCGCGCGCGTCTGTGGAGAGGGGAGTGCCGGCTCCAACTGTGTGGTCTGTAGGCACCCATCCACCCCTAAGAAAGTGGGTATGCACCTAAAAGGATTGAAAGCGGGGTCTCAAAGTGATCCCCGTATACCATGTTCATAGCAGCATTATTCACAATAGCCAAAAGGTGGAAGCAACTCAAGTGTCCATCTATGGATGAATGGAAAAACAAAAATGGTCTATATGTACAACAGAATATCATTAAACCATAAAAAAGTAAGGAAATTCTGACACAGGCTGCAACATGAACTCACCTTGAGGACACTGTGCTGAAATGGGCCAGTCACAAAAAGACAAATACTGTATGATTCTACTCATGTGAATTATCTAGAGCAAATTCCTAGAGACAGAAAGTAGGATGGTGGGTGCCAGGGGTAGGGGGCTGGAGGAATAGGGAGTTAGTGTTCAATGGGGAGAGTTTCATCTAGGGATGATAAAAAAGTTCTATAAATGAATGGTAGTGACGGTTGCACAACAGTGTGAATGTGCATAAGGCTGCTAAACTGTATGCTTAAAAATGGTTAACAGGTACATTTTATGTTATGTATATTTTATCACAATTTAAAAAACTTTGCCATACCCCCACTTTGTTTCCTCCCTCCAAGGGTTTCCTTATGAATTGCCCTTTTTTTAGGATGCCTTTTCCTCTTCCCCATCTGTCCAAATATTATCTACCATAAGGGACTCAGTGCCCCTCCTCCAGGTAGTCCTCCTACCCTCTCCCCTCTCCTGCTGTAACCCACAATATAACGCTGTTTCCTTGGGGCTGCCTCTTCCCACTGGTCCCACTGGTATGTGGGCTCCTAGAAGCGGGGATGCTATCTCTCCTCCCCTGGGGTCTCCCTCCACCCACCCAACAGGGTGCTTAACACCAAGCATTTACCTTCATGCTGGCCATTGACAACGTGTTCTTCAGCCGGTACTTCCCATCTTTCTGGGGATACGTGTATAGGAGCACATCACTCATCTGGGGAGAAGGAAATCCCATCAGACGTGTCTTGACCCCAGAAGGCAACGTAGGCTGTGTCCTGGAGGATCACTGACCTCTGGGGAGCAGAGGCATCCTGCATTCCCCAGTGACCCCCCACAGGAGAGCATAACCACTCTGAGCTAAAATGTGAGTCCTTTCCCTGAAATTCCACTCCTAGGTAGAAACTTAAAGAGGAAATAAATGCAGATGTCCACAAAAAGTCAAGTGCAGGAATGTTCACAGAGGCTTTATTCATAGGAGCCAAATAGTGGAAACGACCCAAATGTCTACTCAACAGGCGACTGCATCAAAGAACCAGGTAGCACTGTGGAGTACTACGTAGCAACCAAAAGGAACTGATGGTACACACGACAGCATGGGTGAATTTCGAAGACATGCCAAGTGAAAGAAGCCAGACACAGAGGAGGATACACTGCTTCATAACATTTATATGAAGTACCAGATGAGGCAAAGCTAACCTGTAGTGATGGAAATTAGGCCAGTGGTTGCCCGAACAGGGGGTGGAGGAAGTGAGTGCTAAGAGGCACAGGTGAACATTCAAGAAATATTCTGTATCTTGGAGCGCCTGGATGGCTCAGTCGGTTAAGCGCCGACTTTGGCTCGGGTCGTGATCTCACGGTTCGTGGGTTCAAGCCCCACATTGGGCTCTGTGCTGTCAGCTCAGAGCCTGGAGCCTGCTTGGGATTCTGTGTCTCCCTCTCTCTCTGCCCCTCCCCAGCTCACACTCTGTTTCTCTCTCCTTCAAAAATAAATAAACATTAAAAAAAAAAAAAAAAGAAATATTCTGTATCTTGATCCAGAGGGTGGTTACACAATGATACACATTAGTCAATAGGCAGATATATACACTTAAGATTGATGCATTTTACTCTGTAAATGAAGACTCCATAAAGTATAGTCAAAGAAGGAAGAGAGAGAGGGAGGGAGGAAGCTCCTTGAGCATAGAAAGTTGGTGGGTCCTGGTCACTGGTGTACCTCCAGTGACCACAGTAGGTACTCAATTAATATCTGCTAACTGAACAATTGAAGCTCCTTGCCCCCATGCAAGGCAGACCAGAAGGAACATAGTGCAAGTCCCCTCACCTCCTTAGGGGAGAGCATTTCTGTTTAGCTAAAAGGTTTATAGTTTGAAAAGACACGTCAATCTTCACTCTGCTCTGTAGCAGCTGTGTGACTGTGGACAGGCCATTTCTCTCTCTCTGAGCCCCAGCTTCCTCCCTGCAAAGAAGGGGTCATTGCTGCCCCTACCATATTACAGATGCCGAGACAGAGAATGGCCCCAGTGAGCCCACTGTATGTAGGAGCCAGTGTAAACTAGGGGTGTTGCAAGGACTGAACAGGACAAGGCATCTAAGGGGCTGAAACAGAGCAAGAACTCAGGATTAGCACTTCCTCTCCCTGTAGAGAGTCTGCTGAGGGAGGGAAAAGAATAGATGAGGCTTCCTGCCTCCAGCTCTTAGGATCCCAACATCCCAATATGCCAACAAGAGCAGTGTGGGACACCTGGCTTGGACACAGAGCCGCTGGGTGGACTCAGGCAAACCCTTCCTCTCTCTGGACCTCACTGTCTCTAACCAGAGTTGGGAGTAGACCAGGAGCCAGAAAACTTTTAATAAAGGGCTAGATAGTAAATATTTAAGTCTTTGCAGGTCATACAGTTTCTGTCACAACTATTCAACTCAGTCATTGTAGCCCAAAAGCATTCACAGACAATCCACTAACAGATGCATGAGACTGTGTTCCCATAGACCTTTATTAACAAAAACAGGTGTCAGGCTGACCCCCAGATCAGAGGAACCTTCAAAGACCCTTTCAGCTCTGCCCTTCTAATAATGACAAGAGCTACTGTCCTACTGGACGCTCACTCTGTGCCAGCTCCTGGGCTAAGCACCCTGATCTCAATTCATGCCTCCAACAATCCCATCAGGCAGGCACCATTATTATCATCCTCATTTCACAGACAGCTTAGACAACCTGCTCACAGGCACAAAGCTTGTAAGTGGCAGAGTCAGGGTCATCAGCAAATGAATGTGCCTCCAGTGTGTTCAGGTGTGGTGTGTGGGGGGTGGCCACGCAGTTGAGTTCTTGCCCCATCTGGGGACAGTGACCAAAGCTGGGCACAGAGCCTTGCTCACAAGCCTGCCCACCCTGGGGAACTGGCTTGTGTCACTAATCAGAAGGGTACCTGCCTTTTTGCGGCTGCCCCTCAGGCACCTGCTGCCATGGCAACTGCCATTAGCACCCTGGGGTTTTATGTGTGGTCAGAACCAGGCTGCCTCCTGATTGCCCACAGTTCTCTTCTTCAAAGCAGGTATTTTATAGCTCGATTTGGAGGAAGGGAGAGGAATCCTTCATGGAGGAGTAAAGGGGAATCTCTCACAATAATGAGCCACCAGTGGGGAACCCCACCTATCGCTTCGGGTCATGGTGGGAACCACTCTGTAGCATTACTGAAACCCCTGTGCATTGCATTGGTGGGCAGAGGCCCTGACTTTGTTCTACAGTTACAATTACTTTATGAAACTGGTACCTATGAGAAAGAAAAATTCTTAAGTGTGTTTATCACGGCTCTTCCTGGTTTAGGAACCTGTGTATCCTCCTCCCATCTCTCTCTCTAGGTGATATTTATGAAGGTCCTATGCTAAGACAGAGCAAAGAAGGGGACCCAGATTCAGCAGGAGCTATGGCCTAATTATAATGAGGGGATATGAGAGACCCAGGCCCAGCATGGAGATGAGGGAGGGAAAGGCCACGATGAAGCCAACTAGATGCTGGAGGGAACATGAGGGAGGGAAGAGAGACAGAAAAATGGGGAGAAAGGGAGAGGGGAAGGACAGACTTCTTACCCTTCCTTCTGGGCTTAACTAGGTACCATTTCTCCAGGAAACATATACTTAGCACAGTGTGTAGCACCAGTGAACATATAACAAACATCAGTGCTGCTGACGCTATTGTCCATCTTTTTATTCCCTGACTCTCGTTGACCTCCCTCTTTGCTCCCATAGACCTGAGGTTCTGTCCATGTCATGCTCTTAACTCGGTAGTTACATTAGACACCGAAGGTTGACGGCACAGCATGAGACTTTATCTCTTTGTTTCCAGTGCCCAGCACATAGGGCAGTAAATATCTGAAACAGAGTTCTTAGACACTTACAGCCTGTTTATTATTACTTCTCACACAACCCTAACAAAGTATAAGAGGCTCTTAAGGGCAGCCTTGACTGACAGTAACAAAAAGTGAAAGTTAAAATCATGAAGAACAGAGAAAATTACACCCAGCAGGTAGAAGAACTTAAAAAGCAAAACAATTTTGGGCCATAGGATTGGGAAAATTATTGCTTGTAGCTCAACAGCCACAGAGGTTGATGTTACCATGCAACAGGCCTGGACATTCCCTGGTATTCCAGACTGTGGCTGCAAATCATCAGAAATGTTACACTGTACTCTGTCTTGTGCACAGTGGAGAAAGTGCTAGACTGGGGTCACAACCCTGGTTCCCTTCTGGGCCTCTGCCACCAACCTGCTGGGAGATCTGGCCCAGGAAACTCCCCCTTCTAGATCTCAGCTTTCGTGCGTGTTAGATAAGGCAGTTGAACAGCTATCTCCAGTGTAAGAATTTTCCAGTGTTAGGATGTTTGAAATGGGGACACAGGCAATTAAATTTTGGCAACATTCCATTTAAAATCGCTCAAATAATCAATGAGGGAAAGACTGTGGTTGGCAATGGTTAAGCCCTCAGACCTCTGGAAAGCTCAGCTCTGTAGAATGATCTTCAGCCTAAATATTCGGCTCTGTTCTAGGTCCCCCACCCCCCAATTCCAGTTGCCTTTGAATAATGACCCAAGAAAATTTCACAAAATTTGATAGTCCGGGGGCTTGGCTGGGCACCAGGTACTTACCAGGAACAGGTGCCGGGGCCGTCTGCTTTTCCCTGTTACTTTCATCAGTGTCCCTTCCTTCAGAAACTCCTGTGGGGACAGAAGCAGACCTGAGAAGTCAGGCTGATGCCCAAGAAGAGTGGGGGGAGGCCCTGAGCAGGAAACTTAAATCTTGGTGCCTCCCAAAGTACCACAGAACAACTAATGGGTGAATTCCCGGCTTTAGCGAGATGCCCATGTTTGCTTCTTAGGAGCAGTCAGTCCGCCTTGACTTCTAGCAAGCCCCAGACACTGTTCTGGTCTCTGAGGGGTCGAGACAGTGACTCTTTCCCTCGTTTGCTGCCATGGGGAGCCCTTCAGAACAAAGCCTGTGAAGGTTTGCTAAACAGCTGAAGACCCGTGAACGGTTGCTACAGGCTCATTAATTCCGGAGGATGATTAAAATAGATGCCTAAAGTTACTTAACATAAAGAAAATATTTAATAAATATTTACTGAACTGGTGAGCCAAGGCCAAACCATTAGGTGTGATTTTATAGACTCTCAGACCAATGAGATCCCTGTTAATTTTGAATAAAATATCCTGAACATAACACCTCTCATGTCTATGTCTCTTGTCCTTCATTGACCATAACAGGTAACAAACATATCTTTGACTATTTTTGAGCTGAGTTTTGTGTTTTCCATTTGGAAGCTTAAAAGTGGGTAAATTTGTCTCTGGAAAAATGTTATTTTTAAGCTGCTTTGTAGGAGCATGGTTTTTGGGAGATGGTTTTCCTGATTTTCTAGCAATGCTGGGCTAAACTAAAAATACTTGGTGTCTCTTCTTCTTAGAGGTGAAAAGAACCACAGGGACATGAACCCAAATGGCACTGTTTCTTTAAAGGTCCGGAAAGTGGAAAACACCAGGGGAGGCAGCCCCTGGGCCTTGTGAGCCCAGCAGAACCCTCCCCCTGCCCTTCCCCCTCCCCCTCCTCGGGTAAACAGCACCTGCAGCCAGGCCTGTCTGGGACCAGCCCAGCTGAACAATGGGTCTTATCAGAGCCTCACCCGCCTGCCTACCAGGCCGCCCTCTGTCCCTGCCCATTGCGGCAGTGGCACTCACCCTTCCTGGCTGGAGGAGATCCCCTTGGCCTCGAACACTGTGCTCAATGTGGACCAGCTTCTGCAGGTTTTCCTGTGGGAGGAAGCAGGGCAATGGGGAGCTGGTCAGGACCCCTTTAAGGAGTCTTATCCCTTCTATTAGAAGTGGCATTGCTTCTACCTCAAAGGAGGAAAACAGAGTTCAGGAGGGCCTTGCCCTAAATCTGACCTCCTGTCAGTGGCAGGACTGGGATCTGAGCCTGGCCTTGCAGGGTACCAGACATGTGGACTGCCCATACTCAGGCTAGTCCCTCTGGGCCTGCGATCTGACACCACCATCTTCTGTGTGCCATGGGCACAGTCACTTGCCCTTGTTGTGCTGATACCCATATTTATCGCTAGGCCATGGCTCCTCCTCTCAATCTGTGTCCCCTGAAAGGCCTGGAGCATCTAGCCATCACTAATCCAGAGGGGTCAGATGCCCAAGGCCAGACTCTCTCTGGGATTGCAGCCCGGGGGGGGGCCTCTGAGGGAAAGTAATCAAGAAAATTTTCCACCTGGGGAAGAAACAGATCTGTGTTCTTTGAAGAAAAATATGTGTGCCTGGGAACTCCTTGTTGGTCCCTCACTGGGCTATCCACAGTATGCAGTGACATACCTACCCTCCCTCTGCACAGTACCCCATTATGCTAGAAATAACAAGCACTTAACCCATGAGGTAGGTGTCCTCTGAACCTTCTGCGGGGTCAGGGTCTTAAGTCAACACACAGGTGACAACTGTGTGTAGGGAAATTGCAAGGCAACAGTGCCCCCACCTTTTCTCTAACAGTGAGAAAAAGATAACGTACAGAATCACAACTCTTCTCACACCTATTGGAGGCTGAAGTAAAAGGCAACCAACTGAACCGAATCCCAAAGACTGACAAGCCCCTTCAGAGACATGAGACACATGAATTGCTGCAACACACAGGAGGAGGAGGTGGCCAGCATAAAGGAGGATGAGAAGAAAGCAGCTAAAATGTTAATGGATTCTGAAAGGTTGGGTGGGGGCTGATGGGATAGTTTAGAATAACAGAGCCCCAGACACAGGAAAAATGCAGTCACTTGCAAGCTCTTCTCTCAAAGGTCCCACCAGGTGCTCACAAGGAACACTAGGGGCAGGGCAGGGAGCCTTGGTGGTGAAGGCATGCAGGTTGCCACTGGGGGGGGGGGGGGCGGCATAAAACCCTGCCAACTTCCCCAGGCCCCTCTCTGGTGCAAAACCCTCAGTCCCCGGGAGAGGCCGAGTAACCCACTCCCAGAGGACAAGCAAAATGCCACTCACCACTTCTGGGGAAAGGGCAGAAGCAAGAGCTGTCTTTCCCAAGAAGAGGGAAAGTACCCACTGGGCCCAGGATTGTGCAGTAATACTAAGCAGAAACCTGCCCAAGACCTGACATGGCTACAAGGCAGCGTGTGTGGCTACCGTGCAGAGGAGGTGCTGGAAAGCAGAGAAGGCCTGGCTTGCAGGCCCTGCTTGGGACTGAGGTTTGTCCAGGAGAGCAGACACTTATAAGCCAAGCACTGGGTAACAGGAAACAGCGGTCTACCTCTGAGAAGGGACAAGACAATGGAGAGAGCCCTCTTCTGTGGTGCAGGGATTGCTAAAAGCTGAGGGTGGAGACAAGGGCAATGAGAAAAACTCTCCAGTATCTCAGGCCCCACAAACAGTATCAGGTAATAGCAGCCCTCTTCTGGAGGACTGTGAAGTCTGTGGGGCTCTGAAGGTGACAAAAGCAACAACAAAACCCAAACCCAACTCACCTAGTTGACTGGACTGACTCAGCTCCCACCCCCTACATGAATGGCAAGATCAGAAAAGAGGCGCTCCCACTTCTGGGGTAGATACTATTTCCCTCAGTCTCTACAATTCTTCCAACACATAATACCTGGCATCCAATCGAACATTATAAGAAACACAAAACGCAAGGAAGTACCCCAACTCATTTTCAGGAAATAAAGCATTCAACAAAACCACCTCTTATTAGAGGTGACACAAATGTTTAGAACCATCAGACAGGGACTTCAGAGTAATTACGATCAATATGTTAAAGGAGCTAGTGGGAAAGGTAGGCAGCATGCATGAACAGATGGAGAATTTCAGCAGGGATGGAGACTATACAAGAGAATCAAATGGAAATGTTAAAAACAAAAAACGTGATATCAGAAATGAAGAATTCCCTTGACAGGCTTTGCAGCAAACTGATCACAGCTGAGGAAAGACTGAACTTGGAGGTATGAAAGTTGAGATTAACCAAACTGAAACACAAAGAGAAAAAAGAATGCAGGGGGTGGGGGGAAAGAACAGAGCATCTAACACAATTTTCCAAAATTAACGAATGACAACAGATCCAGGAAGCCTGAGAATCACAAGACAAATACCATCCACAGCCCCTTAAAAACACACATACTAAGACATCATAGTCAAACTTCTAAAAGTCAGTTGTAAAGAGAAGATCTTGAAGGCAGCCAGAAAAAAGGGACACACTATGTAAAAGGGATAAATATAAACATTACAGTGGATTCCTTATCAGAAATTATATAGTCTATAAGAGTGGTATCTTTAAAATAGTAAAAAGGAAAAAAAAACTGGTCAATCCAGATATTTTTCCCAGGAAAATAACTTTCAAGAATGAAGGTAAACTGACCAATTAAGTAAATGGGTGATGGATGGTGGGACCCAGGTATCTCACTGCTAGAGTGGAAATTTATAGATAAGCCAAGGGAGGAGACTGGAATGATCCACATAGAAGTGATCAGAATTGGAGCTATCAGGGGCACTTGGGTGGCTCAGTCGGTTGACTGTCTGATTTCAGCTCAGGTCATGATCTTTGCAGTTAGTGAGTTTGAGCTCCAACATCAGGCTTGCTGCTGTCAGCCTGTCAGTAAAGAGCCCACTTTGGATCTTCTGTCCCCTTCTTTCTTCCCCTCCCCCACTTGCACTCTCTCAAAAATAAATAAACATTAAAAAAAAAGAATTGGAGCTATCAGTAGGGATACATATTTACCTTAATATAGATACAGATGGTCTTGTACAGAAATATCTATAGACATGAGTATACACACAGGTTACTATATACACATATAATTCTTTGCTCTGTAAATAAGAGGACCTGAAAGAAATGATAGCCTACTTGGTGACCAGACCTTGGTTTCTAATACCATTAATCCAACTGAAGGAACCAGGACTCCTTGCAGAAATGGCTGATTCTAAGGCTAAGGCAGGAAATACACAAGATGAGTCTGGAGATTTTTATAGTGACAGAAAGTAGGAAAGTGCTAAAAAAAAAATAAAAAATAAATAATGAAAGTGCTAAAAAAAAATAGGCAAACCAAAATATCCCACCCAAATCCATATTGATGGGGATATGTGGAGAGTATGGAGAAACCAACTGACAGGGCTCCCAATGGCCAAAACTGGAACAATTTGAGAAATAAAAGAAATAAAACGGTATGAGATTATAACCTTAACATAAAATAAATATCTGTGAGCCCTTAATAACATAAATTATTTATTTATAATAAGTAAATACATTAGTAAATAAGGGAGAAGAGACAAATCTCCCATGCAGAATTCCACATAATTTAGGTAGGTGCTCTGCCCTCAATGAGAGGAAGCATAACTCCTCATTCCTTAAATGTGGGCCGTGCAAAGTGACATTCTTCTAAAGAGCATGGACTAGGAGGGGAGAAGGGGATAACTTTATGGAGTTTAAATAAAGAAATGGAGAAACCTGATAAATGCACCCGCAGCCAGGTGGGCAAGGTCTACAACAACACTCATAAACCATGGTGCTAGTATGCACCTTCGGTATGATGTCATGAAAGTGGTACTTTGCTTCCATGATCTTTCTCTCCAAAATCTATGAACCCAGTCTGTTTATGAGAAAAGTATCAGACAAATTCCAATAGGGGGCATTCTACAATATACCTGGACCAGTATTCTTCAAATTAGTCAAGGTCATCAAAAACAAGGGAAATCTGAGCAACCATCACAGTCAAGAGGAGCCTAAGGGAACACGAAGACTAAAGGTGATATGATATCCTGGATGGGAACTTGGAACAAACATTAGGCAAAGATGAAGGAAACCTGAATGAACTTTAGTTAATAATACTGTCTCAATACTGGGTCTTTAATGTATTTGACTAACATAAAGATGCTAGTAATAGGAGAAACTGTGTGTGGGATACATGGGAGCTCTTCGTATTATCTTTCTTAATTTTTTTTCTGTAAGTTTAAAATGTTCTCAACAATAAACTCTGTCCAGAAAGTAGGAAGGTTGGTCACCAGGGGCTGGGAGGAGGGGAAATGAGGGCTTAGCGTTTAATGGGAACAGTTTCAACTGGAGAGAGAGAAAGAGTTCTGAAGGTGGATGGTGGTGATGGTCACAAAACAACGTCAATGTACTTAATGCCCAGGGACTGTGTTAATAATGGTTAAGATGGGGGGCGCCTGGGTGGTGCAGTCGGTTAAGTGTTTGACTTTGGCTCAGGTCATGATCTCACGGTTTGTGGGTTCAAACCCCACGATGGGCTCTGTGCTGACAGCTCAGAGCCTGGAGTTTGCTTCAGATTCTGTGTCTCCCTTTCTCTCTGTCCTTCCCCCGTTCACACTCTCTCTGTCTCTCTCTCAAAATAAATAAACATTTAAAAAATAAAAAATTAAATAATAATAGTAATGGTTATACTGTACCTCAATAAGAAATTTTTTTAAGTTCATTAAAAAAAAAACCAGATGGAGCAAATCGGAGACCCCAGACTCGCACATGTCCCCTCACTCTCTTCTGGGGGGAGACAGTTTACTTTCGTGCTGTGGGGAAGAGGACACTCAACGGCGAATCTGATCAAAAGCCTCGAAAGATGGACCCTGCAAGCAGATGTGGGATTTTCTTCTAGGGAATCCCCTGAGACTTGGTCTGAGTAACTGAAATTAGGACCAAGGTGCATGCACTCTCTGAGGTAACCTGTGACCAATCCTTGAAGGAGTTCCCTGTGCTCACAAACCTGGGAGCCAACTCCAAACCTCCACCCCTACATTTCATGACATTACCATGGCTGAGTTGATACAAACAAAAAAAGAAAAATCCAAATGTGGGAAAGAGAGAAAAACGGTCCATGCGTACATTTATGTGTGTCACGAGAGAGGAGCAGGTGCTGTGTGCATGGGCACCTGGATGCATTTTCATGCACAGATGTGTGTGAAGTTGCAAGTCTGAACCTGTGAGTGATGTGTGCAGGCATGTCCGGCCTGGTAGCCAAGAAAGGCTCGGTTTCAAACCCGGCTCCCGTGCCGAGAGCTGAGTGATCCTGGGTGAAGCCACTTGTCCCTCCAGGCCTCAGCTTCCTTGCTTGTGACACTGGGCTGGTAATAGCTCTCCTGAGGATTAGAGGAGAATGTCGGGCACAATCTTGGGCTAATAGAGGCAGTTGTGATCACCGTGAGTAGGACACTATGTGGGAATCTGCCACAGCCTTTCCTGAAAAGCTGGTGAGGACGACCTTTCCTACTTCCAAGACTTTCCCATCCTTTCACATTTATTCCTTGTCCTCCATTGAAAAGTGATCACAGCAGGGGACGGACTACCTGGGGCTCAGCTCTTAGAGTCATGTTTCCTGATGCTTCTCCCATCACCTGATAGTTTTCTGTAAACAGTCTGCTCAATGGATTTACAGTTACACTTGGCTGTCAGTACAGTATCCTAGTGAGCTTATTGGTGGCATTTCAGACCAGGTGTCAGGTAGATAGATGGGCCCCATTTTGGGGTGGTGGGATCTGGTTCTTTCAAGAAATCATACCTCTAGCTTAGCTACCTTTGTGGGGAGTTGGGGCAATGGTTTGATGGGAGCATAAACCCATGTGAATGTTGCTGCCTGCCTCCAGGAAGCCTTTCCTGGTTCTCATAACCAGTAAGTACTTCCCAGATTCGACCAGAGGCAATGTGAAAACATAGAAGGCTTTGTAAAATGGGGGAATGGCACCATCAGATATATTTTAATAGGATTACTCTGGCTTCCAGATGAAGAATGGAATGGCAGGGTTGGGAGGTGTTGAGGCCTGAGCTGGGGAGTGACCATGGGGAAAGAGAGGCAGAGCCCCAGCCCACCCTTTAGCCACTCAAGCCACTGAGCTCTGCCTTGGGATAGGGTTCATCTGGACCTGCTTGTCCACCACCCAGGCAGGGTCCTAGCCCAATCCCAGCAAGTGTGCAGTAGGGGCTGCTAGTCCAGAGCAGGCCCAGTGTGGTGTCCACAGGCAGCTGGAGAGACAAGGGCCAGCCAGTGCCGGGCACAGCACCCAACCCCAGTCTTAGAGAAAGCCAGGAGGGCATCTGGCTGCTGCTACCGCTAGTTCCCCCTCCTACAGGAGGGTGCCGCAGTGAGCTTGCCCGCAGGAGGGAAGACACAGCCAGCCCTTCCTGACCTAGTTTTTCCTTTTTGGAAGCAGAGGCATCCCTGGCTAAAGTGAAGCGTGGAGAAGCCAGCCCATCTGCTGCTATATCATGACAGGCATGGGACCCCAAAGCACCTCTGTCTTTGGCTACACTGAAGGAGATCTCACTGTACATACAGGATGCCAAAACACACATGAGCAAGTTGCTCACGGACCCTGGAGCAGGAAGGCAGAGGACCCGATGATAACAACATGTCTGACGTACCAATTTTCACAGCCAGCTGGCTTCAGCCTCCACACTCAGAGCACTCTTTGCCCAGACCCTCATCCAATCTCACCTACCCTGTTCCCATCTTCCAGCCATGCTGGGTGGATCTCTGAACTCTACTGTGACCTACACTTCTCCATCTCCATGCCCCTTCCTGGCACATCTTTCCTCCCTCTGCCTTCGAGGTGTGTGTGTCCTCCCCATGGGGGCACCTCCTGTATCATCTTTTGTCACAGCCCTGGCTGGGAGGGATGGCTCCCTTCTCTAAACCATGTGGCATTTTCTCTTTCCCTCACGATGCTTATCATGTCCACATATTTACTGCTCCACTAACTGTGATTTCCTCCTGGGATTCACGTCTCACCTCTGTATCTCCAACCCCCAACGCAAGTCTGGCACAGAGTAGGTGTCCAATAGCTGCGACTCCCCTCCCCTTCTTCTCCCTGTGGACTCACTATGTGGACGCTCCGTGTACCTGTCCCAGCAGAGCTGGGCAACTGCTCGGTGCACATACCACCATCACTCCCACCTCTGCCCATGGAACCCAGCACTTGATCACCAAACTCTTTCCCCTCGAGCTAGGACTCAGCCTCAGAATCCTTCTCAACACAAAGCTCAGGCCTACTTAAAGCTTAGTGGAACAGAAAATATGTGGACACAAGTGACCAAGGTAGCCACTTGAACAGAGTTGGGATGTAGGATAAAGTTGGCCTTCCTTGGCAGAAAACTAGTAAATGCAGGATCAGTGTCCAACAAATAGTCACTTGCTGGCAGAAACAAGCATGCACTTAGAGCTCACGTATTCTTGTGGACGAGTGGTTTTCAAACTTTTGTGAGCAAAACGTTTACCTAGAATGCTTGTTAAAAATGCACATCCCGGGGCGCCTGGGTGGCGCAGTCGGTTAAGCATCCGACCTCAGCCAGGTCACGATCTCGCGGTCCGTGAGTTCGAGCCCCGCGTCAGGCCCTGGGCTGATGGCTCAGAGCATGGAGCCTGTTTCCGATTCTGTGTCTCCCTCTCTCTCTGCCCCTCCCCCGTTCATGCT
>NW_024412414.1:1456477-1519271 GCF_014898765.1 Herpailurus yagouaroundi | reverse complement strand
ACGTTGAAAAAATGCACATCCCTGGACATTACCCCCAGATGTTCTGACTGAGAAGAGCTAAGGTCTATCAGGAATCTGTAGCTTACCAGGCACTCCAGATGCTGATGCAGGTGGTCTCAGACCACAGTCTGGACATTACTTATCACATTCAGACAAGTCTGTAGCTTCCCCTCACTACCCTAATGGTGAACCACGGACCTGGACAGGAACACGCAGTACTTGAGGTCACATAGTAAGTGTCAGGGCCAGAAATCAGGGGCCAAGAACTCTTTTGCAAGGTCCCATGACACAGATGGTTGCCTGCAGCACGTCCAAAAGTGGAGTATCATAAGGCAGACTGGGGCAGGTTGGAGGAGGTCCTAGACCTGAACCCCAGGAAACAGACTTACCCCTTGCTCCATGCTGTCATTGGCGCGGTCTGTGACTTTGGAGATGAGGGTCAGTGCACCTGTGGAGGGAAGCAGAGAAGGTAGCCGGGCCATCTGGGGAGGGCCAGTCCAGTAGCACTCTCCTCACCTCCTTTCTTCCCCTCTCTCCCCACTGCCCCCCAAGATCACTACAGTTGCAGGGCCTTGTATGTGGGTGGCACCAATTTTTCTCACACCTGGGTCAGGTCATAGGTCCAACCTTAGCTTTGCTACCACTGCCTAAGTGACCTTTACAGTGATTTGACCACTTTGTGCCTTAGTTCCCTTGGCTATAAATTGAATATGTTAAAATAGGGACTGTCCTGGCAGGTCATATGCAGGGACAGTCACATAGAATTGGGAGGAAACAGGGACACTGTGGTGACTTTTTTATACCTGGCACTACCTCCTATCACCAATGCTGATTACCCTCTTCTCCTTTGACTGGATGACAGCCCATCCCAGGGAGCCCTGTGGTTGAGGTGAGCAGGGAATAACCTCAGAATCCCCAGAGGTCTCATGTCCACTGCACATCTAGCTACCAGGGAAGAGAATATGTCCTGGGCCTGAACTGGTGGAGAGTCCAGAGCTAGGGGACAGGGGCCAAAGAGAAATGTGTCCCCATCCTCCAGGTTCATGCTGCACTTACCCTGTGTGTTATCGTACTCAGCTGAGTCCGGACAAAGGTTGTTTAAATAGTCTGCAGGTAGAACAAGAGCCAGGGGTCAGTCTGCCCTAGGGAGACCAGGCCCTCTGTCTGCAGCAGGAGCCCCCCCCCACCCCCGCTGCTTTCCAGACTTGGAAGAAAAGGGCCGGAAGAATGGGGTACGCATCCCCTCACCCTTGCTAGCCTACTACAACACCACACTAGGACAAAATCAGGCCCCTGGGCCATCACCAGCATCACTGCCACCACCGCTAGCCATTCACTCATTCAACAACTATTGAGCACTTGCTGTGTGCCTGGTACTGTGCTATGCCCTCAGCATATAGACACAGACAAGGTGAAACCCTGCCTCTGAGAAGCACACTGTCTATTGGGGGAACATATGTGACCATCAACACAGGGGTGTGTGACGTGTTAAACCTTTAACACATTTATACCCACAGGCTCTATGTGGGCTGGCGTCTCTACAGCTACCTACCAATGTCACTCACTTATTCTGGCAATGCTGGCATTCTTACTCTTTTCTGGAACATGTTAAACTTGTTAATAGCCCCAGGGCCTTTGCACTCACTATTCCCTCTACTTGGTAGTCTATTTTTCCAGATCTTCAGAGGGTTCATGTCCTCACTTTGCTGAGATCTCTGTGCAGTGTTACCTCCTCAGACAGGTCCTTTCTGAGTGCTGTATCTAATTCAGAGCACTTTTACCTCCATCCCCTTAAACCCCTTTATCTTCTTCAGAGCTCTTATCACTGACATATCATATTTTTATTTCCTTGTTAGAGTAAAAACTCCACAGTGTCACAGAGTTTTGGCTGTCTAATGCACTACTATACCTCCACCATCTAGCACGGGGCCTGGGACACAGTAGATGCTCAATAAACATTTGTTGAATCAGATGAACAAATTCTCTGCCCCTTGGCCCTAATGTACTTTCCTTACAGCCCTGGTCCCTACCTGGAATTACATGCATATTTCTACATGTGGGTATCTGTCTCCCCCACTGGAATAGCAGTCCTCCAGGCCCAGGGACTTTGTCCATTTGGGAGGCAGCTGGGTAAGTGAGTCTGGACAGAGGTGTGGTGCTTCCTGGCAGGTAGAGGTAGGGGAGGGGATGGTATTCCCCGAGGAGAGTTTGTAATTGTAAAGAGGGAAGGAAGGGAACAGGACCTAGGACTGAGCCCTGAGAAACACTGACATTTATTATGAAACAGTAGAGGAAGGGAGATTGTCAACACAGATGGAGAAGGGTAAGCAGAGAGGTCTGAGGGAGGCACAGAGAGAGTATATCACAGAAGCCTCAGGATGGGAGGGTTTTCGAGACGCAGGAAGTGACCAGTGGCAAAGCCACAGAGATGGCCACAGTAGGTCCAAGGTGGAAAATGTCCACTGATTTGGCCCCAAGAAGGGCTTTGGTGGTAAGAACAGATTTAGGGAAATGAGACACCCACTGAGGAAATGCAGAACAGGGGAAGGTATGACTTCATGTGTTTTAGGATGGGAGAGGCTGAAGGAAGACACAGAAGGTGGCCACTGAAGCAGGGTTTCCAAGGTGGCAGCAGAGGGTCCAAAGCTTCACTGAAGGGAAGATGGTGGCAGAGTCTAGCTGGTCTGGAGGGTCAGGAGCCAGGAACTGAGAACAATCCCCACCCCTGCCCATTCCCGGCACAGTGGGAGGGGAGGTTGTGATCACATAGCTTGCCACCATTACCTGCACCCCTCCTCAGGTGCCTTCCCTCCCGCATCACCTCAGTGCACCCTGACCTCCTGTGGGGCCCACCTGTGAGGAGCACTTGGTACTGGAAGAGGCGCTGAACCACCCGCAGCAGCCGGTGCTTCACGTTCTGGCCACCTCCTTGCTGACTCTGCTGCTCCCAAGAGACAGAGAGGACAAAACTCCGTCAGAGACCCCTGCCTCAGGGCACCAAGCTCACGGCATCCCTCATACACTGCCCCATCCACACCTCTTCCTGGCCACACTGAACTTCTCCCCCAGCTCTAAAACCAGGTTCCCTTCCTCCAGGAAGGCCTCCCAGATTAGCACCAGTTCATTCCTTCTGTGACAGTTCATTCTTTCAGGCTCACAGTCAGTGCTATATTCAGTAACATGCAACTCCTAGTCCCTGCTTTGCATCTAGTACTAGTAAAAGAAAAAAAACCTCATTTTTCCTGTTCAGTAACTGTATCCCCAGTTAGTGACCATCTCACTGTGGTCATTCCAATGGGTGTGGCCCCAGCTTGCATTGTGCTTTTCTACTGGGACAGGAGAATGGCCACTAAAACTCCCACCAAGGTGGGGGCTCATGGAGTTGTCATCAATTGCCCAACAGGGTATGTCCTAGGCTCTAAGTGTTCCCTTCTTCTGGGTCACCCTCTCCTCTCCCAGCCAGGGCTTCCCCTCTGACCCTCAGCCTCAGGCCTACCAAGAAGCCCCACTGATTTTCAGTAAGCCCTTCCATGCCCACCCCACCCCTGGATCCTTAGAGCAGGTTCTCAGAGGACCAAGGGACCCACCTCAAACTCACGGACAGCAGCTGCCAGCCGGGGGGAATGCAGGCAGTTCTCACTGAGTAGACTCAGACACCTGTCGAACTGCAGGATGTGAGCAGCATGGTGATCAAACTCCTGCTCCCGGGCCAGGAAGACATCGGCCACCTTCTGCTGGTCCTCCCTGCAGCCGGGTAGGGAGATGGGACAGTGAGAACTCAGCCTCGTGACCAGCACGGTGTTAGTTGGTGAGCGTTGATCATGTCACTGGGTAGTGGTCCCAACTTGACCCTCCCACACTCATTTTACTTTGGGCAAAGGACCCAACATCTGCACCTCGGCTTCTGCATTGGTCAAACAGAGACACAGTTTCACCTGGTGTGGTGTTAACCACCCCATCCCCCAGTGCAACGGAAGTACGGGCAGCAGACCATGGACAGCTCACCAGTGCAATAGCCTCTCCCTCAGCTCCTCCAGGATCCCCTGGTGAAGGTCTCGGATGGCTGGGAGTTCACTCAGGCCGCGCCTCAGCTCCTCCCTGGCCAATGTGTCCTTGCTCTCGTGGTCTATTTCATCCAAGGCCCTCATGACAGCTCCGTGGAAATCCTGAAACCCCAAAGGCCCGTCATCCCACAGTTGACAGGCCTGAGCACAAGTCTCCTGCAGCTTTGAAGCCCTGGCCTACATACAGATAGCACAAGACCTTAGGCCAGCATCTCAGACCCCAGCGTTCTCACCTGTAAAACAGGGGTGGTAACACACACCTGCTGTTCACAGGTAACTGATGCCCAAAGAACACCCACCACAACTCCTGGTGCAGCGGGAGGCTTTCAAGCATGTTCACTCCAGAACTTAGGTTTTGCTCTTCTTCTGAAAAGTTGGGTAATTCCCTCTCTGAAGAAGTACAAAGCTCTGCTCTACCGTTATCTGTCTTTGAAAAGGTTCATGCACTGTGTTGTTTTAAAGCAAAGTCTAAAGAAGTCATAGGCAACCACTCCATGGGGTGTTAAGCAGTCACTGAAAACGATGCAGATGGTGTCTATGTAAACATATTCGTGTCCTAGAGTTAGGACATCAAGAAGGGATACACAGTGGTCTTTCCACCCTGACATGGCTGTCTAAAACAGGAACAAAGGAAAAAGCTGAAAAGAAATGGAGTGAAATGTAAACAGTGGCTGTGTCAGAGGTATAAGATCAGGAATGGTTTTTTTCTTCTCTGTTTTCTTTTCTTTTACAAAAAAATTTTTTTACATTTATTTATTTTTAAGAGAGAGAGACAGAGTACAAGTGGGGAGGGGCAGAGAGGGAGACACAGAATCAGACGCAGGCTCCAGGCTCTGAGCTGTCAGCACAGAGCCTGACATGGGGCTGGAACCCACGAACTGTGAGATCATGACCTGAGCCGAAGTCGGACGCTTAACCGACTGAGCCACCCAGGTGCCCCATCTTCTCTGTTTTCTAAAATTTCTGTATTGTGATTCATTACTTTAAAAATTCAACTAAATTTAATGAACATTAAAATTGTAAAGAATGCAAGACATCTTTCTCACAACAAAAAACTATCTTCAAATCTACCTGCTCTTGCATGAGCCCCAGGCCTGAAGTTTTAATTATATGGAATATACTGAAACCACCTTGAATTGTGGAATAATAAACACCAGGAAAACCTCAGTATCAGAGGACATGTGGTCCAGCCCCAATCAAGGTCAAATCACCTTTATAACATTCAGGAAGGATGCCCACACTGCCTTGTTTGATTGCCTCTCTGACAGAGAACTCATTACTGAGCTAGACAGTTAATTCCACTGCTGAACAGTTTTTATTGCTAGAATTGTCTCTTTACATTGAGATCTGAAAGGGGAAAATGCCTGAGAGGATGGGCAGTCCCTCCTCCAGGAAGTCTTTCTGGTCTTCTCCAGAAAAGGAGTGCAGGAGTAGGGGAGGACTGGGAAAAAAAGGCAGGGAAGTGGGACAGGGCTAGAGAGAAAGACAAAGGGAGAGATAAAAATGAGAAAACAGAGAGAAGGAGAGGGAGAAAGAGGAGAAAAGATGGAGGGTAGGAAGGAGGGACTGATGGAGAGCAGGACACAGAACCCTCCAATATCTGTAAAGAGGCTGCTGTGCTGTCAGACAGAGGACAGCAGGTGTGGAGGTGACAAAGGTCCCTGCTTCCTGAACACCTCCTCCAGTCCGGAGCTGACTTCCTGCTGCTGTAACCTGCCCTTCCAGGAATCTGGGCAGAGATGGCGGGGAGGACAAGGAGAGGGCACCCACCCTGGCTTGTGGTCCCACGGAGGGAGAATGAGCTGGTTCCTCCTGAGGCCAGCCCTCATCAGCCCCAGTCTGGTGCAGTTTGAAGGTTTCAGGACACCTCTAGCCCCCTCACCAAGGTCAGAAACTCGGGGCTGAGTCTTCAACTAATGAATGGATTCTCTGGCTGAAGGCGTGTGTGTCCTTAAGTGGAGACCACATGCTTGAGCTATAATTAGAAATCAAGAGTGGCTGGGTGGTTCAGGCGGTTGGGTGTCTGACTTCGGCTCAGGTCATGATCTCACAGCTCATGAGTTGGAAGCCCGCATTGGGCTCTGTGCTGACAGCTCAGAGCCTGGAGCTTGCTTTGGATTCTGTGTCTCCCCATCTCTCTGCCCCTCCCCCACTCATGCTCTGTCTCTCAAAAATAAATAAATGTTAAAAAAAAAAATCAAATCCCATTGTACCTAAGCTATCAGAACCTTTCCTGAAAGCATGTTTCAGAGGGTGAAGAAAGTATGAACTACAAGTGAGAGGGAAAGGAAGGTAATGTTTAATTCTTATTTCTGCCCACAGCTGGCTCTGGGACACTGGGGTCATTCTGAACCTGGAGTGGGGGTTTCTCTGCTGACCCAAGGGCAGGAGGACCCTCCCATTCTTCCTTATGGGTCTCCATGTTTAGGACCCAGGCTCCAGCCCTACAGGGTCTTCTCAGCCCTGGAATCCCAGAGAAAGAAAGAAAACGTCCTGATGAAGAAGGATAATTCCTTTTGCTTGGGCTTGGGCAGCTGATTGACAGACTTTCAACACATTGTTATCGGCTCTGTGCCAGGTTCAAGCCCAGCTACACCAGAAGAAGCTGATGACTGTGGGCAAGCTGTCACTTATCTGAGCCTCATTTTCCTCATCTGTAAAATGGAAATAATGGCACCACTAAGTACAGCATGAGGCTGTTGAGAGGCTCATCCCGATGCTTAAAACTGCTTTATAAACTGTAAAGTGCTATCCCCATTGCAGTTGTGATTATATTTTAGCTATGACATCTTCAGAGTAGGGTTACATCTGTTTTGTTTCCTGCTGTGTTTCTAAAGCCCAACAGAGCATGTGACACAGAGGAGTTTTATTATACTTGCTGACTGACAGAAAGACCTTATTTATTTAACAGGAGAGTGAGCCACAGGGGAGCCAAGACTGCAATCTGGTCACCCTGCAGCCCGGACCACCACGGAAAGAGGAAGAGGGACAGAAGGAAGGACAAGCAAAAACAAGACTGATGGTTGCATGTGCATTGTACCCCAGGGAGCTAAAATATTAACTGCTCTGCAAGCTAGTTTCTCATCTGTAATTAATTCTCACTAAATTGACTAAGTCCCAATGGGCAGGATGGCCATCATCGACACGACTCATTTCAAAAACCAGAGCCTAATTGGACTCGCCACAAACATCCGTTCTTAAAACTCATACATCGGCTGGAAGCACCGAGTGCCTGTCGCACCATCCATCACTCCCTGAAAGGTTTCTGCTGTCTTAATAGTTCTGGCCATCATTGCACCTGGGGGCTCTCAGACGGAGGAAGCAGGTAGGAGATACCCAGCTCTCATCCCCTTATTCGTTCAAAGTGAGTGCCTGCTCTGCACCAAGTCCCAAGGAGGGAGTAGGAGCAGGAAATGCTGTTCTGCCCTCAAAGAGTTTGCAATCTTGAGGAAAAGAAAGGAGTAAAAACACAATTTCAACAGAGAAGTAGAAGTACTGTGAGTGGGCAAGGCACAGGGGCTGTGGCAGGCCATAAGTGGGAGACCTGACTTAGCTCTGGGAAAGCATCCTATCTCCTCTGAGATAGGAAGGGAGTGTTTCAGGCAGAGGAGGCAACATGTGCAAAGGCCCTGAGGTGGAGGAGGCACTAAGTTAAATGTGTCTTGGGTGCAGTATGCATGTACATGTGAGTGTGCGCACTGTGCAAGTGCACAGGACTGGAATATGATGGCAATGGACGGTCAGACAGACGACCCATCCCACAGGGCCCTGCACGGTTTTAAAGGCAATTGGGTTTCATCCTGGGGTGACAGGGAACCACTGGACCAAATATCTATCTTACAAAATTCACGTTGTTGGGAGAACAAACTGGAGGTGGCCAGAACGAGAGCAAGACCAGTGAGAAGGCCGTCGCAGTCATCCAGAAGAAAGGCCCAGACCCAATGGTGGCCATGGGGACCGAGAGAGGGAATGGACTGGAGATAATAAGGAAGAAGAACTGAGTGGCCACAATGCCTACAGGATCCAATCCAAACGCATTTGGGCACCAGAGGTCTTCTTGATCTGGTTCCCCTTCTCACCATGCCCACTTACCAGCTCTCTGTGGAGCCTCTGCTCCAGCCTTAGAGCCTCTAGACCCCAAGCCAAGGCCTAGAGAACACAAATGAGTCCTTGTCAACCTGGAGAGTTGCAAATGTGTGACCTTGAGCAAGTCACTTCATCTGTATGGACCTCAATTTCCCCCTCTGCTAAATGGGAATACAAATACCTTCTTCACAGTGTTTGTGCATATTGCCTTCTGCTCTGTTTAAGGATTCTTTGTTTCCTGTGCTTCCCTTCTCCCCTAGACTCTGTTTCACTTATCTCTGTCTCCCTAGCACCCTGCACAGGGAAGGTGATCAACACATGACAACTATAGTTTGGCACTATTATTATTTCCATTTTATTTCCAATAAAATAATCAGGTCCAGAAGGATTAAGTAAATTGCCCAACGTCATCAAGATGGCAAGATCTGGGCTCAAGTCAGCCTGACTCCAAAGTTGTAGCTCTCTTGCAGATGGCCCAGACGGGGGAGTGACAGATGCAGGTCAAGGAGGGGGACTAGAACGCGGTTCCTGAGTGCTAGCCAGGGCTTCTGGCCCAATCTCAGAGACCCTGGGGCAGCTTGGTGGAGAGGCCCGAGTGTGAGGACTGCCTCTCTGCCTCTGGGGCTCAGACAAGTTTCCTGGAGCTCACAGCATTCTCAGGACCCTGTCCTGGGCTTGTTAAAGTGGAAGCTAGGAATTCACATGCAGAGGCCTGGGCCCTTGGCCCCTTTTTCTCTTCTCCAAACCTGCTACTGAGTTTTCTAGGCAACACAGCACCTCTATTCTCTGAGCTAAACAGTTGGTGGGTGGCCAAGGTCCTCTTTGCAAGTAGTCAAACCACTGATGTTGTCGCCGAAAGTCAAGTGGACTCACTGGGATCCCATCTGGCCAAACGCACACCAACCTCAACCACGACCCACCTGTGTCACAAACATGCATTGGCAGGCCATGAGCTGTCCAGCAGACATGACTTCACCTGGCATGGTCAGCCACTGGAGGGTACTGTGGAACCCTGAAAACAATTCTGTTTTCAGAGGGGCAAAGACTCCTTCAGCTGTATACAAAATGTATGAACCACACAGAAAAATAAATACATTGGACTTCATGTTAACAGATGACTATGGAAAAGGGAATCTGGTTGTGCTATGTACTACTCCTATCCTTGTTACTTTTCTGTAAAACTGAATTTTTTTAAATAGAAGTTTAAAAAATCATTGAAGAAGTAAGATGAAAAGGGGAAAAAATGGTTGGAAATAAATTTAACAAAAGAAGCATAGAACCTACACTCTGAAAACAACAAAACTTCATCGAAAGAAATTAAAGAAGACCTAGGTAAATGGAAAGAGGTCTCGTATACACAACTTAATATTGTTAAGAGGGTAACATTCCTCAAGTTGATATAGAGATTCGTCTTAACCCTCATCAAAATCCCAGTCACCTGTTTGTAGAGAAACTTGACAAGCTGATTCTAAAATTCACATGAAGATACAAGGACCCAGAATAGTCAAAACTATCTTGAGGGGCACCTGGGTGGCTCAGTCAGGGTCTGACTGGCTCAGGTCATGATCTCACAGTTTGTGGGTTCAAGTCCTGCATCGGGCTCTGTGCTGACAGCTCAGAGCCTGGAGCCTGCTTTGGATTCTGTGTCTCCCTCTCTTTCTGCCCCTCCCCTGCTCATGCTCTTTCAAAAATAAATACACATTACATAAAAATTTGAAAAAAGAAAAAACAAAAAACAATCTTGAAAAAGAAGAACAAAGGTGAAAGACTCACGGTTCCTGGTTTCAAAACTTACTATAGGCCTAAAGGAATCAAGATTGTGTGGTATTGGTATAGGACAGACATAAAGATCAATGAAATAGAATTCAGAGTCCAGAGATAAACTCAGAAATAAATGTTTATGGTTAAGTGATTTTTAGCAAGGGTGCCAAGAAAATTCAGTGGGGAAAAAAAAGCCTTTTCAACAAATGGTGCTGAGATATTTGGATATCCACATTCAAAAGAATGAATTTGGACTCCTTCTTTATATCCTATACAAAAATTAACCCAGAATCAAATACTTAAATGTGAAAGCTAAAACTATAAAACTCTTTAAAGAAAATATGGGAGGGCTGCCTGGGTGGCTCAGTCAGTTAAGCATCCAACTTCAGCTCAGGTCATGATCTCGCAGTTTATGGGTTAGAGCCCCACATTGGGCTCTGTGCTCACGGCTCAGAGCCTGGAGCCTGCCTCAGATTCTGAGCCTCCCCCTCTCTCTCTGCACCTCCCTGCTCATGCTCTGTCTCTCTCTCTCAAAAATAAATAAACATTAAAAAAATAATAAAGAAAGAAAATACGGGAGTAAATCTTTGTGATCTGGAGCTAGACAAAGCTTTCTTAGATATAACATCAAAAATGCAACCAACAAAAGAAAAAATTAGATTACATTAAAATTAAAAACTTAGATGCTTCAAAGGATACCATGGAGACAATGAAAAGACAAGCCACAGAACAGGAGGGATTATTTGCAAATCACATATCTGATAACGGACTTGCATGTATATAGAACCACAATGAAAAGATAGCCCTTTAAAAAATGGGTAAAGGATTTGAAAAGATAGTTCTCCAAAGAAAATATACAAATGACCAAGAAATACATGAAAAGATAGATGCCTGACATCGTTAGTCATTAGGGAGATGCAAAATCAAAACCACAGTGAGATCCCACTTTATATCCACCAGGATGGCTATAATAAAAAAGACAGATAATAACAAGTTCTGCAAGGAGAATCTAAAATGGTGCAGCCACTTTGGAAAACAGCTGGTAGTTCCTCAAAAGGTTAAAAAGTTACCATATGGTCCAGAAATTGCACTCTTAGGTATATTCCCAAGAGAATGGAAAATGTATGTTCATACAAGAATTTGCCCATGAATGTTCATGGCAGCATTTTCAAAATAATCAAAAAGTGGAAAGAACTCAAATGTCCATCAACTGATGAATGGATAACAAAACGTGGTCTATCCACACAATGGAATATTAGCCATGAAAGGGGTGAAGTACTGACACATGCTACAATGTGGATGAACCTTGCTGCAATTTACGTGAAATTTCAAAAACAGGAAAACCTACAAGAGACAGAACTAGACAGTGGGTGCCTAGGGCTGAGGCAGGGTGATGGCGAGTGACAGCTTTGGGGTTTGGGGTTTCTTTTTGGGATCATGAGAATGTGCCAAAATGGATTGTCGTGATGATTACACAACTCTGAATGGGCTAAAAACTATCGTATTTTACACTTTAAATGGCTTAATTGTATGGTATAAGATTTATATCTCAATTAAGCTATTAAAAATTGAATACGGAAGCCACAGATTGGGAGAATATTTACAATACATATATCTGAAAATAGACTTGTGTCCAGGATATTTAAAGAATTCCTATAGATCCATAAGGAAAAGAAGACAACCTAATTAAAAAGTAGGCAAAAGAACTTCAAATGAGGATTTTCAAACGGCTAATAAACAGAAAGATACTCAATTTCATCAACCATCAGTTGGTGGTTGCTGCTAAAACAACAATGAGAAACCACTACACAATCACCAGAATGGCCATGAGTAGAAAGATGGGCAATACCAAAACGCTGGGCAGCATGAGGAACGTTATTCCCAAATGTTGGAGGTGGGAGTATATATACTCAACCACTCTGAAAACCTATTCAGCAGTTCCTAATAAAGCTGAATCTATGCTTACTCTATGACCAACAATTCCACTCTAGGTAGATACTGAGGAGAAATGAGTGTTTATGTTCCCTAATGATACGTATATGAACATTCATAGCAGCTTTATAATGGCCCAAGCTGGAAACAGCCCAAATCATCATTAACAGGATAGATACACCAACTGTGGTATATCCACACAAAAGAATAGTAATAGGCATGAAAACTTGGATGAGTCTCACATATTATGTTGAGCTAAAGAAGCCAGACACAAAAGAATACATAATTCATGACTCCATTCATATGAAATCCAACAACAGGCTAAACCAATCCAATGTGATGGAAAGCAAAACAGTGGCAACCTCTGGAGGGTGATACGGACTGGGAAGGGGCACAGGACACCTCCTGGGACGATGAAAATGCTCTATGAGTGGCAGTTACAAGCGTACGCACACACATATATTAAATATTTAGGCTCTACCTTTGTGCACCTATCTGTAAGTTACAAAACATTTTTTTAAAAAGGAAAGCGGTTCTCTGAGGTCCCTGGGTGAGGAAAGACAAGCAAGCACTGCTTTTCTCCACTGCTTTCATGTCTCCTCCAAGCCCTTTAATTAAAGTTAAACTCCAGGGCCTGGAGTTCATGGTCCTTCATGATCCAGAGCTGATCCAGCCTACCTTTGCAGCAGACTGCTCATTTCTGTATACCCCTGCTTCTCCAAGATAAGCCTGCTTCACAATCGTCTGTGGTACTTATTGAAAACCCAGATCGCTGGGCTCACCTCCAGAGTTTCCATCCAGTAGGCTGTGAATAGGGCTGGGTAATTTTCATTTCTCCCATGTTCCCAGGTGCTGCTGGGCCTTGGGACCACACTTGGAGCACTACTGCTTTATAGGAGTCCTCTTTCCAGCTGCTGTGTCTTTGTTCTGTGCTCCTGACATCTGGTCCATGTCTTGCTCATCTTTTAAAGCTGCTTCAAACCCTACCTCCATCAGGAAGGCCTCCTGGGTCAGTCTAGTGGCCTTTCAAGTATCGTACAGCCTCTGGAACTCTGGGGTTACAACCTGAAGGGAGCCACCTTGGTCTCAGAACGTCTCTGAAGTCTCATGTTTTAGCTTAAGAATTAAGGTGTATTTAACATTATTCTCCAAAATATATCCATGTGTGATTTAATTTACTTAATACATATCTAGGGGCAGCTAGGTGGCTCAGTCAGTTAAGCTCCGACTTCAGCTCAGGTCATGATCTCACAGTTCATGGGTTTGAGTCCCCATCGGGCTCTCTGCTGTCGGCACAGCGCCTGCTTCAGATTCTCTGACCCCCTCTGTCTCTGCCTCTCCCCTGCTTGTGTTCTTTAAATAGACATTAAAAATTTTTTTAATTAAAAAAATATATGTATCTAAAGCAAAGCAGGAGTGCTTAGAAAATGTGCTCTCTTTATGCTGTGGCCTCAAGTGCTCCTGGACACCTACTGCATACCTCAGGGAGGAATGTATGCATCCCAGCCTGAAAAACAATGGCTTTACAGAATTTTGCATTGTCAGGCTATTTACTTACTCTGTATGTTTCTGTCATCTTCCCTCCAATTATGCAGGGAGCAGACTGTGTCTCATTCACTTTCACCCTTAGATTGACCCAGCTTTGTTCATAACTGTGCTGAGTGGATGTTTTTAAACCATATTTTCTAAAGCTCCTGGGGATCTGTGCACAGCCAGGATTGGGGAACAGTGTTCCAGAGGATGCTTCTCTCGAGGGGGCAGGGAATCACAGAGAACTCATGCCGAGTGGGTTTTACAGGATCATGTACCTGTGGGTCTCAAATGTTACTGTCCATCAGCATCACCTAGAAGGTTTGTTAAAATGCAGATGCCCTGGGGCGCCTGGGTGGCGCAGTCGGTTAAGCGTCCGACTTCAGCCAGGTCACGATCTCGCGGTTCTTGAGTTCGAGCCCCGCGTCAGGCTCTGGGCTGATGGCTCGGAGCCTGGAGCCTGTTTCCGATTCTGTGTCTCCCTCTCTCTCTGCCCCTCCCCCGTTCATGCTCTGTCTCTCTCTGTCCCAAAAATAAATTTTAAAAAATGTTGAAAAAAAAAAATTAAAAAAAAAATGCAGATGCCCAGACCCTACCCCTAGAGTTTCTGATTTAGCAGTTGTGGGCTGGGGCCCAAGAATATGCATTTCCTATAAGTTCTCAGGTGCCGCTGGTTCAGGGACCACATTCTGAGAACCACTGAAATAGATGACTATTTCTCACACTGTGCTCCATGGAGACCCAGGGATTAGAGAGGTGGAGGCAGAGCCCAAACTTTGGCCCCTCCCACCTTTGAAACAAAGCACCTCTGCTTTTAACTACTCTTCATACTGAGGGTCTGAGTGAAATTCCACTTGAAGAGAGTTTTCGTGGCTAAAAATGTCTGAGTCCCACCAGCCATCTCAGGGTGAGGGATTAAGGAGGAAGGGACTTTCCAGGGTCACACAGCAAGTTTCTTCCTGAACTGAATGAAAATATACAGGGAAGAGCCATGCACCTGGGATAGGAACCACTTTACTGAGAACTCCCCAACAGCTACTACATTCATACTTCCCAATAAGGACAGCTTACCCCTTCTCCAACAGTTCAGGTAGAAAGAAAAGTACATTTTCTCACATTGAACCAAAATTTGTCTCTCTCTGAGTCCACCAAAGATCAATAAGTTCACTTTGCCCTGGAAAAGAGCCCAGCAAAGACTTAGAAACAGGGCCCTCCCCACTGAATTAAAACTTACTTTTTACTGTCATCTATGGACTGGAGCTACAAAAGTTAAAGTAAGACACTGTATGTTAACTAAAATTTAAATATAAAAAAAAATGAATGCAAAATGCTATGGTGGGTGGGATCCAGAACACAAAAAAGACTTCAGTAAAAATGAAGGGTATCTGAATAAATTATGGAATTTAGTTAATACAAATAAATAAATAAAAGTAAGAGACAGACACAAAATCTTCCTATCTCCACACAACTTCCCCAGCATGAGGCTACCTGGGAGCTTGGTCTGGGTTAACCTGTGGGTGCCCTAGCATCATGGCCTCCCCCCCCACCCACCAGACCACCCTTCCCCTCCTCCCCCTCCTTCAGGGCATCTGCTCTACTCAGGGCTCCCAAGTTCCTATGCCTCCCTTTTGAAAGGCCTTGGGGCATGGCATTCAGGCTCTCCCTCAAGACCAGCTCTTCAAGCCCCTTCCTGTACACCACACACCCCCAAGCCCTCCACTCTGTGGACTCATTCCTGCTGCTCCTATCCCCTGGAAAGCCTGTCCGTCAATGCCAGCTCAACATCCTCTCTTCTAGGAAGCCTTCCCTGATTTCATTCCTCCTGTGTACACTCATTCTCCCCTCCTTAGGTTCCCTGCCACCTAAATGCACTGTTCCACTTCTGTTTGTTTCCTCCCCTTCTCAGGGCTCTGGGGTCAGATGGTCCTGGTCCTACTTCTTACTGGCTGTGTGACCTTGGGTAATTGGACTCATTCAACCATGTGAGAAATATTTATTGAGCACAGACTATGTGCAATTAAATGACATAATGTATGTAAATTGTCAACCACACAATAGGAGGTCAACAAATGCTCACTGCCACTCCTGCCACCCCTCCTCAGCATCAGCTACACTGGACATTTGCTGTAATGAGAAGCCAGAGCTGGTTGGGTGAGGAAAGAGGGGACCTGGGTGGGGAGTAAACTGATAGCACCCAGCTTACATAAACTCAAAAATTTGCTAGCGAGTCCCTCTAGATTCTGTACTTGCCCCAGTCATGTCAGCACCATGGCCACAGTTGAGTTAAACACGTATGCTGTGATAAGGGAGGGCTTCTGAGTAAGTGGCCTTTTCCTCCGAGAAGTCTGAGAAATTTGGCTTGTCCCGGACACTCCTGATGCGCTTCCAGGTGGCTACCACCATTGAGCAAGGCGGGTGTGGGAGGTGATGAGTGGGCTGGATGCAGGGAGGATCTGAGAAGCCTTTCTGTCCTATGGCCTCCTAATACTCCTCCCTAAGTCCCCTGACCCTTTCACAAAAGCCTGCTAGGCCCCTGAGAGCCCTCTCCCCACTCTACACACTCACTTCCTTGGGGAAATCCGGGTCACTGCTGGGGCTTCGGTTGACATCTCCACAGCTGATCACTTCTGGTAGACATCCTGTGCCCAGCCCATCACTGGGATGTCCTTCACCCGCCCCTCATGGTTCACAAAACTCACACTAAACTCCTCATCACCCCCATGCCTAGCCTGACCCCCTCCAGCACTTGCTGCTATGGTGAGTCAGCAAGCCAGAAATCTGCTACCTCTCCTGTACCCCACAGCCACTCACCAAGCATGCTGTCCTCCAATCTGCCTGCAGCTCTCCAGTCCAGTGTCACCTCCTGCTGGAATTACTCAATGGTCTCCCCACAGAACTCTAGGGGATCAAACCCAAAGCCCCACTTCTGTGTTGCTCTGCCCCTCACCTATCACCACTCTCTCACACACATGCTCCAGCCACCTAGAATTTCTTTAAGTTTCCAAACACTCCAATCTCTAACTGGCCTCTGGATCTTTGTACATGTGGATCCCCTTGCCGGGTACAAGCCTTCCTCACCTGGCTAATTGATCCCCAACCTGTAGGTCTCAGCTTAGACACATTTCCTCTGGGAGTTCTTCTCCCACACCTAGAAGCCTGGGACATATTCCTTGTCTGAACCTCTCAGGCTCAGTATGCCCCTACCATTGTACTAATATTGCCCCTTTTTGCGCCTGTCTCCTTCCTAGACTGTCAGTCCCTGAAGCACAGGGACCCCGTACCCAGCACATAAGAGGTGCTCAGGAAATATTTCTGATGGAAGAAGTGGTAGGACTGCTATAAGGGCTGACCCCGCCATCACTCATTCATCAGATATTTACTGAGCCCTGATGGTGTACTGGGTCTCACAAGCCATTGGGAATGGGACCGGTCAAGCTCTCTGCCCTCCAGGAGCTCTGAGTTTAGTGAGGGAGAGACACAGTAAACAAGCCTCTAAAACAGCCCCAAAATAAATGAAGCAAAGTGGGTGGAATGAAAAGGGAGGGAAAGATAAGTCAACAATCAGTAACCCCACTCTCAGTAAGGGACAGAAGGATGAGACAGAAAGCCAGCAAGGATGGAGGAGATTCAAAGCACTGTCGATCAGCCTGACCTAAGTGACATCTATAGGATACCCACCAGCCAGAGCAGAAAACACATTCTTTTCAAGCACACATGGAACATTCTCCAGGATATACTATACACCAGGCCACAAAACAAATCTCCATAAATTTAAAACCATACAATGTACATTCTCCAACCACGACAGCATTAAAAGCGAGCAGCGGGAGGAAATTTGGGAAATTCACAAATAGTTGGAAATAGAACAACTTAATTTTAAATAACTCATGGGTCAAAGAAGAAATCACAAAGGGAATTAGAAAGTATCTGGAACTGCATGAAAATGAAAATACAACATAAGTAAACAAATACATGAATTAGATGATTTTTAGATATGAAACATTCTGTAAAGAAAATAAAATGAAGTATGAGCTAGCTGATAAAAAAGAGGAGGTACAGCTGTGGTTCCTGAACTTCCCTTGGCATCCACACCCTTGCCATGGCCTCATCATGGGGAGAGAAGATCCCTGCCCTTTGTCTTTAGTCCAGGCCACGCACTTGCTCTGGCCAATGGGTCATGGGCAGAAGTGATCATGCACCAGTTGTAAGGCTGAGTCTCAGAAGCCCTCTGGTGTTTCTTTCTTTTTTTTCCTTAAAGTTTACTTATTTATTTTGAGAGAGAGGGTGGGGCAGGGAGAAGGGGAGAAAGAGAGAAGCCCAAGCAGGCTGCATGATGTCAGTGCAGAAGCCAGGCGGGGCTTAGTCCCACAAATTATAAGATCATGACCTGAGCTGACATCAAGAGTTGGATGCTTAACTGACTGAGCCACCCAGGCGCCCCTCCTCTGGTATTTCTGCTTGCTCCCTGCAATCACCACAGTGAGAGCCTTCCCTGGGTGCCTGCTGTCTCTTCAGCCTGGGTCCCAGAATGAATACACAAGAAGCACAGCCACTGAAGTGAACCCAGCTTTGACCGATTCAGTTGACCCAACTTCCCTTGCAACTAATAGTGCCCAGTGAGACAGAGGCAAAAGTGGACAAGTAAACTTTTCAGAAAAAAAATTTTTTTTTCAAGGGGCTGGGAACATGACCTTTTAATTTTCCCCTTTTGTCCTCCTTGCCTGGGACATGGATGTGATGGTGAGAACTGCATCAACCATCCTCTGTTCATGAAGAACCTTGGAAATGGATGCGGCAGAAAGATAAATGAAACCTTGGTCCCTGGTACTTTGTGGAGCTGCCAAACTTAACCTCAATCTCTTACTTCTGAACTTATTTCACATGAGAGAATCACCTTTACATTAATTAAGCTATCATAACTGGGTTTTCATTACTAGCAGCTGAAGACAATTTTTAACCAAAATAGAATTATTAGGAAAGGCTTCTGTAGTAGATTGTATTTTTCCCAAGTGGCCCATAACAATATCTCCTATCTCACAGGATCATTGCACAATGTGAGCTGGATATTTCTCCCATTGATGGTGGAAACCGTACCTCCTCCCCTTGAACTTGGGTAGACCTTTGTGACTGTCTCCACTAACAGTATGGTGGAAGTGGTGCTACGTGACTTAAGGCTAGATCATAAAAATGCCAGGCACTTCCTCCTGGCTCTCTCTTGGGACACTCACTCTTGGAATGCAGCCACCATGCTGTGAGGAAGCCCAAAACTTGCCCAGGCAGACGGATCACATGGAGAGGCCACAAGTAAGTGTTCTGGCCAACAGCCCAAATGAGGTCCCGGACAAGAGCCAGCACTAACCACCAGTTGTGAATGATGACTCTTAGGGTGATTCTAACCCCTGGCCATCAAGTTGCCCTTTGTCTTGAAGTTCTCTCCAGATATCGGGGAGTAGAGACACACTCTCCCCACTTTGCCCTGTCCAAACTGCTGGCCCAGGGAATCTGTAAGCATAATAACATGGTTGTTCTATGCCACTAAGTTTTGGGCACCACTTCTTTGAGTATTGATACTTGAGCTGACACCAGAATGAGAAGGAGAAACTGACTATGAGAAGATCGGGGGTAGGACATTGTGGTGGTGGGAAAAGCAAGAGGAAAAGTCATGCAAAGGAAATGCATCTGTAGTATCTGAAGAGCAGCAAGAAGGCCACAGCGTCTGGAGTGAACAACAACGTCTGGAGTGAACAACAACGTAAGTGGTAGGAGGCAGTGCCACAGAGGTGGGCGGGGATCAGAGACCCCTAAGGGTCTCTTAGGGGATGGAGCTTCTCCAAGGGAATCAGTCATAGGGAGCGTCTCCTAGGCATGGTGATAACTTCCAGGGTTACCTCTCCCAGTAGGAAGAATGGCTTCTGAAAAGGCCTTCAATGCCTTAACCCAAAGGAAGAACCCATGGTGGGAATCTTCAGCTTTTGGTGGGGAGGGTTTTTTTTTTTTTTTTTTTAAAGAGGAAATAGAGGATTGAAGGTGTTAGGGGATATAACTGTTCAACGTCTAAAGCGAATCACTATGTATAAGAAAAAGCATAAGCCCCATAGCCTGGCATTTTAGGTACCTGGTTTCCAGACCAATCACTTGACCCCCAATCCCACCTCCAACCTGCCTTTAGAAATTTATCCATGTTCTAACCATGTGTGATGATGCACCATTCTCCAGATATATCATGCACCTTTAGGCCTAGGAGCATTTCCGTGCTGACCACTTGCCTTATGTACCCTCCTCCATCAACATCCTGGCCTGGTGGGCTCCTTCAAATTCCATCTTAGGGGCACCTCTTCTGACAATCTTCTTAGATATCCCAAGGGGGAATAAGTCTCTCTCTCCCCCATCCCCCTGCAGATTTTGCACAAAACTGTAATTGTGCAAATTATACTTAGCAGAGTAGCATAACTGACTGTTTACCTGTTACTCTTCCCCATTCCACCCTTTGGGGGGGGGGGCCCCCCCACAAAAAAGGGATACCTATTCAAGGGCAGGTTCTGGGCCTTATTTATCTTTGGGGCTGCAAGGCCCATCCTAGTGCCTATAGCACTGTAAAAATCCTGTGATGTCCCATCCAAAAGGAATAAGCTGGATGGATGGATGGTTAGACGGTTGGATAGAAGGGTGGATGGCAGGATAGGTGGGTGGGTGGATGGATGGATGGTTAGATGAATGGGTTAATGGGTTGATGGGTGGATGGATGGATGAGGAGTTTGACAAATGATTGGATGGGAGGATGGGTGGATGGTTGGAAGGATAGGTGGACCTCTGAACAGTGGATAAACTGAGGGGGGATATCAATGAGTGCATAAATGTGCCATAAGGGGCATACATAGATTAAAGGACAGATGAGTGGGTGAAAAGCTGGCTACATGAGCGGGTGAGAGTTTGATTATACAGATAGATGGGCAGGGGGATGAATGTATTTATGACTGGGTTCCTGGAGGGATGGAAGGGAGTATTTAAACCAGATGTCAGCAAGCCTTTTCTGTAAAGGGCCACATAATAAATATTTTAGGCTTTGTGGGGCACATACAGTCCTGGCCATGTATTTTTCTTTACCTTTTTTTGCCCCGAAACTGTATATTTGACAAGAGTCTAGTATCAAGAATATATGGAAAACTCTTACATCTTTTTTTTGAAGTACAGTTGATGCATCTTCATTGCCTTTTTTCACATTTATTTTTTTAAGTTTATTTATTTATTTTAAGAGAGAGAGGGAGGGGAGAGAGAGAGAGAGAGAGAGAGAGAGAGAGAGAGAATCTTAAGCAGGCTCCTGACATAGGGCTCGAACTCACAAATTGGGAGATTGTGACCTGCACTGAAACCAAGAGTCGGACACTTAATCAACTGAGCCACCCAGGCACCCCTTTTGCAAACATTTAAAACCTATAAAATTCATTCTTAGTTAATAGGCTACAAAAAAACAGGATCTTGGTCATTAGGACTCAGGTTTGGGTGACGAGAATTTTTAGTTAGCTCTATCTACCATTTGACAAGCTCAGGGTTGAATCCCAAACACAGAAGGCCAGAGGACACCCCCTCCACCCCCCACTGCCCCAAAAGAGCATAATGGAGCCAGAGACTTTTCTAGCTGGGGAGGTGCAGAATGCACGCTCAGCCCTTCCCCTCACTGCACAGCCTTGGGATTTCAATAGCATCGAACTGTAAGGAGGAATTCTGAGAGAGAACCTGCCAATCTTAGCAATTAGAGATGGATCCAGAGTGGGGAGTGGTGGGCAATGTCTCGAAGTTTACGGGCCTCCCTGAGGCTCATGTACCCGGCTAGGACTTGTAGTCACATTGGGGCTTTTCTGCCACTGCCATCCCCACAAGCACTGACATCATCAGTATAGCTCCGGATCACAATTTCCCGCAACTAGCTTTTGAGTTGTGACTTTTATGGGCTCGTTTTTTTTTTTTTCTTTCTCTCTCCTCAGGATATTATTATGGATTACCAGAGGTTTCAGCATCTTTCCAACTGGCAGGAAGCAGTGCAAACACAGATGGAAGTTTCCCAGTTAAAACCCTCTTAACAAAGTCATAAAACAAAAAGCCCAGCCTTTCTGTCATGCTGCCAGCTCAGAAGCAAGTGAGAGAGAAGAAAACAGGAGAGTGGGTCTTCCTGCCCTTCCTAAGGAGATCTTTTAGGTATAAGAGGGTGGTACATTATGTACCTGAGGACTTTTGGGTTTTATAATGCACACAAAGCTCTCATCCTGAAGGGCAAAAATGAGGGGCTGGGTGCACAGACCAGAGTAGTGCTCTGTCCTGCTTCCAGGAACCTGGGTGCCCTGCTCACATGGCAACAGGACACTAGGGTGATGCCACTGACAGGGGCCTCAGCTGGCTTCAGCAGGAGGCCTGGCTTGGTGCTGGGTGCTCTGCTACAACCAGAGTGGTCTTTGCCACAAAGAACTCCAAAGGCAGTCAGAAACGTGGGATTAACACATGATAGTGCACTAGAAATACAGGGACCTGGGTGTTTATCCTGGCTCAGTCACTCTCTCTGGGCTTCCATATCACCAGGAACAAAATATCAAGTGGACATTCCCAGTTCTGATGTTCTTGGATAGACATGGTGAACAATACAAATCAGATGCTGAACTACTAGGGGACTGGATATGGCTTAGAGACCTCAGGGAGCAGGTGCCCCGATGTTCACTCACTTCCCATGTCTCTGCTGTACCTTCTTCCCTCAACCCTCCTTATGACTCAGCCCAAAAGTCACATCCTCAGGGAAGCCTGCCTAGATTCCCCCAGATTGTCAGTTCTTCCCCCATGCTCCAGATGATTACTCATTTACTAATCTGTCTCCTTCACTGGCCAGAGAGCTCCTGGGGAAAGGCCTGAAGGATCTTTCTATTAACCAGCTCTTGTCACACAGCAAGTGTTCAAAAAATATTTGTTGAACTGAAATGAACTGACTGCACAGGGAGACCTTCCAGGCAGTCTTGTGGGTTGTAAAGGGTGGCAGTGCCTGATACCCAGGCAGTCCCCAAGTCTGGCCTCCTTTCTTCTGAAAGTCCAGATGATTTCCTCACCACTGGCTCAAGTGTTATTGCCCCAGGGCTGGGATGACTGAGAAAGCCTCTCTACACCCCAGCTGCTCTGTCATTGTGCAAACAATCACCTTCTCCATATGGACCTAAACATATGCATGCACCCACACACGCACACGTAGGCACACACATGCATACATGCACACACATACATGCACACGTGTACACACGCACCCACACATGCATACTCACATGCACACACAGCAATGATCCAGAACTACATCTGTCCTCCTTCTGCCGTCCTCAATAAGAGGGCTGAGGAAACTGCAAACACCCTTCCAGAACCCTCAGCACATCCCCCATACACCCCCTTCTGGTCAGAGAGGCATACTCATGGAAAGCATGCTGCTATTCACCCCCTGAAGCACAGACGTCCACAAAAAGCCTTGGTGAACTTTTGTCTGCTGCCAAGCCTCTGTTCATTGAAATCACCTCTGTCTCCTCACTGCTTTTCTGCCTCTTATATCATAGCCTTGTAAAAGGGCAATTAGTTTTGGACAATTAAAATGATTAACTCACCAGATGTAAGTGCTGAAGCATCTCCACGTATCTGCAGAGGGAAAGAGGGTTGAGTTTGCATTAATTCCCATCCTGTTTAAGCCAGGGAGGGGTGATGTTCTGTTAACAAGCTCAAGGCCACAGGCAGCTGCTTGGGGACTCACGCTTTCTCTGAAGACAGCAATTCCTGTGCGATGACATGGGCTCTGGACTGTCCTTCTACCTGCAAGAGAGAACAGAGTGATCAGGAGGGACAGCACCAATTCAGATGGGGGAAGGGAGACCCCAAGCCCTGGGTTTACAGAAGGACCTCCAAGCTGCCGGAGACAAATTCCACATACTTCTCAGCCCATTCCTGCCACTTACTCTCTGTGAGATCTTACTGTACCTCAGTTTCCTCATCTGTAAATGTGGATATTGATAGCATCTAACTCAGGAGGCTGTTGAGCTAATAATGCCCAGCACACTGTCCAACACACAGAAAGTGCTCAGCTAGTGGCCACTATCATGACTGCATGACCTGGGCCTCTACCCATAGGCCCAGTAACCTTGAACAACCTGTGGTTCTCTGCGCGTAGGGAGCTCTGTCCCCTTCCCCTTCTCTGCCCGGCTAATTCCCAGTTATACTTTAAGACTCAGCCATGGTATCTATCACCTCCCCCAAGGAGTCTTTTTTGAACCCCTTCGTGAACCAGCTGGGTTTGGTATCCTTTCTGAACATCCTCCTCTCAGGACACCAATTATGTCTCTCCTAGAGGGAAGGAACCATAATGGTTCACTATCACCCCTGCATGACCGGTACCTCACATACAGCAGACTAGCTTTTGTTGACTGAAAGACAAATGAGTAAATGAATGGATGAATGAATGTCCATTCCGCGTTGGAAGCACCAACTCTCCCAGCTGACCTCAGGAGATGAGCCATTTAAACCATCTGAGGCCCAACTTCTGCACCTGTAAGATTTCGGAATAAGTGAGATTATGTCTATGAACAGGAAGGATGGGCGGGGACTGAGGCAGATGCCTGGGCCTTCTGCCACAAGCAGGCCCCTCCTCTGTGGCCCCAAACCTGCCAGATATCAGACACAGCTGCTGGCTGGGATCCAGAAGAGCAAAGACTCTGTGGCTCAGCCTGACAGAACAGATGGCAGACGCCAGGAATGTGCAGGCAAGGCTGAGGTCAGAGTGGCCCACAGTGGAGCAGAGGGCACTTGGATGGGACACCTGGCTTTTGGTTCCAGGTCTATCACTGCCTCCTGGGGCCGCTAAATGTGTGAATGTGTGATAAAGTGACCTCTAAATTCCCTTTTGTGCTGAACCTGTGTGTTACTAAACTCAAGGAGCCACTGGTCAAGCCAGTGGTTTACTCTAATGACTAGAAACTCACTACCTATTAAGAGAGCAACTACAGTGTTATGGTTAAGAACACAGACTCTGGAACTAGGCAATCTGAGTTCAAATCTTTCTGCCTTTTGCTGGTCATGCAGCCTCTCTATACCTCAATTTTCCTATCTGCAAAATGGGCACAACAGGATAAGGATGCCTAACACCTGCATACTGTGAAGATTAAATGAGTGAGTATATATACAGAAAGATATCTGTCTATCTCTATCTATGTATCTATACACACATCTCTCATTTGGAACAGTGACTGGTGCACGGTAAAAACCACAGAAATAATGGTTATCGTCATCTTTGCGGTTTTTGTTGTTGAGGCAGAAACCAGGGACAGAACCAAGTGCTCAGGGATGGAATAAGAAAAAACAATTTACAGGGTCATGTAGGGGAGAGGTCTCAACTGCAGAATGAAGACTGAACCACTCCCCTGAGAGCGGCAGTTGAAACAGTGAAAGCAAAGGGACGCTGGGATGAACAAGCATCAAGTTCAAATCCTGGTTCCAGCATATTGTGTAATCGTATGATGGCTGGCAAACCATTTCCTCTGAGCCTCAGTTTCTTCATCTGAAATATGGTGGAGAATAATCAACCCGATCTTGTGCACTGGCCTTTTTGATGAGGCATTCCTGACTCAAGGCCGTTGTACTTGCTGCTCCTTCTGCATGCGATGCTCTTCTCCAGATCTTTTCATTCTTACTTTCCGACTTTTTCAGGTCAAAAATCACATCCTCACTGTGGCCAACCATGACCACCCGACCTAAAGATCACCCAAAGTCATTCTCTACCCCAGGGTTCCTCAGCCTTGGCAATACTGACATTTTAGGCCGGGAAGCTTTGGTTGCAAAGGCTGTCCTATGTACTGTAGGCTCATTAACAGCATCCATGGCTTCTACCCACTGGCCAACAGTAGCAGCTCCCACCCCAAGTTGTGACAACCAAAAATGTCTCTAGACATTGTCAAATGTCCTCTGGGGGGAAAATCTCACCCCTGGGTAAGAGCCACTTGTTATAACTTTTTATCTGGGTGTGTTCTTCTTTACAGCAGCCACATTACCTGATGTAACCCTTGCACAGAGGATATGTTCAATCAACATCTGAATAAATACATGAAATGAGATACAGTGCTTAGCACACAGTAGGCATTCGATAAATGAGTTCCCTTCTCCAGCTACTCCATCCCTGACAGTTTCTTGGCTAACAAGCATAGTGTTTTTAGAGATTTCCTTCTCTCCAAGGCCACCTAAACAGGGCAGAACTTGGGCCCACGGTCAGTCTCCCTCCTGCATCTCACTGCTGTCTCTTGGCGGGCTGTCACAGCATCCATGGAGCAGGAGGGGAAACAGCGAGGCCTCCAGAGGCCTCCAGCCTCACCTGGCCTCCCGCCCTTCCCACAGGCGCCGAATTGTGACTCACTGTCTGCCTTTTGCATCTGAAGGGCTAGTGTGGGGTTCTGTGGACAAAAGCAGCTCACCCCTCCCAAGCAGGGGCTCCTGCAGAGTCCCACATGTGAAAAGTCTTTGCAAACAAAACCCTCGTAATGGAAAATATACCCTGCCAGGACAAGCCTTAATAGCTAAGAAACCCTGTGGTCAAGCTTCCATCAAGAGAATTAGTTTATAGACAAAGGACAGGGGTCAGAAGTCAAGCTCAGGTTCTTCCCCTATAAAATGAAGACAAGATGACCTCTAATCTTCTAGGGGCCTGTGATTCAATTTTCACTTGTTATCCAGCATGATGCTGAGAGCCCATGGTGCTGTGTCAGAAGGCCTTGGTTCAAATCCCAGGCTCCATCCCTTCCTATGCATATATCCCTGGACAACTGATTCCTCTTCTATGAGCCCCAACTGTAAAACAGTGATGATAATAATACACACTTAATAATAGAACTGCTAGCATTTATTGAACACTTAGCATGTGCTAAGTATGGCTCTAAGCTTTTTACATGTATTCTCACTGCATCCTCTCAACAACCTAGGGGGCAAGGTACAATTATTAGCACCTCCATTTTACAGATGAGGAAACTGAGGCACAAGTAAGTTCTAAGATTTGCCCTAAGTCACTGCTAGTAAGTGGCAGAGCCAAGATTCAAGATCAGGTAGTCTGGCTTCAACAACCAAGCACTTAGCAGTGTGTCTGGCACATAGTAAGCACTCTGTAAATGACATCTCTGCTCATTATAGATGGCAGGTTTTCCAAACTGGGAAACACCTATCCTTTACCTGTCCTCTAAAGGTAGTAGCAGGAGTCTAGCACTCCTGGGGGAGCCCAGGCTAGTCCTCTGAACTCAGTTCTCTCTGATTTCCAACCCTAGGAGCAGTGCCTGCCATGGTACATAGGAAAGAGAACTATGCTGGAAGTCAGGATGCCCGGACCCACATCCCAGGCAGGCTGTGTGACTCAGGACAAGACCCTCTCGGATGCCTCAGTGTCCTCATCTGGAAGATTGGGTCAGCATTCTCACCTGCAAGGATGAGATGATGAGATGATGGAGAGGAGTCATCAGGCCCACCCCAACATTTGGAGTTGTTGTCATTACCATTGTTACATTCTCGAAGCTGTCATTCCCCCAGACTTCTGGTAGGGCTGGGGCACGGGCCATTCTGCACGTCCTTCCCAACCCCTCCTGCCAGACGGGCAGACTCTGGGTGGGACGTACGGGGCCGTCCAGCTTTAGTGCCTCTGCGGATGATGGATGTGTCTTCACCAGCCCGACAAGAAGGGGGCCTGGCAGGCCATGTGCCTGAAGCTCTCCTCAGAAGCTGCTACTGGGCGTTGCCCAACCGGGCCATTTAATATAGATGTTTGTTTAACCAGGAAATGAACTCTGAGGTTGACGGCAGTGTCCAGGGACAGACTTCTGGGAACAGGGTTCCTCCCAGGAACGTGGGGGCTGGGGGCGCCAGGGCCCGCGCTATCGCGTTTCTCAGGCTGTGGGTGTTAATATCAGGCGGCCACTGGCCCCTCTGCCCAAGGCCGAAGCAGCTTATCTTCCCCGTTCCCCAGGGCCGCCCAGTCCTGCACTTCCTCCCCAGGCCCTAGGTGAACCAGCCGGTCAGTGTTGGCTATTCTGAGACCAGGTTGGGAGCGCTAGTCCTCCGTTAGGGACCCTCCTGTTTGCAGTCCCAGAAAGAGCTGGGAGTCCTAGTCCTCTGTCTCCATGCCTCAGTTTCTCCAGCTATGAAATGGTGGGGGGGAGGGCTTAGCCTCCTTCTAGAAGAGCAGTTCCCCAAGTGTGGTCTGAGCACCTCTGGCGTTCTGTCTCCCTTTTCTGACTACTTATCTGTGAGGCTGGCCCAAACAACAGTTCTGACAGACTGAGCACAGAGGCAGCAGGGCCCAGCTGTCTTCTAGGAAGCCAGACATTATGAGTATTTTCAAAAATGGAAAACTCATGTCACACTCCTCATTAAGTCTTCCTGAAAAGTTACTCTTCATAAAAAAAGCCATTTATGTTAACATGCAGTGGACTTATTATTGTCATCTAAAACAATTTTTTTTAATGTTTATTTTTGAGAGAGAGAGAGAGAGAGAGAGAGCAAGAGAGAGCAAGGGAGGGGCAGAGAGAGAAGGAGACACAGAATCCGAAGCAGGGTCCAGGCTCTGAGCTGTCAGCACAGAGCCTGATGTGGGGCTCAGGGCTTGGACTCACAAACTGTGAGATCATGACCTGAGCCAAAGTCAGATGCTTAACCGACTGAGCCACCCAGGCACCACTTATTATTGTCATTTTTTAAGTGAATTAAAAGATGCTTAGGGGCGCCTGGGTGGCTCAGTCAGTTGAGCATCCGACTTCGGCTCAGGTCACGATCTCGCGGTCCGTGAGTTTGAGCCCCGCGTCGGGCTCTGGGCTGATGGCTCAGAGCCTGGAGCCTACTTCCGATTCTGTGTCTCCCTTTCTTTCTGCCCCTCCCCCGTTCATGCTCTGTCTCTCTCTGTCTCAAAAATAAATAAATGTTAAAAAAAATTTAAAAAAAAAAAAAGATGTTTAAAAATTTTTCTCAGTGTTACCTTTTCATGTGGTAAATACTGACTGATAAAACCCATAGAAACAAAAACTCTTTGGGGTCCTCAATCATTTTTAAGAGGAAAGAGAGGTGGGAGACCAAAAGGTTTTGAGAACTACTGTCCTAGAGGTTGTTACAAAGCTCATATAGGATTGTAGATGGAAAAGCTCCTCATTCTCAGCGAAAAATTACGGAGGAGGGAGGCATCGTTATTACTGTGTAATAGTGATAGTAACAATTATTATTATTGTGAGAAGCAGGCCAGTGAACCTCCAGCTTTATGGCCTGGCCCTCAGGATGGCTCCAAGTAGGCCCAGAGGCCACATAGTCCTTCTCCACAATGTTCTACTTTGCAGAAGAGGAAGAAACCACCCCCAAAACTCCTGGTTTCTAACTACCTTCCCTGCTTGCAGGCCTCCTGGGCTCATACATGCTCTGCCTTTTAAAAAAATTATTTATTTATTTAAAAAAATTTAAAATGTTTATTAATTTTTGAGAGAGTGTGAGCAGGGGAGGGGCAAGAAGTGAGGGGGACAGAAGATCCAAAGCAGGCTCTGCACTGACAATAACGAGCCTGATATGGGGCTCGAACTCACAAACTGTGAGATCATGACCTGAGGTGAAGCTGGAGGCTCAACCGACTGAGCCACCCAGGTGCCCCCATACCTGTTCTGCCTTTAAACAGCTGCCTCCTTCTTTCCAAGTTTGTCTTTGCCAGTCCCTGACCAAGCCCCATGTCCTGGGTCTTAACGCCTGGCTCAGTCCTCCCCATCTGTGGGACGGCATTCCATTCTCTCTGCACCACAGCCTCTCAGCTCCTTGACTTTCTTCTCAGATAACTTTTGCCCATATTTACATCCGCTTCACCTAGCCTGGGCCTTCTCCACACTCAAAACTGTCCCACCTCTGAAGTGAACTTTCTGGTCCCCATCTTGGACCGGAGTTTCTAGCGTCCCTCCACCCTCAACTGAAATTGTCTCTTAGCTGATTGGGATCTCTAGCCTTTCACCTACTCCCATCCATTCCAGGTCACGGTGGCCACCTTCTGCTGTCACGTGAAGCCTCGAGTGGCTCTCGTGGTTCCCTAGCACTTGCAGGAAAACTTGTCATCCAGAATGATGCTGAAAGCACGGGCTCTGGGGTCACAAGACCTGGGTTCACATGCCAGGCTCCGTCCCTTCATACACCTATGGCCGTGGACAAGTGATTTCTCTTCATCGTGTGAAACAGCAATGATAATAATAATACCTACTTATTAACAGACAGCTACCACTACTGAACGTTTAGTATGCGCTAAGTATGGCTGTAAACTTTTTATGTGTATTCTCACTGAATCCTCCCAACAACCTATGAGCAAGGTACTATTATTATCACCTCCATTGTACAGAGAAGGAAACTGAGGCACAAATAAGTCCTACCCTTTGCCTGTGACTCAGCCTAGAGACCCTTTTCAGAAACCTCTCCTCTGTTCCTCCATGCCCCCAGGGAACTCAGTTTCACACCTTGTTTTTCCCTACCTCTGGGCCTTTTGGGCTCATGCAGGTCCCTGTGCCGGAACTTCCCTATAATCTCAGCAAATGTCTCTAAGTCACACACTAAACCTGAGGTGGGGCCGGGCACCACGGCAGGCATCCCGCTGCTCCATATTTGCCAGCCTCCTTGGCCACACAGCCCGCTGAACGAAAAACCCACGCAGAAGGGAGCAGAGGCTGCCTTCTATGGCTGTTTCAAGCCCTGGGGAAATACTGTTGAGGGTCCCAGTGAAAGGACTTGCTGGCGTGTTCTGAGGCCACATCTGGAGAAAGGAGAGTGCTCAGAACTCGCAGGTGGCACCAGATTCCTGGAGAGTGCTGTCTCCGGAAGTTCCTCCAGGCACTACTATCTCAGACATTGTCCTTCTCCTTGGAATTCAGGTCGGAGTTTCCAGCACAGCCTTCGACGGCCACTGGGAAATTCAGACAGGAGCCTGGGGAGACATGACTCATTTTTATCCCAGCTGTCACCTGTGCTCCCACAGGAGGCAGAGGAGGGATAAAGATGGTGAAAGAGAGGCAATACCTGCCAGGAGGAGGGCGGGGAAAAGGTGGGACCAGAGGTCTTCTGGCTCCCCCAGCACTGAGTGGCTGCCTCCAGTTCATGATGATGACTGCCTTATTCTAGTTCTTGAAGTCAGGCTGGTGTGAGTCTGGGTCTGGCCTACATGCTTTAAAAAACTTTTAATTTTGGAAGGACTCTGGTTCTGGATGCAGTCTGTAATACATTCATACAAGCAGCATGTTATCTTGGAAGGTGTCGAATGAGAGATCAGGAAACCTGATTTTTATTCCTAACTTTGCCTCTAATCTGCGGAATAACCTCCAGCAAGTGAGGGCCTCTCGAGGAGCTTTAGTTTTCCCTCCTGTAAGACAAAGCAATCTCTTGCATAACTGAGCTGCTATACCCACTGAGTTAGAACTCTCGATTCCCTCTCCCCCAGCCTCTGGCAAGCATCATTCTACTCTCTGCTTTGACTGTATCAGATTCCTCACGTAAATGGAACCACACAGCATTTGTCCTTCTGTGACTGGCTCACTTCACTTGGCACGATGTCCTCCAGGGTCATCTGTGCTGTATCATGTGACGGGATTTCCTTCCTTTTTAAGGCCAAATAATATTCCATTGTATGAACAGGCCTCACTTTGTTTATCCATTCACTCATCAATGGACATTAAGAGGGTTGATTTCATGTTGAGTGTTCTTACCACAATAAAAAACAAAACAAAACAAAACAAACTGCTATCTAAATGTCCCTGTCAGCTCTCTTACCTTCTAGACTCTAAAGAGAGTGGCCATAACTATGATTGGCAAGTTCTCATTGTCTGAAGAGGCCAGTACATGGCTCATATGAGATTTGGTCCTGTCCTAACCACCTCACTTCAGTTCAAGAAAGGACCTGCCATGACCTCAAGAAGCCAGTCAATGGCTGGATCCCATACTGTTTGTGCCTCCTATGCACCCTCCTTCTCCTTTCTACTTAATTATGTCCTACTCTCCTTTGTGAAGCACTAAGGCCTCACCTCTTCTTGGAAACCTCTTTGATTGCCCTGACTCTTAAGACCTGGGACACTTATGCTGGTTAGAGTTTAGTGCACACAGCTGAGGACACTGGGGCTGCCCCACAACTGTGCTATCTCACAGCCAGCCATTGTTTTTATATCACGAGATATAACATTCACAAAAGAGCATAAAACATAAATGTAAGGTTTTTTATGTCAATAGCTTTCTCATTCCCCAACTTGGCTGTGTGTGCCCCATGGTCAGACACCCCGCTGTCTTCTTTCCTGGCACCTTGAGGGCTGAGGGCCCTGCGGGGGCTCCATACAGAATGGGTGGCTGATGTACACAGGCCGGAGCTCAAACTTCAGTGAGCAGACATACTGCTGGGGATCTGGTAAACATGCAGATCCAGATGCGGTCAGTCCGGCGGGTGTGGGGGGTGGTGCCTGGGTGCTGCAGGTCTGTATGTCCACCTCTGGGCAGCAGGGCTGCAGACTAGGTATACGGAGTAGCTGCCATGAAGCCAGGAAGGAGAAAGCGAGGGTGAGTGTGATGGTGGCCCCAATCCCACGCTGGGGCCAGGGGTGTATCTAGGACATGGCAGAGAGGAAAATCAGCCACAGAACAAGCTCTCTTAGGGCCGGGGCACCCTAATGCCTCATACCCAGCCTGCTGGCTCCTCACAGCCCTCAAGGCCTCCAGGACTCTCTGAACAAGGGGCGTGGGACACAGGGCTGCCCTGGCCACCTCCAGACCTCTTAGCCCCTATTCTGAGAGTCTGTCCTTCATCCTCCTCTGCTCACACTGCCTCCAGATGTCTCTTGTGTTACTCTGCTGAACCGCTGCACCCTCTGCATGGTTACCAGGGAGCTGGTGAGAAGCCGGGTTGGCTCCCAGCTTTGCCCCTCACTGTGCGAAGTAAATTATACAGGACCAAACAAGTGTTTTCATTTTTTTAAAGTTCTTAAAAGCTTATTTATTTTGAGACAGAGAGTGAGAGCGCACATTTTGAGAGTGACAGTGATAAGCGGGAGGAAGGGCAGAGGAGGAGAGAGAATTCCAAGCACGCTCCACACTCTCAGAGCCCAGTGAGGGGCTCAAACTCACAGACCATGAGATCATGACCTCAGCCAAAACCAACCAAGAGTTGGACACTCAACCGACTGAGCCACCCAGGAGCCCCAAGTGTCTTCATTTTACTGTCATGCATCTAAGTTTGTTTTCCTTACTTGACTGCAGAAACTGAGTCAAATCTATTATTTATTTATTAGTTTCACTTGAGAATATTTACTGAGTACTATTTTACATCCCAGGCAGTAAGGACACAATTGTGAATAGGAGAAGTGTGGTCCTGCACTTCTGGAGCTATTCTTACAAGGAAAGGCATATGGCATGCATGTAAACAGAAAAAGAAAGACAATCACAGCTTGAAATAAGTATAAGGAAGGAAGTAAATAGGAATGCTGCAATGGAGCACTTAAGGATGAGCAGAGGAGGCCTCTTTGAGGAGGTGACATTTAATATGAAACCCTGAGTCAACTGTGCAAAGGGCAGGAAGAGTGCTTCAGGAGGAGGAAGCTGCAAGCACAAAGGCCCTGAGGTGGGTGAAGAACGGACAGAACCTGTTTTGGAATCCTTTATGATGCCCGTCCAAAGACCTTGGAGTTTGTTGAATTTCATCTGATCTGTGATTAACACATGACAATAGAAGATGAAACGCCAGAGATTTCCAAATTTTCAAATCTGGTGCCAACAACCAGAATGGCAAACACAAGAGGAGAAGCTGGCTGAGGGGATGGGAAGATGCCGGGTTCAGTTTGGGATGCACTGAGTTCGAGGTATGGTAGACCCTCCTTATCTTTGGGGGATATGTCTCAAGATTCCTAGTGGATGCCTGACACCACAGATAGTGCTGAACCCCGCACAGGCACATCTTGGAGACACTGTGGGTTTTTCCAGACCATTATAATAAAGCACATACCGCAGTAAAACGAGTCAAATAAATTATTTGCTTTCCCAGTGCATAAAAGTTACGTTTCCATTACACTGTATTCTATTAAGTGTGCAACAGCATTACACCTAGAAAACAATGTACATACCTTAATTAAACATACTTTATTGTTGGGGCATCTGGGTGGCTCAGTCAGTTGAGCCTCCGACTTTGGCTCAGGTCATGATCTCACAGTTGGAGAGGTAGAGCCCCACATCTGGCTCTGTACTGACAACACGGAGCCTGGAGCCTGCTTCCGATTCTGTCACTCCCTCTCTCTCTCTGCCCCTCTCCCACTCATGCTCTCTCTTTGTCTCTCAAAAAAATAAATAAATGTTTAAAAAAAAATACTTTATCGCTACAAAATGCTGAGCCATAACCACTGATCATGGAGCACCATAATATAATAATGATGAAAAGTTCGACATCGAAACATTGTGAGAATGACCAAAATGTGACACAGAGACACTGAAGGGAGTAAATGATGTTGGAAACATGGTGTCGAGAGACTTGATCCAGGCAGCGTTGCCACAAACCTTCAATTTGTAAAGAATGCAGTATCTGCAAAGTGCAACCAAGTGCACAATAAAACAAGGTATGCCTGTATATACTGTTTTCTCCTAGACATACATACCTATGATAAAGTTTAATTTATAAATTGGGCACAGTAAGGGATCAACAATAACTAGTAATAAAATAGGACAATTACAACAATACATTGCAAGAAAAATTCTGTGAGGGGCTCCTCGGTGGCTCAGTCGGTTGGGTGTCCGACTTCGGCTCAGGTCATGATCTCACCGCTTGTGAGTTCGAGCCCCAGGTCGGGCTCTGTGCTGACGGCTCAGAGCCTGGAGCCTGCTTCTGATTCTATGTCTCCCTCTCTCTCTCTGCCCCTCTCCTGCTCACACTCTCTTTCTCTCAAAAATAAACAAATGTTAAAAAAAATTAAAAAAAAAAGAAAGAAAAGTTATGTGAATGTGGTCTATCTCAAAATACCTCAGAGTCCTCTACTCAGCCTGGTTCCTGTGATGATGCGAGATGATAAAACGCACATGTGGTGACATGAAGTGACATAAATGATGTCGACACTGCGACGTGTTAGGCTACTACTGGCCTTCTGCATATGTGTCAGGAGGAGGACCCCTTGCTTCCAGATCACAGTTGATCACGGGTAACTGGAACTATAGGGAGCAAAACCCCAAATAAGGGAGGACGACAGTATCTGTGGGGCTTTCAGAGGCTGGAGTGTGGGCCACGGAGAGAGGTCAGACCAGCAGCTCAGCTCTGGGAATGCCAGCTGAGGAGGGCTGGCCGCTGGCCTGGAATGGGCTGCCTGGGCAGAACACAGATGAGAGACAGGGGTGGAGGAGCTCGGGCCTTGGGAAAGAAAGGTCTCGTGTGGAGGCAGAGACAGAGTTGGACAGTGGAAAGCAAGGGAAGAGGGAGCTCCCAAGGTGAGAGACCACCAGAGCTGAGGCTCAGGGTCTGGGTGGACAGTGTGGAGGCCTGGCTCGTGGAGGCGGGGAGGGCAGTGCAGGGCGGATGACAGCAGTAAAGGAGGTAGGGGAGTGGGGAAGACTGAATACGTCTGTGGGCTGAGGGAAATCCTTAAGAATGTCTGCAGCCCATCTCCCTCTCCTATGCTCCTGTCTACTGACCTAGTCTTCTAGCCCTCGAGGCTCAGTCCCGCTTTTCTGCCTCTGCACTGCTGTCTTCCACTCAGAACGCTCTGTCCCTGGACCCTCCCATTTCTTGCTGGCTCACTCTGTTCAGCTCCCTGGTTTCTTCCTCATCCTAAAGACCTCTAAGAAACCAGAACTCTTCTGCACTGCTGGTGGGAATGTAAAATGGGACAGCCATGCTGGAAAATGGGATGGCAATTCCTCAAAAAATTAGAGACATGATTCTCATGTGATCTAACAACTCTCCTTCTGGGGACACGCGGGAAAGAACTGGAAGCAACGTCTCAAAGAGACATCTGTACATCATGTTCATAGTAGGATTATTCACAATAGTCAAAAAGTGGAAGCAGCCCAAACACCCACTGATGGATGAACTGACAAGCTGTGATATGTACATACAAGTGGAATGTTATTCGGCCTTAAAAAAGGAAGGAGAAGGGGGAGGAAAAAAGAAAAACAAAAAAAAAAGAGGTTAGAGTGGGAGAGAGCCAAAGCATAAGAGACTGTTGAGAACTGAGAGCAAACTGAGGGTTGATGGGGGGTGGGAGGGAGGAGAGGGTGGGTGATGGGTATTGAGGAGGGCACCTTTTGGGATGAGCACTGGGTGTTGTATGGAAACCAATTTGACAATAAATTTCATATATTAAAAAAATAATAATAAAAAAATAAAATAAAAAAATTAAAAAAAATAAAAAAATTAAAAAAAAGGAAGGAGACTGGAACACAGGCTACAACATGGATGTACCTTGAGGACATGGTGCTCAGTGAAATTAGTCACAAAAGGACAAATACTGTATGATCCCACTTACATGAGGTCCCCGGAATAGTCAAAATCAGAGAAGCAGAGAGCAGCACGGTAGGTGCCAGGGGTTGAGGAAGGGGCTGGGGAGTTAGCATTTAATGGGGACAAAGTTCCAGTTTGGGGAGATGAAGAGTTCTGTGGATTGATGGTGGGGATGGTTGTACAATAGTGTGAACGTACTTAATGCCACCAGACTGTACATGTAAAATGGTTAAGATGGTGAATTTTATGTTATGCGTATTTTAACACAATTTTTTTAATTGGAAAAAAAAAGCTTTCTCTGGCCTCACTGCCTCAATTTCCCCCCTCACCCCGCCCTTGGCACCCAGCTCCCACCTGCCAGGTTTGTTGTGTTTCTTTGATGGCACAGCGCTTTCACTGCCTAAACCCACCGCAGGGGCCTTCTGATTGTTCATCTCCCTCTCTAGGGGAGCTTCTATTCTAGAAGCCAGGCAGGGAGGCACCCAGTCTGTCCTGTGGCTGCTGTATCTTCAGCCGTTGGAAGGATGCCTGGCACATAGCAGGTGCTCAGTAAGTACTCAGTAAATACATTTCTGCTGAAGAGGAGGGACGGGGAGAAATGGAGTGAGGATACAGAGACAAGAGATGGAGACGGGAGGTAGTTCATGCTTGCGATGAGATGAGGATGTTTTCTGGGAAGGAGAGCAGGCTGCAGCCTGAGGAAGCTGCTGCAGGATTAGGAGGGCTTCCTGGGGACTAGAAGGAGTGAGAACAGACCATGGAGCCAAGGTGCGGGGCTGCACAATGGGTTGACAAGACTCTGGCACGGAGAAAGCACATGCCAGAATTTAACCCAGGTGGGGACTGGCCCAGTGGAAATAACCAGAGTTCGAGGAGATGATCAGATAGAGGTGACAGGTGAGAGGCCTGGGGGCACGAGGCCAGCAAGGAGGCCCAGGCCAGGCCACATGGACCGTGGGCACAGCCATGGAGGGTGTCACAGCAGGGCAGGCCTGTTCCAGAGGACAGGGCAAACTTCTGCCTGGGCTCGGGGGTGGACCTGTCAGGGAAACACAGGGACGACAGGACTCAGGCGAGGGAGGAGGAGGTGGAGGGAGGAGGTGGCTCAGAGAGGCCACCAACTCCTGGGCTCACCTCTGGGGAGCTGGTATTTCGCTTGAAAAGTCTCGGTTAGTCTGAAAATCAGGCTTGCTGTCAGGGAGGAGTGATATGCCAGGTTGCCTTTGTCTCCTTTCACATTAGATCTATTTTTATGTCCTTCTTGCTTTCCCTTTTCTGCCCCCTCTTCCCTTCAACCCATACCCCTTGAATGTCCGTGAGTGGGAGAGAGGGCAAAGTCAGACAGGTGGGTGGACGGCTGGGCTCGGCCTCCTGTCCTGCTCCAGAAGGCTCTCCACTCCTGATGTGGCCACCTCAAAGCATCTGGAAGAGTGGAGCTCACCTCCTTTGGTTTATTTTTACATAACCCATATCAAACTCTAGGAAGGGTGGGGCTCACCCCAAACATACCTCCTGTGGCCCCAGGGAAGCAATTCCCGGGGCGGGGGTGGGGTTCACTCACACCTTCCCTAGGTCTGCTCCTCTGAGGTGGCTGGAGATGGCAAATCTGGCTCTTTTTCCCCCCTTGATGTGATGGAGGCCTTTGCCTTTTGGGGAAGTAGAACTTTCAGTGGAAGACAAAAAGATGACAGCAAATGCTGCCTCTCTCCACCCGTCCCTCCCCCCACCAAAACCAGGAAAGATTGCACCCTCTAGAAATGTCCCTTCACATCCACTGAGGGCTGCCAGGAGGGTGAGCACTGCAACAGCCTCCTAGGGGTCACTATGGCTGCAGGTATAAAGATTGAAAATGCCCCTCTGTGACCTACCAATCTCTTTCTGGGATCTATGCTAGAGAAAAGCACGTACACAAGGAGGTGTGTGAACAAGTACACTGCAAAGCTGTTAGTAGAGCATAAAAATTAGAAACACTATAAACGTCCCTCAGCAGCGGGATGGCCAAATAAAGGATAGCATATCCATAAATGGGAATACCATGCAGCAGTAAAATAAATAAATAAAATAAATAAATAAATAAATAAATAAATAAATAAATAAAATGCTGTAGCGATGTGTGAAAATCTTATAAGATAGGTGTGTGTGAATGCAACCAAGTTAGGCCAGGTTTCTTACAGTTTGACATGACTCAACCTATCAGAACAACTCCACAAACAATACCATCCACTTTCCACTCATAACAAACAACGTATGTAAGGGAATACAAGGGAGAGATTCTGGAAAGACACACACCAAAGTGTGCACCACAGCTGGAGGAGGAGATGCAGGTAGTCCCAGAGGAACATTTAACAGAGAATTGGGGGACTGTGGGGGGAACCATCACTAGGTGGGGGCCCCCTGAGGTACAGAAAGTTGCACAGGGGGTGCCCTACTGCTTTGTCAGCCCTTCAATTCTTCCTGGCCTGGTACCCAGACCCAAATCCCAGTGTCAGAGCGGGGACCAAATCCCAAAGAGCAACCATTTTTCTGCTTCCAGGTTCCACAACCCCTGATCCGGATGCTCAGAAAAGCGCAGAAAAGCCATAATCATCTCTAAATAGCACTACTGGGGCACTGGCTGGCTTAGTCATTAGGCATCTGACTTTGGCTCAGGTCATGATCTCACTGTTCATGAGTTCCAGTCAAGTCCTGCTTCAGGTGAGCCCTGCTTCTCTCTTTCTCTTTCTCTCTGCACCCCCTTGCTCCCCACCCCTCCTGGGATTCTCTCTCTCTGCCCTTCACTCACTCTCTCGCATAAATAGATAGACAGATATCTAGATATTTAGATAGATAGATAGATAGATAGATAGATAGATAGATAGATAGATAGCTCCACTAACTTAAAGCTCCTCCCTTGCCCTCAAGGAGCCAACAGTTCCTTCTGGGGAGAAGGGAAGAAGTGGAGAGGTAAGAGAAGGCTTTCAGGGCTGTAGGGGAAACAAACAAACAAACAAACAAACACTGGGCTTGTAACTTTTAAATCCAACCCCTTCAATCGCTGGCAGAGTAGCCTTGGGCAAGTTACTTAATCTTTGTGTCCTCTGTTACACAGGGGGGGTGATGGCACTGACAGTGAATTTGTAGAAAGGCGTGAAAGAAGCCTGGAGTGCGGCAGACAGTGCACTCTACCCAGAGAGGGGGAGGAAGGGTCAGAGGCCAAAGCAGGAAGGACTGAGGAAGAGCCAGGTGGGAAAACCCCCTTCAACACTCCCACAGCCCTGGGAAGGTGACTTGATGAAAACCCTGCGCAGAGAGATAAACGAGGTGTTAGAAGAAATCAACGAGATGAAAACAAAATGAAGTCATGACCATTTATACACAAGGCTTGGTAAGTGCCAGGCACTCTGGGGGGCACTTCCACGGGAGCAGTCTTTAGTCAACGTGATACACCTACCCTGGCTGTGGGAGGAGAGGTTGACAAAGACAGGGACACAGGCACGGGGCAAGGTGTCTGAAGGAGGCTTGTGAGGCAGGAGGTGGTGCTCCTCAGCCTCCCCAGCTACGCCTCTGCAGACAAGCGGGGCCCGGGGCATGCAGTGGGGGAAGTGTCAAGCTGGCCTCAACCTTCCTCGCCTGTCTCCCTGCAGCTGGGTGGGTGTCTCTCTTGGTCTGAATTCCCAGCCCCCAGCACCGTGTGGTACTTCCTGGATGGCATGGAATAACAGTCGTGTGACACTGGACAAGTTCTTCACATCTCTGTTTCTGCAAATAAAAAACACGGGAAGCAAACCCTAGCTCCCAGAAGCGCTGTGTGGAAGGACTGACATCATGCCAGCGAATGGAAGTGAAGCACAGGACCCGAGCACCCTGTGGCGAGCACATATAATTACCACCAGCCACCAATGCCCAATGCCCACTAAGAGGTCTGGACCTCCACTCTGACTTGGTTCTTGTCCCAGGCAGGGCCGCAACTCACCGTCTGTGTCCAGACAAGCAAGAGCCCTTCTCTCAGCCCCATCCCCTCAAAGCACCACTGCAGAGTACGGGAAACCAGCTTTCAGTCCAAAACTGTCTTCAGTTAAGGAAACTCACACACTTCCCTTAACTCATCCTCAAGATTCCCACTTCACAGCGAGGAAACTGAGGCCCAGAGGCCTGAGGTCATTAGAATCCAGGTCTGTCTTGATTCCAATCATGCAGCTCTATTTCACTTCATTCACAAGGGCTCTTGGAACCCCAAAATTCCTCAGACCCAAGAAGCCCGTAGGAGCTGTCACCCTGGCATCACCAATGCAGAACCCCATGTCTGCCACGTGTCTTAAAGCTGCAGCCCCAGCTGCGCAGTGACTCTTCCTCTGTATCCAACTTGGGGCCAGCAACTTGCAAACAGCTCCCTTCTCACCAAGAGGGGGTGCAGTGTATGCTTCACCGTACTTTCTCAGCCTTCACATCTCTGATCCCCCACAACCCATCTGCCCCTCATCCAGGGCAGGGCGCCCTACCTTGTGGGTGAGGCTGGGGTCTCTTGGAGCACTGTCCTCCTCCTCTGAGCTTCCCTGCTCTTCATCCGATGAGAGGTCCTCTTTGGGGGCCGCTGCCGAGATGGGACAGACCTTATAGGGCTCTGTGTAGGCGCTGGGGTCAGAGCACAGGAGAGAGAGGGTTAGAGTTCCCTGTCCAGCACAGGCAAAGTGAACACACCCGAGGCCCTATTAATGCCACAAGCCATTAACAAGTGCTCTGGGTGCAAAGCTCCATGCCTGCCCTCCATGGGGACCCAGAACTGAATAAGACACAGGCACAAACCTCTCTACCTGCTCCCACTCCAGCCATCCTGGCCTCCTTGGAGTTCCCTGAATATGCCACACTCTTTTGCTACCTAAGTGCCTCTACACATGATGTCTAAGATAGACTTGTCTCTCTGTTAGATACAAGGCAGGCTGTGATGCTGAAGGAGGGTACAAATAATTACTATGATGTCAAGAGATGTTAATCTGATTGGACTGGCAGTCTGGACAGGCATGGTCAGGCAGCAGGGGCCATTCCCAAGGTGGTCATGTCCTCTGGGCCTGAATAAGTGATGCAGTACAGTTTGGGATGTGTATTGTGGACTCTGGTCCCTGTGTTGCCATCAGCTAGATCATGAACAGCACACAAGTCAGTTTCCACCTAGGGGGATAATGATTCCTATTTCATTTTCTTGGCTGATGCTATGAGGATCAATGCTTAGAAAACTTACACCGGTGAGATTAACAATCTCATATATACGTAACTATGACTATTACATAAGCATTGCTATTGATTAAATACATTTATTCAATAAATGTTTTGGATTGCCTGCTTTATGCCAGGCACAGAGCTAGGCAGTGAGTAAAACAGTGGTAAATAAAGCAGATATGGTCTCTGTCTCAAAAAAGGAACAATGAATATACGATCATAAATTATAAGTGAAGGGAGAAGAAGGAGGTGCTTTCATAGGGAGTAACAAGGGGGAACTGTTTAGATATGTCAGGGAGGGCTGCTCTGAGTCTGTAAGAGAAAAAGGAGCTCTGTGAGAGCACAGGGAAGTTTCCAGGAGAAGCAGCATGTGTAAAGGCACTGAGGCAGCAAAGAGCTTGGCCTGTCACAAACCAACCTGGAGTAGAAGAACCCTCCTTTCTCTGACTTTGAAACTATCTCCACAGAGGAGGCTCTAACCCCATTACAACCACCTCCTTGCTCTGCTCCCTGCTCTGGGCCTCCCTCTCCACCCAGCAGAGTGATTGCTGTACAACATTGGGCCATGTCCATCTCCTACTTGAAAACTTTCAATGGCTCTTTCCTGCCACTGGCAATGAGGTCCCAGAAAACTTCTCAAGAATTTTCTCCTCATACTCAAAATCCAGGTATTTGGTCTTGTTAAATTCTTATCAAATCTTTATTTCCGCTCTCTGGGAATGCCACAATGAGGTGCTAGAATGATCAATGGATGGATGGATGAATGAATTGGGAGAGAAGAGGAAGCATCCACTTGCTGGAGTGGCTGGGCCAAGGCTAGCCCATGCTTCATGTGGTCAGGGACACTGTTCCTACCTCTCGTCCAGGCAGGGAGAAGCATGGCCAGGGTAGGGGACACCAGGACAAGAGAAACTGAGCCTTAGGCTACGGTACAACTAGGGGCCATCTTTGGAGCTCTTTCTCCACTACTGCAGGAACCAGAACCAGGGATACCTGGAGCCTAAGCAACAAGGGGCTCTGTCAAGAGCAAGATAGGCATCCCTTGGTCCACACTCGAGCCATGAAGCCAGATAGATCAGAGACAAGGTGGCCTGTTCCTGCCTGGGCTTTTGCTGACATAATGTGTGTGTGGCACCATCTGTAGCTATGTCCTTGTGTACAGATGCACAAACTAAGTCCTGACTGGGGCTGAGTCATAACTTACTCTACTGTCCCGCTGGCTACCCTTATGGTCAGACCTCTTTCTTCTTTTTTCAGAATTGACTTTGTTGTCCTCTTCTTTCAAACTAATGGAGCAAACAATGGATTTTGCAACAAGTCCTAGTCCGCCAAGGTGTAAAAAGGCACGTGAGCACCTCCCTTCCTAAGACCACCCTACACCTTCTTCACTGCCCCTTCCCACACCACCAGGGGCCACCGGGAGTCAGAGGAACACCACACTTGCTTTAGAGACCACAGAACCTCCTTCAGGAAAGTGACTGCATGGGCCAGTCTCCTAGAGCCCTGGCTCCCTTTCCCTGACCCCAGAGCCTCCTGTGTCAATTTGCACCCTCAGACAAGGAATGGAGCCTTGCACCCCTATAAGAGGATAGCCACATTAGGCCCCAGCAGGAGCCCATTATGCTCTGTGGAGGATAACCAGCAGTGATGAGGGATGGAGCAGTTACCCAGTTAAACGTGTCCCTGAACCGTACTTCCTCATGCACTGTGAAGGAGGAAAGGATTCTCAGCCATGCCTCCCACGGATGAAGGGTGCCATCATGGTCCCAGGCAGCAAGCTGGAAATCTCAGCATCTCCTCACATAGCCAGCCACTATTTGAACACGACACCTCTCCTGGAATTTACCTTTAGTCTTCCCCTACTCCACATAGCTCTGTGGACCAAGCATCTCCTGCCTGGACGCCAGTGACCACTGCTTTCCTACCCTCTCCCATTCCACCCTGGCTGGCTTCAATCTTCCCTACCCAGCAGCCAGAGGGGCCTCCTCAAAACCCAATCTGATCATGTTACCCTCCCGCTCGAATTGTTCAGGCTGTCGGGCAAGGCTCTGCTCAATTTGGGATGTAAAAAAAGTAGGTGTCCTTGGGGCTTAATGCTGCCATGAAGTCTTCCCAACATTGGATACTACCTCAGGCCAAGCAGAGGGTTGGATTCCACAGGACAGAGCCATGAGTGACGCTGGGGAGACAGCCATGCAAGTCAAACCCCCAGAGAGAGGGAGAGACTGACTCAAGGTCACATGGCAAATCTAGGCCAATACACATTGCCTCTGAGGATGCCTGTCCCCTACGCTTGATCCCATTTTAGAGATGTGACAACAGAGGCCTAGTTGGGTTTCCATAGTGCACTGATGTACGGAGCTGGGCCTCAGATTATCAGGGTGAAAGGGGGCTTTGTTTTTGTTGTCTGTGCTATTCTTTTATTTTCTGTTTGAGAGGTGGTAGCATGCAGAGATTAGAACTCATACTCTTGAGTCAGACTGCCTGTGTTCAAATTCCATCTTGGCCCCGTAGTGGCTGTTGTATAACTTCACCAAGCCTCAGGGTTGCCTAATTCACTGAGCTGCCTGGAGGATTCAATGAGTTACATAATGTAAAACAATTAGAACCATGTCCAACACATAATAACTTACTAAACGGGAGCTCTCTCCATTACCAGCTCAGCTCTAGCTGCATACAGTTATTCTATGATTTACCTACTGTTGTCTTTAAGTCAACTCATTTTTAACATCTGCTAACACTCTGACCTCATCTCAAGTGATAACACCCATGAAATGACAGTGTGCATTCCTCTAATCTTTTCTTTTCTTCTTTTTTTTTAATGTTGATTTACTTTTGACAGAGAGAGAGAAAGAGAGACAGAGTGTAAGTGGGAGAGGGACAGAGAGAGAGACACAGAATCCGAAGCAGACTCCAGGCTCTGAGGTGTCAGCACAGAGCCTGATGCAGGGCTCGAACCCACGAACTGTGAGATCATGACCTGAGCTGAAGCTGAATGCTTAACTTAACTGACTGAGCCACCCATGCACCCCTCCTCTTTTTCCTAAAAAAAAAAAAAAAAAAAAGAAAATTTTTTTTTAAAGAGAGAGAGCACGCACATGGTAGGAGCAGAGGGAGAGAAAATCCCAGCAGGCTCCAAGCCCAGGGCAGAGCCTGACACAGGGGGCTCCATCCCATGATCCCGGGATCATGACCTGAGCTGAAATGAACTGAAATCAAGAGTAGGACACTCAGCTGACTGAGCCACCTCTAACTTTAAAATAAACCATACAATTATTAATCTATAACAGTTTGATTAACATTATGTTGCTCACCATCAGAGACCCACAGGCCTCACATTGATAAACACAGTTACCTTTGACCCATCAACCATCCAACTGCAACCAACCTCAAGCTTTGGCTGGAAATGTGGCCCATGATCTTTTATTCTACTTCTTCTTCTGACTTCTGTTTTCAAGAAAGATCTAGAACAGAAGTCAGGAGACAAAGGTTTGGGTTCTATAATGGTATTTCTGGCTTGTTTATTTCGCTGCCTCATTTAGGGATTGTGAGCGCAATGAATGGAGATGAACTGCCATTAAAAATATACTTTCACAACAAAAAAGAACAAGTATAATCCAATGCCTTTGCAGATTTAATGAAAGTTGTAGTGACAGACCTGATCTTGGATAGAAGTCATTCATTTAATAAGCAAATAAAAATATTCTAAGACCACAAGTGTCAACACAGCTGCCCCTACAGACCCTTCATATTTGCTACCAGGCTGATCTTCAAATACAGGGAAGAGAACAGCTCTGAGAAATGTTTCGACAACTTACACTCAAATGCTCCACCAGGCTCTAGCAGAACTTGTGTCCTGTGTGAGTAACCACTTCTTTCCTTGGGGAAGCAGATTGGGAACCCTGACACATCTCATTCATTTCCCCGGTCTGTCAACATAAACTTCTGAGATGGGTCCTTTGCATAGAAGGGAACACTGCAAGGCTCTGTATTTTTAGTTGCATGGTTCCTGTCTGTTTGGTTTTTCAGTCATTCAAAAAAAATCTATTAAGAATCCTCTGTGTTTCAGACTCTGAACTGTAGGTACTGGTAGGATAGTGGTGAACAGACATTGCCTTTGTTCTATGGAAAATGTCCATTATAACTGAGATGTTGTCTCCAGATAGCTTATTTGACCATAACAATATATTACATATGAGAAAGCCTTCTAACCCACCACCCACTCATCTATATACTTTTTCATCTACTCACCCATTCACCTTATCCATCCCTCCACCCACCCATCCATCTATCCAACTACCTACCCACTTTAGCCATCCATCCATGTGTCCATTTGTCCACCCGCCCATCTGGTCATCCTTCTATCCAGCTATCCAATCATCCCTTACTCACTTACTCAACATACAGGGATTAGCATGTACTTCAAGGAGCTAATAACACAGGGAGGACTCAAAGATGACTAAAGTACTATCTCTGGCCTATATCTAGTTAGGAGGGTGAGCTCAGAAGTCAGGCTGCTTGGTTTAAATCCCAGCTCTATCACTTCAAACAAGCTACTTAACCTTTCCATGCCTCAGCTTTTTGCGTGTTTGTTTTTAAATCTGTAAATCAAGGGAGATGACACATGCCCGGAAAAATCAGCAAAAGGGCCAGACAGTCAGGACTGTAAGTTTAGAGACCAAGTGGCCTGGAACTTTGGCATCAGATAAGAGGAGAGTCACTGTGTGACTTTAGGCAAGTCACCCAATCTCTCTGTTTCCCATCTGTGATGTGGGGATGAGTATGTAGGTTCATGTGGGATGAAATGAGAACATAATGGAGAAAGTGGTCACTGCCTGGCACGCAGTAGGTCCTTTCTGGCCAGCCTGCAAAAGGGCCAAGTTCTAAACCCCCAGACTAGTCTCCACAGAGCTGTGTCCTCCCTCTGAGTCGACTTGTGTTTTAAAGGGAACATAAATTAAAGCTGCCCAGAGCTCATTACCTTAAATGACCCTCCAAATGAGCACAGTCCTTTCCAGCAGCCTAGAGTCGTAAAAGGACATGTGCATCCACGTGGGGGGACGAACAGTTTGTAACCCAGCCCAGGGCTGCCCATTAAATCCCATTCTATGTGACAGTCGCCGGGAACCATAACCCTAAGCACAGCCAAAATGGCCTAATAACTCATAAAAAAGGAACGCTGGCCTCACTGGGAATTGGTCAGTGGGCACTCTGGCCCCAAACTCCATCTTTGTTGGTGCAATGATATGTGTGAAGGAGGCCAGACTGCAGACGTAACAGCCTTTGGCTCCTGTGACATAGGCTGGGACCTTTCTGAAGTTCGCCAGCTCAGCCAGGAGGGGCAGGGGGCTTCAGGGTTGCTCTCTGGGAGCTGGAAAGTTGGAGACGGAGGAGACAGGATGACTACCCTAATTAGCGGAGCAGCTGGAATAGCTTGGAAGTGGAGGGAGAGGAGGGCTGGCTGCACAACCAGGGATTTCCAAACCCTCAGACATTCAATCCTGCCCCCTGCCTACTTTCTACACCCTCTCACCCCCAGGCACCTTCACAGTTCATTCAAACAATCCCTCTAGACCTTCCCCAGGGGCTACTTTCTGCTCTGAGACTTCCTTGTCACTCAGAACTGACCCCTCCCATGTCCCCCTTCCTCAAAGGAACACTGAGACTTCCACAGACACAGGCATCATCTGCACTATAACTAGGAACCTTTGACTGAATATGGTGGAAATGGCTTAAGATGGGGGTCAGAGCCCCAGGGGTCCTGGATTCACCACTAACCCAATGCATGATCTGGGCTACACGACTGTCAAGGTGGGCCTCAGTTTTCACACCTGTAAAATGGAGGTGGAGAACAAAACACCCAGGCAAGTGAAGTGTGCTGAGACCAGACCGTGTGCACCCCACAGCCTGAAAGCAGCTGCCTGCCTGTCTCCTCACCCCTGGAGTGAATCTCTGCTTTGTTCCCTCTTGGAGGGAATGCATCTTACACCCAGGGTCAGCCAAGGGATAGCGCTTGTAATGGTTCCCAGAAACATGATTGAAGGAGAGGCTTTTTAAAAAATTCAATTTCCATTTTTCACTAAGTAAAAACAGAAGTACATCCTTGCTCTCTGTCCTATGACATCCCCACCCCTCTTCTTGAAACACAGCATCAATGGTTTATAGGAATTTGTTTTCTTGTTGTAATAACTTTATTGAGATATAATTCACATATCATAAAATTTACCCTTTTAAGTAAGTGTATAATTCAGTGCTTTTTAGTGTATCCACAGAGTCTTGCAACCATCATCACTACTTAATTTTAGAACATTTTCATCAACCTCAAAAGAAACCTTGTACCACTAGGACTGCCCCCTAATTCTAGGCAACCACTAAATTTACTTTTTGTTTCTATGGATTTACCTTTTTCTGGACATTTCATATAAATGGAACCCTACAATATTTGTCCTTTTGTTTATGGCTCCTTTAGTACAATGTTTTCAAGGTTCATCCGTGCTTTAGCATGTATCAGTATTTCATTCCTTTTTATGGCCAAGTAATATTCCACTGTAAGTCTATACCATGTTCTGTTTATCCCCTCACCTGTGGATACACATTTAGATTGCTTCCACTTTTGGGCTATTATGAATAGTGCCTCTGTGAACACTCTGGTAAAAGTTTTTTGTGTGGAAGTATGTTTTCATTTCTCTTGAAAAAAGAAAAATATATATATATATATTTATATGAGTAGAACGGCTAGGTCATATGGTAACTCTGTGTTTAAGATTTTGAGGGACCGCTGGACTGTTTTTGGCCGCACCATTTCACATTTCCACTGCAATGATGAGGGTTCCAATTTCTCAACATCCTCATCAATATTTGTTATTGTCTGTCTTTTTAATTGGGTTTGAAGCAGTTTTATAGGGATTTTCAAAAAATTTTGTTCTTGATTCTAGTTCACCTCCTCCTGCTCCAAACAAACATCTCTTTTTCCCCCTAGGCAAAGGGGAACATAGCCATACCTATGAAGGCGCTCTTTTTAGATAACCCACGGGGTTCAGAAGTCCAGGGGAGCAACATAAATACTTGTGGAAGACAAGCAGAAGCCTCATAAAATGATAGACTAATATAAAGAGGTAACATATGAGAGAAAAATCATAAGCCAGAGCCCCAAACTCACCAGAGCAATTGTCTCTCAGGTTCTCGTTTTGGGAAACAATCACTAACCCTCCTGCAACTTGGGGTGCCAGTCAAGACAGCAGAGGAAGAGTCCTGGCCCATAGCAGCAGCCACACGGCTGGGCCACAGGCCGGGCCTCGCTCTGACCACTGACCCTCGCATGTCAGCCACCTTTGGGGCCCCAGCAAAGGACAGTGTTAAAGGACACATTTCACCTCCTGAGGGCAGTTCTGCCACTTGTCAGCCCAATGACCCCAGGCCAGTCACTTAACCTGGCCAGCTCCCTCCTTTGTAAAATGAAGATGGTAACAGCCCTCACCTTCCCAGAGTCTAGAAGATGATGTCTGTGAATGAGGTGGGTGAACTGCTCAGCGCAGTGCCTTTGCTACAATCAGTCTGAGCTAAAGGCCAGGGCTGAATTAATCAGGCAGAGCTCTTCAATGTGGTACAGACCTGAGTTCCAGCCCCACCTCTGCCACCAGCTTGCTGTGTGACCCTGGGTGGGCCCTTTCCTCTCTGGGCCTCAGCTTCCTCATCTGTAGAATAAGGGAGTCAGAGAACCTCTGAAGGCCCTTCCCAACTTGGAGCTCTGTGACTCTACGTCCAAAGGGGCCCCCCCACGAAGCCAAGGAACTCTGTCCTCGTGATTCCTGCACATCTCGGCCCTCATCGGCCTTCTCATGCAGCCAAAGCACTGACTCACTGGCCCACGCACACTTCTGCACTTTCCCATCACTGTGCCTCCTCCAAGGCTATTCCAGAATTCCTGCCCACCCCCTTCCTCCACTTGCCCCCCAAGGGCTACAACATGCCAGCTCTTGTAGGAAGCCTTCTGCATCTCTCCTGCTGGAAGGGGCTCCCATCACAGTTTACATTTTGTGACTGCAGTTATTTATGTTCCTGTATTAGGTCCCCTATTAGACACAAGTTCTTTGAGGGAGGGGATCATTTGCTTGCTATGCACTTCTGTGTGTTTCATGAATGGTGCACAGTAGGTGCACAACAAACATGCACTGAACGACTGTCCTACCCCAGCTAATTTATCAGTGAAGGCCTCCCTATTCCTGTATGTACTTGGCCCACAGCAGGTGCTCAACACCTTTGGTAAAAATGGTACCAGCAGGTGCTGCCATGAGAATGCTGTGGCTAGCTGAGTCTTAATGGATAAATGGGCTTTCCTTCCTTCCTTCCTTCCTTCCTTCCTTCCTTCCTTCCTTCCTTCCTTCCTTCCTCCCTCCCTCCCTCCCTTCCTCCCTCCCTCCCTCCCTCCTTCCTTCCTTTTTACTAATTAGACCATTATTTGATATTACTTCGAAAATGGCTGTGGGTGGGGGTTGGGAGAGTCACCCTGTGGGGTGCATCTGGTTCAGCCATAGGCTCAGTGGATGCTGAAAGACTGGTGACTGGGATTGCCTCAGCTTCCTCATCTGTGAGATAAGCTCCACAGCTGTCAGTCCTAAGTACCCAGCCCAGAGCAGGAGGAAACTTGGACCCATCTTTCTCCTGTCCTGACTGCTCTGAGATTCAGAGTAAGCAAGACCACGGGGGAGGTGGAAGGGAGGGGGGCCGTTGATGCCACCTCAGGCAGCGGGAGAGGATGTGGTGGCTGGAGATTCATGAAGAACACTGTAATTTTATGACTGTACACCACATCTGAAGCTGCCAGGAGCTGGGAGAAGGGTCATTTGTGGTTTCTTTGTGTGGTGGTCTGAAAAGCAGTCCCCTTTTCCCACCCCTCCCTTCCACAAGGACACAGCTAGCCAATAACAACAGGAGCAGCCGCAATAGTAGAAGTAGAGCCAGTGATCTGGGGTGCTTACTACATGCCAGGTACTTTACGAATGTTTCCCAGCCACTGTATCCTGTAGGTGTTACCATGCCCATTTCACAGATGGGGAAACAAGTGCTGACAGGGTAAGTACAGAGCTGGGAACGGAACACAGGGAATCTGGCTTCAGAGTCTGTTCTTTGGGCGACTAATCTATGCTGCTTCTATACAGCAGTGGCAGTAGCAGCTAACTGCTGTGAGTGGTGAGCTGAACACGTCTCATCCGTTACCCCACTAGATCCTTTCAACTACTTGGTGAGGCAAGCACTGTTATCATCCTCGCTTTTCACCTGGGGAAACTGAGGCTCTGTGGGGCTAAACGACTTTCCCAAGGCCTACTGTGCTATTCCTCTTCCACCAACTTCTCCTGGACAGAACCACAAACAGACGACCCTCATCTGGGCCCACTCATGAGACACATTCATTCCGCTGGTTCACTGCTGCCTCGTCTGTGCTGGGAGACAGGCATGTGTGCTGGGAGACAGGCATGAGAATGTACAAGAGGTGCCAGGACACAGGGCAGGGTCCACAGTGCAACCACACGAGAAGGGCAGAGGGCGAGGGCCTTCCAGACACACATCAACACACGAGTCGCGTGTGGCCAGAGTGGGACATCTGGATGGGGGACACAGAGGGAATCAATCATACAGAGGCAGACAGAAATAAACACACTAAGGCTCAGACCCAGCAGGGAAGGTGACAAAGGCAAGGGAAACACCCCTGGACCCAGACACACACACACACACACACACACACACACACACACACACATTCTTGTCACATGACCCATCTTGTGGTCTTGCTGAACTACATCGGCCTCTTTTGTTCCCAATAGGGACGAAGCATTTTCAGAGAAATGCTACCCTTTGCCAAAAGCCTTTAAGATCCCATAAATCCACCTTGTTTCTCAAGGGCAGGGACTGCCTGCCAAGAACAGATGCCTGGGAAGCATCTGCTGACCTGACTCCCTCATACTGGTCAGGACCTAGGGTACATGGCTGATAGATTCTCCTCTCTGGACCCAGGTCCAACGTCACCTCCTACTCCAGGAAGCCTTCCCCGACCAAGGAGGCAGGGCTACAGAGAAGCTAATGAGGCTTATGCTTTGGGTCCCACACCTGCATGGGTTCCTTTCAAGTCTCTGTAGGTTATTTAGTATTCTTCATTGTACATTCTTTTTTCTTAAAGAGACACCACAGATTGCATAAGCTTAACAACCTGCCCCTGTGCGGCCACACCTACTTACAGAAGAGGCCCTGATCCCCTCTATGTGCCCTTGTACCCACAGAGGGTACCCTGTACCCTCACCTGGTTATGGTCTTGCTTTTTACATGTTTTCTCACCCTCACCTGGTTATGGTCTTGCTTTTTACATGTTTTCTCTCCCTCACCAAACTGTGAGCTCCTTCCTGCCAGCCAAGAGTATTCAATGCTGCATATAACAGGTGCTCAACTAACACCTACTGTCTTTAATTGGTTCATGGGGATGGGAGAGAGCACCTCCAGCCAGGTCCCTCCTGGCATCCCTGAACTGGTGTGGACTTGGAACACTTCAAGATCAGAGCTGCCCTACCCAGCACAGGCACAGCCATGCATATGGATGGAGCACCCACTCAATCTGCATATATTCACGGTCTAACCCATGCCTGGCACTGGGGACACAGAGGTGAAAGGGATCCCCCTTATATGCCCTTGGCACACTCATAGCCTAGTGGGAAAACCAACAGACCGACAGGAGAGGAGGTAGTGTGTGCTATGAGGAAGCAGTATAGTAAAGTACCCCTAAACCTGTGTGGGTGTGTGTGGTGAGGAGGGAATCACAGAAGGGTTCCAGCCCAGGGTAAGGCCTGACTGAGCTGAGTCTGAAGGTTGAGCAGGAGACAAAGAAAAGACAATGGTAGGGGAGAACATTGCAGGGAAGTTCATGCAAAGGCACTGCGGAGAGAAATGTTGGGGCCCATGTGCAGGGAACCAGAAACATATACTGCTCCACAAGGAGGGCTGGGAGAAGAGGTTGGCAAGGCACCTGGCGTCTCAAATGCAGGGCTAAGGCACCTGAACTGTGTATCCCAGGGGTAATGGGTAGCCAGAGGAAGGCTTTTAGCCAGGGGAGGAACCTGCCTAGTTGTGCTCCCTGGAGAGTTTTTCCCTCCGGCCACTTGTGAACAGCAGTGGGAGACATGCTAAAGGCTGGGAACCCAGAGAAGGCTGGGAAGGGCCTGGGAGGGGGCTGGTGAGGCACGGGCTCAAGGAAGCCTATGGGACACAACACACAAGTATCCTCATTTCACAGATGAGAAAACGGAGGCTCCAAGGTATTGGGAGATTTGCTCAGGGAGACCCAGCCAGAAAGTGGCAGTTCCAAGATTAAATTCAGGTCTCCCATCCCCAAATATAACCTTTGTTTCTTTTTTTTTTTTTTTAATTTTTTTTTCAACGTTTTTATTTATTTTATGGAACAGACAGAGACAGAGCATGAACGGGGGAGGGGCAGAGAGAGAGGGAGACACAGAATCGGAAACAGGCTCCAGGCTCCGAGCCATCAGCCCAGAGCCTGACGCGGGGCTCGAACTCACGGACCGTGAGATCGTGACCTGGCTGAAGTCGGATGCTTAACCGACTGCGCCACCCAGGCGCCCCTAACCTTTGTTTCTTAAAGTGTGAAATCAGGTGCATAAAAGCAGTAAAGACAGTGCCTGGACACCTGCATGGACTCAATGAACATTAGTTCCCTTTCCTATTCTTTCCCCTCCTTTCCAGTTCTTATCCAGGCCTTAAAAATTAGCCTGCATCCCAGAATAATCAGTACAGGGCCTGTTTTTACAAAATTTCAATTTACACACACTTCTCAAGGAACACTTCTGTGGCATAAGTGAAACTGTGGCATAAGGAATCTATGTTCCCTGTGTGAGCTACATGGGGGCAGTGAGCTTGCTGTATGTATGTTAGGGCTGCGGCAAGTGCCCATCTAACAGGTGGAGAAATCGAGTTTCAGGGTGGGAAGGAGTAAAGGCAGATCTCCTGTTACCCAGCTCCATGCTCTTTCCACTGCTCCCAGGAGCCTCCCTCAGGAGCAGGGGTCAGCTGCCTTGGCGTTTTGGAGGCAGGCTGGGTGTGGCAGTCTTGGAGGGAAGAGGCAAGGGGAGGGGCAGGGCTGCCTGGGAAGCGGGACCTTTCCCTTGACAACAACAAAAAGTCTGTCCTTGGGGTGGGAAGAGGGGCACCCGCCCTCAGCCCTCCCACCAGCGCCCAGACACATCTTCTGGGCTCCCAAAGGCTGTGCCCCTCCTCCACCCACCTCCCAGGCCTTGTCCTGCATTTCCTGTAAATACCGACACTTCCTCCCCCGGGAGGGCCTGGCAGTGCTGGGGCCACACCCGGCTGGCCTGCTAGCCCAGCACACAATGGCTGGGCCACTCTGCACCCCAGGCTGTCCCCAGGACCCAGAGAAATGCCACCCTTTGCTTGAGCTGCCCCAATCCAATGCTCCCATGGCAAAAGTGGGCAAAGTAAGGCCTGGGTGGGGTGGGGAGAAGAAGTTTGACCCAGGCTGCACAGCAAGTCTGCCGCACAATGTGAGGTCACACCTCACTCATCTCTATACCCCTGCCACATGTAGAGTCTAGGAAGTGAAGATGCTACTTAGGAACAGACTCTGGAGCCAGCCACCTGGCTTTCCAAAACCTGGTTCTCTGCTGCTCACCAGCTATGCAACCTTAGGCAAGTTTTCTGTGCCTCGTTTTCCTCATCTGTAAAATGGGGAAAATAATAATACCAATCTCACTGGGTTTTTGTGTCAGTTGCCATACATAGAAAGTATCTAGGGTAATGGCTGTAACACTGTTACCATGTTACTGTTGCAGTTTTTAATCTTTAATATTTATTTATTTATTTATTTATTTATTTATTTATTTATTTAATTTTTTTAGAGAGATTGAGAAAGCACAAGCAGGGGGAGAGGGGCAGAGAGAGAGGGAGAGAGAGAGACAGACAGACAGAGAATCTCAAGCAGGTCCACATTGAACACAGAGCACAATGTGGGGCTCAATCCCATGACCCCTGGATCATGCCCTAAGCCAAAATCAAGAGTCAGATGCTCTACTGAATGAGCCACCCAGGCGCCCCTATCGCACTTTTTTTTTTTAATTTTTTTTTCAACGTTTATTTATTTTTGCGACAGAGAGAGACAGAGCATGAACGGGGGAGGGGCAGAGAGAGAGGGAGACACAGAATCGGAAACAGGCTCCAGGCTCCTAGCCATCAGCCCAGAGCCTGACGCGGGGCTCGAACTCACAGACCGCGAGATCGTGACCTGGCTGAAGTCGGACGCTTAACCGACTGCGCCACCCAGGCGCCCCACCTATCGCACTTTTTAAATGTCCACTGAAAACTCTATCCAGTACAGACCCAGGTCTCCAGGCTACAGCCCACCAGGGATGCATCTGGGGGTTGGATTTCCAACCTCAAAATAGTTCAGAGTTAGAAGGGCTGTACTGGGAGTCAGGAGACTTTTGTTCTGCCAGTGACTTACCCTGTGACCTTGAGCAAAATCACTTCCCTCCTCTGTCTGTGCCTCAGTGTCCTCAGCTATTAAACAGGGTTCAAAATCCCTGCTCTGCCTACCTCATGGGTTGTTGGGAGATCATATGAGTATTTAAGGTTGGAGCCAACATTCCCAAATAAATCATCACAAACCTAAGTCTCTAACAATAAACTCTGAAAGTCTTTCTTGGTACAGTGTTAATTTCATGGCTACACTGAGTGCTTCCTGTGTACTTGCCCCTAGGTAAGCACCTATCTGCAATGTCTCATTTACTCCTTGAGACAGGTACACAGTGGCATATTATCATCCCATGTCACAGATGATGAAACAGGCCGCAGTATGAATTGGAACAGATCTCTCTGCCTCCAAAGAGACTACGTATGCTGCCTCTAGGGGAGTGGTTCCTTCAGTGCAATACCCTAGGCTCTAAGAGTAGGCTGTACAGGCTTTTCTTACCCACTCCCCCATCCCCTCACCCCTTGGCTAAGATCTGCACCACACTCTACAGTCTACAAATATACCTGCATCTTCCATCTCAGTTGATTTTGCCCACAAACCTGTAAGGCAGGCACTAGTACCTGGAGAGGCAGAGCAGCCTGCCCAGGGGCCCACAGTGAGAGAGCAGAAATAGAGGGCCAGAACCTGGGTGTCCAGCCCCATGCTTACAACTCTCCCCTTTGTAGGACAACACCTCTTTGTTTCCTGCACGGACCTCGGAGCATGCTGGATGGTGGTTCCTGACTCCAGAGCTGGCATGGGGGCATGTCAGGACCCGGGCGCTATGAGCATTTGGGGGGGTCGGGTATCTGGAAGTGTTTAGGAGCTGTGCAGGAAAGCCTGAAATTTTTTTTTTTTTTTTTTTTTTTTGGCCAGTAATTGCTTAGAAATATGGGTTCAGAGGGCTGGGCTGCAGCGCCAGCTGGCACAGCCTTCTTTCCACACGCCCAGGACAGAGACTACAACAATGGAAGCCTGGAAAACTGCACACCATTCTGTAAGCATTTCCAATTCCATTTCTGAAAGAAAGTGCTGGAAAAGAGGCAGTGGACTGGAAACAGAACCCTTGAGGACAGTGTGGCACCCTCCTCAACTCCGCCCTCACAAATCCCATCCTTCAACTCACCGACCCTGTGCCTTCAGAGAGGAGCCCCTGAGCCCTTAAACTGGCCGGGGCATTTTCCTCCACCTGAAGATCAGACTGTATACCCAGGTTCAATTTAAATGAGTCTGTCCCCAGTTAGTGATTCAGGAGAAGAGTCTTATGGGAAGCAAGCTGGAAGGAAGGATATCAACTAGGTAAGCATTTCCTAAGAGCACATCATCTTTACAGAAATAAACCACAGGGCCAGCTGGGTCATGCTCTTGCCTCTGTACTGACACCCAGCTCCAAATCCAGCCTCCGAGCCGCCCAGCTCCTCATCCCTTCAGCCTTCCCCTCTTACCCCTGGACCACCAGGACCCCAACTTCAGTCTTAGCCCCTCTCCACATTCTGGGAATGCCACTAGTTGGAGGGTGGGGGAACTTTGCTCAGTTCTGCAGGATCAGAGCATAAAGTGTATTAAGGCAGTTCTCCAACTGTAAAGTCTAACAAGACAAAGCATGCTGGGGTGCTCACATCTCCAGAGCTCACCTGGACTATGCTGTTTCTGATATAAAGCCACCTTGTAACCCTGCTCCAGGGCTGGGTTCCTATCCTGATAAACTCTCTCACATCCAGCTACATTTATCCTACCTGTATCACCTGCTCATCCAGAGAAACTTCCCAAACCTCCCAGAGCAGAAAGAAAACTAACAGATAAGACTGAAATAATGTCATAGCTTTCCCGAGGGAGATGAGACCCTCATCCCTAGAGGTGCTCAAGCTCCGGCTTGTTGAGAACTGAAGTGTCCAGTGGGGGACTGGGTGTCCCCATCTCAAAAGTCCTTTCCAAACCCAAACTGACTACCCTCATTAGCTGTAATTCAAACTTCCCAGAGTAAAATAAGTTATGAGTTGATGAGGCCAGCAAGTTGAGGATGACTTCAGAGTGCAGCTAGGGGAAACCTTTCCTGCAGTTCACCTCAACCCACAAGATACAGCAAGAGAGTCCCCACCTGCCTTTAGAAACCCTGCAGAGGAGATCACCTGGGGTGGGGTGGCACAAAGGATTTTTTGACAGGGCTTACAGAAAAGAGAAAAACCAAGACCAACCAACTAACCAAACAACAAAATCTAGAAGCTCTCCCTAGAGTAAGCTAGGCAGAATTTCTGAGTAAGCTAAGGCAGAACTTCTCAAAACTCTCAAATTCCAGGAGGCACAGAAGTTGGCACCTGAGATGCCAGGAGGCACCTGAGATGCTCAGGAGGCACCTGAGATGACGTAGACACCTGTCCGAAACCCAGGGTAGCGACTTCCTTGAGCACCTTAGAAGGTAATGAGACACCAGTCATGGGCTGTTGCTATAACTAAATACCAGAAGTATTTAGTTAAGAGGGGAGATAAGGGAAAGACTTTCCAGGAAGGAAGAACAGTATGAACAAAGCCATGAAGACAGGTATGTGTGTGGCCTATTTCAGAGAAACTGGGGTTTCTTTTTTATTCAAGCATGACACTATGTCAGCTCTTTATATGCACTAGGATAGGATTCACTAGCTGCATTTCACAGATGACAAAATCAAGGCACAGAGATATGACACAACTAAGCCCAAACCACACAGCTGTTAAACCAGGGTTTAAAAATGAGCCTGTCTGACTGAAAAGCAAAATGCTTTTGTATCTACCGTCTAAAGGGATCCTTTCCACATCTCTTCCTCTACACAAATACAGGAGCATCTGCAAGGTCCCAAGACTGCCTCCCCTCTGCAATGGACCGGATCCAGAGGGAGGTGGTTCCCCATGCAGCTAGTTACGAAGAAGCCACATGGTTAGGGGATTGTTCCTCTAAGGGTTGACTGGGGATTCCTGGGGAAGTCTGTTACAAATGCACATTTCTGGGCCATATCCCAGACCCTGTGGATCAGAATCTCTGGGTGCAGGGCCTGGAAACCTGCATCTTTAACAGTTTTTTTTTTTTTTAAGGCATATTAAGATTTGAGAAACACAGTAGCTGAGAGTCAGAAGATCTGGATCCAAATCCCAGCTCCCCTAGCTGTGCAACTCTGAGCAAGCTACTTCTTTTTCCCAAACTTCAGTTTCTCCATCTGTCAGGTGAGAATTCTTTCCCTCCAACTGTCAGAGTTGCTATGAGGATCAAATGAAGTTAGAAAATATCTTTTCAAATTAATGTTTTTATTTTCTTTGGGTAAATACCCAGTAGTGGAATTACTGAACCACATGGCATTTCTAGTTTTAATTTTTTGAGGAGTCTCCATGTTGTTTTCCACAGTGACCATACCTATTTAGTCAAGATACGGAAGCAACGTTAAGTGTCCATTAACAGATGAATAGATAAAGCAAATGTGGTGTATACACACACAATGGAATATTACACAGGCATAAAAAGGATGAGATGCTGTTATTCGTGGCAACATAGATGAACCTTATTTCACGCTAAGTAAAATAAGTCAGACTGAGAAAGATAAATGCCATATGATTTCACTAACATGTGGAATCTAAAAAATAAAACAAATGAATAAACAAACAAAAAGCAGAATCAGACCTATTGATACAGAGAACAAACGGATGGCTACCATAGGGAAAGGGATAGGGGATGGGCAAACTGGGTGAAGGGGAGTGGGAAGTACAAGCTTCCAGCTATGGAATGAATAAGTCACAGCAATAAAAGGCACAGCATAGAAAATACAGTCAACAATATTGTGATAATGTTGCGTGGTGACAGATGGCAGCTACGTTTGTGGTGAGCATAGCATAATAATATAGAAACACTGAATCATTATGCTGTATACCTGAAACTAAGGTAACATTGTGTGTCAACTATACTTAAAACATTTTTTTTAAGGAAGTTAGAAAATCTCCCTGGGCATGCACAGGTGTAGACCCCAGACTCCAAATGTTCTAAGTTCCTTCCAGCCATGAGACTGGTACTTTGTCCATGGAAACGGCTCCCTGATAGGGAGTGGCTGGCTATGACTTCTTCAACAACAGGGAGTGGGATGGGGAGGGGGGCAGGGGGGACTCCCCACAGTCCTCCTCAAGACAGGGTGAGCGGCATGGCATCCAGATGGCGCTCTGCACGAGACTTAGTACAGAGCCCTGGGGCGGAGGATTGTCTGCAACCAGGTCTGACTCAGTGTCGGCCCCCAAGAGAGTGTCTACAGAGGGAAGGGGGAGCCCCATCCCAGATTTCAAGGCTAGAAGGAAAAGACCACAGCAGGGAGGACATCTGGCACAGCGCATCAGCCCCAGTCTGCATCCAAGCTAAAGACTCATTTTTAGCACACATAGCGAACAGTCCCCAAGCATACAGAGACCCCAAGGGTTCCCAGGCTGTTGAGCATAGTGCAGTTCAGCTCAGCATTTACAGAGACCCTGTGGTGTGCCAGGTACTATGCTAAGTTCAGGATGAGGACCCTTCCTTTCATGGAGAGCCAGAGTCTAAAAAGGAAAAAAATAAATCAAGCAAAATGTCACACACAAAGAGAAGGAACTCAATTTAGATTCTCTTTTTCTTGAAGAAATATCAAGTATTCAACTCTCAGGATTTTTAACGTAAGAACAAGAAATGTATGAGTTCACTCGAGAAATGTAACAAACACTTAAACATACAATTCTGTTTTCTATTTTAATATCGGGGAAGAGGACAGTAGGGAGGAAGCGCAGCACCGAGGTGTCACTGGGGCAGTCTGTCTTGGGCAAGATGACACCACAGAAAATGGGACCAGCGTCTGACACCCACCCTCCTGTCCGACTACCTACCCATCTGTCTGCCCACCCACCAGCCATCCATCTTCAAATCCACACACAGTACTGAAAATGCAAGACTCCGGCTAGACACTGAAGGAGAAGGGTTCAGAAGTGTCTGCTCACTTGGGGTTTGTGGTCTTGTGAGTAATAGCAACACAGTGACACACACACAGCCACAAAACAGGGAAGGCAGAAGACCCAGGAGCCGTAGGGATCAACTTAAAAGGGGCCAACCTGTACCTCTGGAAGGATCTGAACCTGCAGAGAGTGAGAGAGCAGCTGGGCAGAAAGCACCACATGGGCAAAGGCTCGGAAGTCAGACCACTCAGGATGTGGAAGAGGACAAGACAGAATTCCACTCGAGGGATGGAGAGGGGGGCAAGAGAGATGCTAGGGTCCCGACAAGTGTGTGAGGCTAGAAGGGGGCTCTGGGGCCCTGTGAGGGAGAGCCAGGGTGCAGGAAAGGGAAGGAGGGCTTCACAAGCCTCCCAGCCACGTGGGCGTGCTGTGGGCTGGCCTCTGTGACCTGCGTACCTGCTCTGGTAATCAGGGAGGAGTCCACTCCTAGACGTGCTATTTCCAGCCCCCAGGCAGCAGCCGGTCCCAAGCGCTGACTGACTGGGAGAGGGATGGCTGTGGTCCTGAGGTCTGAGGTTGATGGAGAAGCTCCCCTCACACTCCTTGTAGGGAAATGGTGGAGGGGCCTGGCTGGGAACACCGCTAGTTGGTTTGAGGACAACTTGGCATTTTCAACATGGGGACGTGTAGTTCTATTTCTCCGAGTCCCAGAAAACTGCAGTTGCCCAAGCCGGGATGCCTTTCCAGGAAAAAAGCACACCCAACTTAACTGTCAGGCTGAGCACTGTGCCAGGCAGAAATGAAAGCCAAACGCCTGATTTTAGCAACTGCCTGAGTCCTCTTTGGGGGAAACTCACTGCAGAAAGCCAGGGTCTGGAACGCTGACACACTGTAGGGGTGTGTGCGTGGGGGGAGTGCCTCTAAAGCCCCAGAACAGGCACTCTCAAGTGACTGGGAACTGTGGGGGGCAGGCAGGTTTGGGGGGCAGCTACCCTTCAACCATGCCAGTAAGGTCAGCACTGCCTGGTGACTGTGCCTTCTTCTGTCCCCAGATCCATGGGAGATGGCTTGGGACCCCGCCCCCCACCCCCACCTGTGTCCCCTCTAGATAAGGAAGAAAGGACAATTGTCAGTTATACCCATGCCCTCTGGTGTCTGACTTTTCCTGTATCTTTTCTGAAATCTTATCCTTAAAAAAAACTCTTCTCCTTAACTAAGCCTATTCATCTCCTTCCTGCCTCCAGTAATCCTTTTTGTGCCTGAGATTCCTGAATTATTCACACCGACCCATCTTTGCTAGTCAGTCCTCCATAATTTGATACCAACCAGGACAGAGCAGTGTTTAACCCAGGGGGCTCCGGGGCTCTGCAAGTGTATGCACACCCTCGCCCGAAGAGAGGCAGCGTGCACCCTGCATACGGCGGTGCTTTGCCACGGTGACTCCCACTGTCTGTGCTTTTACCAGCAACCGCCGCAATTATTCCTCACTGTCCCTTCGCCATACCACAGTTCCCATCTTAATGGGACCCACCGAGCAGGCACAACCCTCTGGAGAGCCCGTTGGCAATACAGCACCCCCTTTTCCCATGCCACTCTCTTATGGAAGTAAACCCAAATGCTGAAAATGCTTTAATTGCAAGTACGTTCACCTGAGCCTTCTTTACAATGCAGCACAATGTTAGAAACGCCCTTAGTACATAAGGCAAGGGAATGGGTACATTAATTTGGGGCACAACCACTCAAATGGAATATGCAATCACTTGGTACTGCTGTATCTGTAGAGTCTGGCAGACTGTCTCATAGTAATTTTTGTTACTTTAGTAAGTTATTTAATAATATAGACAAATGCAACATGCCATTAAATAAAATAAGCAAAATAAGAGATGTTATGCACAATATGATTATATACACATTTAACACACCATTCACACAAGACAAGAACAAATATAACTAATACTAACAGTGATTATGTTAACATGGCGGGATTGTCTTTTTTTCACCTTCGGATACGTTCATAAATGTCTGCAAATGTGTACACAAGCTGTTCACTGTAGCATTTTCAGAGGAGCGTAACACTGGAAACAACCTAGATACCATCAATAGGTGACTAGATATTGGAGTTCCTTGCAGTCATTAAAGAGAGTGGTGCAGATCTATATGCCTTGATAGGGAACAATGTCTGAAGTGACAAGAGCAAGGTCCAGAAGAGTGTATTCAATATGCTTCCATTTCTGTTTAGAAAAAGTCAAGGGTCATGGGACGAGTGTGTGTGTGTGTGTGTGTGTGTGTGTGCATGTCCTTGCACATTCGCACACATATAAAACATCTGGTGGGGGGCTGGAGAACAGAAATTCAGGGCGTAAGATTTGATTTTTCACTGCAGATATGAATTTCTGGAGTGCATGTTATGTTTTACAAAACATTTAAAAAAGGGGTTTTGAACCAAAATGGACTGGTTAATTCTTACCTACTAGACATCATTTCCTCCCAACAGCATGATTTCCTCCTCTGTGGCCAGAATTCTGGCCACTGTAGTGACCTCTGTGATCCTGTGTCTCTTGTCCTCTAAACACTTGTCAGCTAATCAGATTAGCATGCGGGGGGAGGGGGGTTATCCCAAAGGAGGAGGCGAAGGTACCATGGCAGTCAAACCTCCTGGGACCTCCCCAGGTGGGCACAGCAGAGCTCAGATCACAGACACAGTCAGTCACTGCCTGCAAAGGTGAGGAGGGGACTGAGGGGCTGGGTTTGGTCTGTTTTTCCCCACGGTTTTGGGAGACAGGTATGAGGGCGCCCAAATGTCATCTGGTTCTGTTTTCCTTTTTCTCCCTGTTTGAACCCGAACACCTGTAACCAGTTCCATCATTGTATTTTGGGGGCAGATAACTTGTTTCTTTAGCTTCGCAGGCTCACAGATGGAGACGAACTATACCCTAGGAGAGAGCTGCTTAGATAATTCAGATGCTGGGACCTGGGACTCCTGAGCTGATGAGATCCCCATGAAACTTGTTGAGCTGATGCTATCACAAGATGAGATCTTTGGGGACCTTGGGATGCAGTGAATTCTCATTTGGAATGAACATGAATCTTTGGGTGTCAAAGAGGGGGCAGAATAATGGCCCTCAAAAATGTCCATACCCTGGGTTGCCTAGGTGGCTCAGTCAGTTAGGCGTCTGACTTCGTCTCAGGTCATGATCTCACTGTTCGTGGGTTCAAGCCCCGCGTCGGGCTCTGGGCTGACAGCTCAGAGCCTGGAGCCGGCTTCGGATTCTGTGTCTCCCT
>NW_024412414.1:1442294-1456467 GCF_014898765.1 Herpailurus yagouaroundi | reverse complement strand
GCTGACAGCTCAGAGCCTGGAGCCGGCTTCGGATTCTGTGTCTCCCTCTCTCTCTGTCCTTCCTCTGCTCATACTGTCTCTGTCTCTCAAAAAATGAATATATGTTAAAAGAAAATTTAAAAAATGTCCATACCCTAATCCTGAGACCTATGGATATTTTGCATTACATGGCAAAAGAGACTGCAGATGTATTTAAAATTAACAGATGTTATAATCCAGAGATTATCAGGATTATCTGGGTGAGTCAATCTAATCACACTGGTCCTTAAAAAAGAAAGCTTTCTCTGCCTGGAGTCAGAAATGCAAAGTGTGAGAAAGATTCTTTCTTTTTCTTTATTGCTGCGGGGGGGGCCCCCCCCCATGGAAAGCATGAGAAAGAATGCAGGCAGCCTCTAGATGCAAAAACCAGTCCCCCAGCAGGGAAACAGAGATACATCCCCTATCCTATTATATGAGTCCTACATGGAACTGAACTCAGCCAACAACCTGAATGCATTTGGAAGTGTATCCTCCCCCTCAGCCTCCAAATAAAAGCCCAGGCCAGAGGATACCCTGGCTTTGGCCTTGTGTGACCCTAAGCAGAGAACAGCCCACTGGACTTGTGACCTACGGAACTGTCAGATAGGAAAAAAAGGATGTTGTTTTATTAAGTGCGTGGTATACTGCTATGGCAGCAATAGAAAACTAATATGTCATCTCAGAAATCACTTCCCTGGACCCTGCATTTTGCAAATGGGGAAAGCAAGGCTCAGAAAGTAGAACACCACAAAAAGATCACAAATCAAGAGACACAGAGCCAAAGAGCCCAGATGTTCTGAGCCAGACCTTGCTCTCAGAGGGAGACTCAGAGCTCTAAGCCCAAAACCAAACTGTGGAACACAATGAACACCTTTGTGAATGACCACAACCAATCACTTTAGACACGGTGAGTTATAGAATGCTCCTCAGTAGTTTTCAGCCTGCTTCTGCCTCTGTGGGTGGACAGTCTACCCAGCGTGGACTTTATTTATATAAAACCGAGCTACTCCTTGGGCCAAAGAGACAGGGATGGGATGGGGCGGATGACAACTCAGAGACCAGGATTCTGAAAAGCCACATCTAGAGAAGCCTAGGCCTAGAGCTAAGGCCACCTAAATACATTTCCCCCAGTGATTAGCTCTAATTGGCCTATTCAAAGGAAATTAATTTATGCCTGTCACCAGGGCACCATCGATTAGAAGCAACTTGAGAATGAAGCCCCTGTGAGCTGAGTAGTTGCCTCTCCAGGGATAATTGGGACTCAGACCAGTCCCCGGCCTCAAAGACATTGTTACATTCACACTTCCCCCTTCTCCAGATGGGGGAGGGGAGTCTCATATAATCCCAGACAATTTTGATGGAGGCTGAAAAAGACAGGGAGAAGGGTCCACTGAAGGCATCAAGGACAGGCAGAGCCCCAGCCTGGGAGTCTCCATCCGACCGCAGACCTGCACTCTTAGCCACTGTATTTCAGAATCTCAAGCTGGTGGCTCAAAACTCTCACCTTTGGTCACTCCCTGCCACATATAGTCTGGCCACCATGCACCTGTCCACAGTCTTTGTACACTGTGTGGCTTTGTGTATGCCATCCCTTCTGTTTGGATGCCCTCCTCACACGTGTTCACTTTGCAAACTTTTACCCACCCTTCAGTTCAAATGTCCAATATGAGCCCTGCAAACTTCTCAGGAAAGCCTTCTCTTCAATGGATTTGGCCACTCCTTCTCTGCTACCAGAATATTGTTAATTTTCCTATTGTACTTGTAACTGTACCCATTCAGCTGCTTATGGATCTGCCTTCCCCCAAAACCTGAAGTCTGAGCTGCATTTGTGGTCCCTGGCTTCTGATCTATAGGGGCTGGCATTGGGAGATGCCCACTGAACGATCCTTATATTGATTAGCATATTTCCTTCTTGATGTGAGGCTCATAAATGTTTCCCAAGGTCAGAACTGAATGTAGTAAAATTCCAGACTGTCAGGAGCCTGAGAAAGTCTGTTGCCTGACCCCCTCATTGTAGAGCCAAGGACAGAGAGGCCTGGGTAACATGTGATACCAAAACAGATGAAATGCAGAGTGAGTGAGGGAAGGAAGGAACTGGGAATGGGGGAGCCCCCAGGTATGGGGAGGGAGTCAAGCAGTGAGTGTGTGGAGTCCAGCCTTCCCAGTGGGAAGTAAGGGCTTTGGCCCAATACACTGTGAGGTCACTACGGCCAGCTTGGGCTTCCTGCCTCATCCAGGGCAGGGCCAGTAGAAGAGGTATGGGCTCTGGAGACTTGAATGCAAATCCCAGCTTCTCCTCTTGATACTTGTGTGGCCTCAGACAAGTCACATACCTGCTCTGAGCCCTGGTTTCCTCATGTGGAAAGGTGCTTTTCCCACAGGGTCCTTCCTGACCCTCCCCATCTATCCAGTTGACTCCTCGTCGTATTTCAGGACTGAGTGGGAGTCCCATTTTCTTAGAGGTCTTTTCCAGCCACAGATAGGTCAGAGCACCTGTTAGAAGCTCTGCACTTCTTTAGAGCATTCACACAGTTGAATTTAAATAACTGACCATGCAATTAGGCATTTCATGTCAACCTGCCTTGTCTGTCCTGTTGTCCCAGGACCCAGAGCACTGATGGGGCTTGGGGAGAATCTGTGCAAAGTCCTATTTGGTTGGGGTGTGCCCCTGAGATAACACATTGTCTTTCAGCCTCCAGAATACATCCACTTGTTTAACAAACTTTTGTTAAGGGGCACCTGGGTGGCTCAGTCGGTTAAGCATCTGACTTTGGCTCAGGTCAAGATCTCACAGTTCCTGAGTCCCCACGAGTCCCCAGAGTCTGCAAGTTGGGCTCTGTGCTGTCAGCTCAGAGCTGGAGCCTGCTTCGGATTCTGTGTCTCCCTCTCTCTGACCCTCCCCCCACTCGCACTCTGTTTCTCTCTCTCTCTTTCTCAAAAATAAATAAACATAAATTTTTTTTTAAAAAACCAAACAAACTTCTGTTTAGCATCACCTGGGCATCAGGCCCTGTGCCAAGTGCCAGGGACACATGGATGAGCTGTAGGTGTGCAGCTCTGGAGGGGTTCACAGTGGGGTAAGGGAGACAGTTACACAAATAACACAGGTGAGCAGATTCTACACAGAGGTACAAAGGAGAAAGTGGTCAATTGTGGGGTGAGGAGGTCAGCAAGGTAATGCTTACCTGCTGGGGTCTGAAGAACACAAAGGAGACTTTCTCTTCCAGAATACTTTTCCAAACATTTAACACAGTATCTAAACTTCCATCAATGGCATGCCCTTCCTCCTTTGCCCTCAATGTCCTCCCTATTCACCATTTCCCTATGCATTTATGAGGGTGGAAGCTTAGGTAGTGGAAAGAGGAAATGAGGAACCAAGTCCCCTGTCTGGGTCCAGTTTTCTCCTCTGAAAGGTGATAGGCTCAGGGGTGTCTTGAACCTCCCTCCTCAACACTGGTATAGGGCGGGGTCAAAGAAAGACCAGAAGTTGGGACAAAGGCTATAGCACACAAACATGCCTTCACTACAGTGCTGCTAGCTGGCCTTGGATGGAGACCTCAGGGCCTCCCAGAGTTTGAGACTGGGTTTGGGAAGAGGGAAGGTGGGAAGGGAGTAGGAAGGTGAAAGGGGAAGGGCCTCCTCATCCCAGAGGTTGAGCAGCACCCTAAACCGTGGACCCTTCTAAGCCACAGACTCACTCCATGGCTCTGAACCTCGCCTTGACCTCTGACCTCAGGCCAGCAAGGCAACTTGGGTTTGAACCAGGGACCTCCCTGAAAACCAGATGCAGCATCTACAAGGGGTGTCCTGGAAGGGGAGGAAGGGCACAGAACAATCCCTAGCTGCATGACATCACCCCAAGAGCAGCTCCAGGTGTGGACTGGAACCTGCCACATCCTGACTCCAGGTCACTCCTGGGACCCAGGTTTGCTCACCTCAATTCCTCACGGAACACATAGCTCTGTAGCGGATACCCCGCTAGCTGGCTATGTGAGCTTGGACAACACCTGGAGCCTCCAGTTCCTGTTTTGCTCTTTATCACCCCTTCCTTGGTATTTTCCAAACCCTCAGTCTTAGAGGGAGCCTGTCCCCCTGTCCTTCCTCAGATCCCCTCTTCATAGCAGGTACAATCATAATAATATCTACAATTACATCCATTAAGAACCTCCTTCATGCCAAGCCCCGCACCAAGCACTTGGCATGGGTTACTCTTACCCATTAGACACCCGTCACAATCTTATGCCCATTTTACAGTTGAGGACACTGAGACACACCCAAGGAGAACAGCTTACCCAGGGCATCACAAAGAAAGTAACTCTGCCTGGCTACCTACAGGTCTTTGCTTGCCTACTCCACACGGTGGTTGTTGGGAGAATCAATGGAGCTAACAGGCATGGAAAAGCTTTGTAAACTGTAAAGTGCAGTGAACAGTTACGCGGTGGCCACATCAAGGTTTCATAACTTTCTGGGTTTTCTATCCCAGCTTCTGGCCCACAAAAGGAATCTCCAGGACAGCTTCTCTGACGGGGGCTCGGCCAGCCCCTTTGCACCTTCGCATGGCAGGATGACTCCCTGCCTCCAAAGGTGGGGCAACTCCTGCCAGGACCAGGCACTGCTCAGTGGGGCTGGGACCTGCCTCCTTGTGCCCCACCGTGGGTCCTGACTCTGTACTCTAGGTTCTCGGACCCTGTCTGTGTCCTCTGCCACATGATGTCTTGGAGCCTCAGTTTTCTCACCTGTAAAATAGGGCTGATAATCAACGAGCTAACACATATAAAGTAGTGGGGTGCACGTATGCATATGAAATATTTGTAGACCGTGGAATCTGCAGTGTTGCTTCTTTTCCCCATTCATATCTTTAATTTCACTTCCATTCTTATACACAGAATGTGAGGTTACTATAATCCAAGAATTTAAGATACACTAGTTATGTATCTCTAAACTACTGCTTTTTTAAAAATATTTATTTTATGTATTTTGAGCAAGACAGAACACGTGTGTGTGCAGGGGAGGGGCAGAGAGAGAGAGAGAGAGAGAGAGAGAGAGAGAGAGAGAGAGAGAGAAAGTGAGAGATCCCAAGCAGGCTCCACACTGTCAGCACAGAGCCAGATGTGGGGCTCAGGGCTCACATCTCAAGAACCAGGAGATCATGACCTGAACCGAAATCAAGAGTTGGATGCTTAACACTGACTGAGCCACCCAGGTGCCCTACCCTAAACTACTTCTTAACCTGCCACACCTTCTCCCCCTCAACCGAACAAAAGGCCTGTTTTTGAAAGATGGGCAGAAACCATTTTTCCACCTCCCCTAATATGTCTGGCACAGGGTTCTGTAAACCACCGACTACATTATTGGTGAAAAAGACTTATAAATATGTATACCCAACAGATCACACTTATTAAAAGAAGACTGCTCAGATCGTATGAGATGAGGTGGGGTTTCAAAGCGTTCCTTAGAAATCCTGGACTCCTGTGGGCAAGGATTCACAAAAGTTTGCTTCCCATTTCATGGATACAGATATTGCTACAGTGTTAACAACAACAGCTAAAAGTGTTTTGAGCACCTAAAAGACACCCAGGCCCCGGCTACATTCCTTGCAAGTATTAACTCATTCAAACCTCACAACAATTTCTTATAGTAGGTAGTGTCATCTTCCCTGTTTTCACAGATAAGGTGGGTAAAGCACAGAATGATTAAGTAATCAGTCTAAGGACACACAGCTAGAAACTGGCAGAGCTGAGATCTGAACCCTACCATCTGCTCTAGAACACAGGCTCTCAACCCCTATGATACACGCCTTTGTATAATCATCACCCCTCATTAGTCTGTAAGAGCAACACTGCAATCCATAACTCCCAACTTCCAAGTTGGAAGATGTCCCTTCCATCATGATGTCCATGAAGACGTTTCTTTATCATGATGATCTCGTTAACTAGCTTCATATGAAGTATTGAAAATTTGAACTTATGAAAGAGAATTATAATAACAAACTCTTGCCTTCTTTGTTGGAGTTCCAACTAAGATTTCATCTGAAAAAGGATACTGCTACAACACAGAGTTTGAAAACCACTGAGATTAAATGTGTCAGGGAACCCCCAAGAAGCACTGAATAACCAACCTTCCCATCCGCTTCACTACAGCTGGGCCCTTGGCTCCAGGGAGAAGGACTTCTGCTCTCTCCCGAGGCAGGCCAGAGCCCAGGAGCTACTGCATCTCCCCGTGCCACCTTTCGGCAGGTGAGCCTTTCAGTACCTCAGAGGATTCAGATGTGGTGGGAAAGGGGCATGAAAAGCATGTTTCCTTGTACCAGGAGACCGCTTCTGGAATTGGTTCCAGAGCTGATATTGAGTCTTCTATAGTATTCTGAGGCCTCTCCAAACTGGGGACCTGGATACTTTTCAGAGGCTACTTCGACAGTCCCTATAGCAGCCCACCTGCTTCCTTAGAACTCTAATCTGCCCAACCAAAAACAATCCCAAGAGTTCAGATTTCCCGGCCTGTACGAATTACAACAACCTCATGACAGATTCTGTTATCCTTTCCACTTGTGCTAATTACAGATGATGATGGAGAGCTCACTACCTCACAGGAACCCCCACTGCACATATCTCTCAGTGTAAGAAAGTGTCATCATAACAAGAGAACAGAACTTAAGATCTCTGTAAGGCAGGATTTGTATCTCTGTGTGTGTGTGTGTGTGTGTGTGTGTGTGTGTGTCTGTCTTATTTTCTTAATTAAAATCATGCAAGCAAGCCTGAAATTTCAAGTTCTTGGGTCATGCCTTGACCTGGAGAAACTTCTCTTGGACTCCAGACCAAACTCAAGCACAAAGAGAATGGGTCTGTTTACATAGAGACCAGCCACATCATCCCCAAAAACAATCTCAACACTGAGACATTCATCTTGCAGGAAAACAGCCAAAGACACAGGCTTCTCCAAGACAGGGAAACACTACAATTCTCAGGGGCAAGTTCAGAATTCTCCAGCACACAGCTCAGCGGCTGCCTTCACCTCTTGGAGGCTGGACAATCTTGGGGCAGTCTCAAGGAGCCAGATGAAATGCATTAATTCATCACTCAGAAATTATTATGAGATATTTGTCCTGTTGACCTGGAGTACCGTGAGCACAGATGATAAATGCCCCAAGGGCCCTCCTGAGCTCTGCCAGGCGATCTAAGGAAGCGTTAACCTCCTGCATAATATCATCCCTTTGATTATTACTATACTAGTGTGTGCTGTTCTCTCTCTCTATAGTTTTTACATCATCCCCTGGCCATGTGTCTCTAAGCAAGTGGACAGTCATCATAAGCTGCCCAGTTTGAATGCCTATAATAAGGACATTTCCGTTCTGAAGATTCATATTCCATTGTGTGTCCTTACCTTTGACAGATGGAGGGCCAACTCCAGTTGGGAAATTCTCAATGGGGGTGAACCAGAAAGAGGGAAGAAGCCATACCTAGAGCTACCTTCCTTCCCGTCCTAGCTCTGTCACTTAATTGGCTTACTCATCATGTCACCACCCTGAACCTCAGTTTCCTTTTCTACTAAAAAAAGTAAACCTGGGTAACTCCTGACAAAGGGACATTCAGCAAATTAAATGAAGTGATGCACATAAAGTGAGAAAGCACCTCACAGAAGACGTGACAGTGTGGGGGTTGCAAACTGCCTAGGTTAAAATTCTGGCTCTGCTGTGACCTTGGGCACTTGACTTACTATACCTTAGATGTCTCATCTGCTGAGTATATATTTTTTAAAGTACCTGTGTGGCAGGGTGGTGTTTGGGATTAACTGAGTTGATGTACATAAGGGTCTAAGACAGTGCCTGGCATAGAGTGAACATGCAGAAAAGTCCCATGTGCTGTGGGCACAGCAGCGTATGTCCACTCCAGCTCCCAGCAGCAAAGCACAAGACTGACAGCGTCTTTTTTTAGTGCCTGACAACGCCCTTGTACATGCACCAGCCCTAACGCCACAGGATAAGTCAGAGAGGAAGGGACCATCATACCACATGAACAGGTGAAGAAACTGAGGCTCAGATCAGATGAAAAGGTAAGGGACAGAGGCAAACTGGAACTCATTCTGTCTTCCTGACAAGCCACGCTACCTTTGTGGTTCTGTCATCTGTGCTGCCTAACTGCCATCAACCACCCTGAGAAACCCTGTGCTGGGGAGTTCCAGAGCAGCGGAAGCGCTGGTTTATCTTTCGCTCAGTGACTGCAGTAGCTGTACTTGGAGGCCATCACGCTACAGAGGCTGAAGAAGCTAGGTCCCTCTGCCTCAATCTCTTGACCCTGAGATACTTTACTGTGGCGGCTTCTTTTCCTCTGTTCTACCCCACACATCTGACAATCACTGTGCTAGAGCAACAGTTAATCAAGTCACTCTCTTGCTCTAAAACCTTCAATAGCTCTGTATGGCTCACACATTATATATTCACGTAGGAAGGACAAGTCCAAATGCAGCACATTCATTTTTAAGAACCGCCTCCCCCAGCCTTATCACCTGTACCCTTCCTCTAGTGTGGCTGGGCCAGTCCCCTCTCAGCTCCCTGGGCCACCACAGTCTTCTGTAAAGAACACTCAGATGGGGAACTCAGAACTGCTAGTTCCAAGCAGTTTCAGAGCAGTCACAGGTGGGAGAGACATCTGAGACACAGATGCTCAAAATTCACATAGCCAGGGGCAGAGCCGGGACCTAAATTCAAACCTGTGTTATACTTTCAGAACCATCCTGAACAGCAAATACTCTTTGCTATAATTTTCAAATTATTTAGTGATCTGACCCTAAATGTCCAAATCCTATGAAATGGTCTGAAGAGTTCAGATAATTCAAACATTTTTAGATCTTGACATTTCTCTCCACTGGTGTCTCATTAAAGTAAAATCTAAGTCTTTTACAAAGGCCCCTGCCTACCCCACCCCCAACACTCCCCCTGTTTTGTTATGCAATCCAGACATGCTGGCCTCCCCACAAACCCTACAAAGGTCCTCCAGCCTCAAGGCCATTGTCCCTTCTGTTTCCTCTGCCTGGAATGCCCTTCCCCCATGGTGGTTTGACCATCATTCAGGTTTCACTCAAATATCACCTCCTCAGAGAGGCCTTCTTTGACCATCCTAAAACATCCCTTCCACCAGTCACTTTCTGTCACATTGCTGTTCCCCCCCCCCCCCGCCCCCCCAACACACACAAAATCTCATCAGGAAAGAATGATGTAGTTATCTATGATAATCTTGTTTACTTCTCAGTCTGTTCACTGTCTGCCTCTCCCTAATAGAAGACCAAGACTGCCAGAGCAGGGACCTTATCTGTCTGCTCCCTACTCTATCTAAATAGAGCACAGCCTAGCACGTAGTAGGCACTTGATTTCTTCACTTACTGAGGAGCTGCACGAAACACAGAGATAATTTTCTTCTTCCGCTGCATCCAATGCGTGATAAGCTCATCCCCCAACCACGGTGGGGGTGGGGTGGGGTGGGGAGAATAAGGTCTAACATCTCAAGCACCACCCAAACTCAGGCTGGAACAAAGACTCCCCTCCTCTTCTGGGGCTCAGCTGGTCAAGAAGACCGGCTGCTGACACGTCACCAAAGAACTTGTGCCACGAGACTGTCTTCTATTAGTGAGAATTATTTTCACGCCTCCCACAGGGGGAAACCCTGATTTTATGAAGGTAAAACCACATTGTGATTAACACTTAATCAAGATTTCCTCTGTATTATAGCTCTGCAAGGGAAAAAAAAAATGGTTGGGGGCCTTAATATCATGCTAGCAAATGTTACAATAAGTGTGTTTCTGACACGATTTTCTTATTAGGGTCCTTACCCGTAAATTTTATTGCATTTAATTAAAAATTATTGCTAAAAGAAACAGCTGCAGATGGTCTTATTTTAAGTCAGAAAATTAAAAACTGAATATTCTCATCATTCAATTTCAACAAGAAGCACAGCCGCATGCATTCGGAATGTGATGGTTTTGAGATTATAATAATTTTTATGGCATTTCCAGGTCCTTTCAATGAAACTTAATGAAAGCTCTGCATGAGTTCATTTGTCAAAAACATAATAATAATAGGAAGGCTCCCAGCTTACAGGCAGATATAAAGATACCCACGAACCATGGCTGGGATGTGCCAAAAACCCAGGCATGCAGCCCTCAGCACCAATGGAATTAGTCAGCGGGAGGTTTAGATGCAGTTCTGCAGTGCACCCACCCGAGGATTTACAGTTGAGTCTGTAAATCACCTTTGTATCACAATGACGCGTGTATTTGCTGCTGCAGCACTGTCTATGGTTGTGAAAAATAAAAAGTCAGGTTTCACTCTCTCAGGGAATCACTTCTGCAAAATATTTACTGCATTCTAAGGATGGTGAACAGGCACTGGGAGCCGGGGAGGAGAGAGGGAGGGCTCTCATGCTAGATTTTGTGCTGGGTTTCAGCGTTCTGGCTGCAGTCGCTGTCCTTGGTCTGGACTGCCTGTACAATTACCTCTCCCGGCTTTATTACTCAGCTTGTATCCTTTAACTTTTAAGGACTGAATTCTTACTGCTTCTTGCTTGCCTTTTGCCGGAAATATTTAATTTATTTGGGCCCAGACAGGCTGTAACAATCAAATAAAAGGACGAGGAAAGCCAAGGCAGCCCCAAGCTAGCCCTGGAGTTGGTCAGCACGGACAAGCGGGTGGCTGTGTTCACTGTGGAACCCCACTCCCTGCTTTTCTGATGCTACGGCTCTGGCCTGGTCTTCATGTTCTCTGGAGGGCACCGCTGCAATGGCCTCTTGACTAGTCTCCCTGCTTCCGTTTTCTTCATCTCCTCCACTTCACCGTGCCAACAGAGCGTCTGTGCCAATGCGGCATCTCCACTGTGGCCCTGCCCTGCCGAAAACCTGCCACGGTTGCCCTACTGCCCATGGGTAATGCGCTCACTCATCAAGTTGATATTCAAAGGACTTTTTCACTAGGTCACAACTGCCTCCCCAACTGTATCACAAAGCTGTGTACACTGAGGTCCATCTGAGCACTTCATGGTCCTTTCTAACCCCCAGACTCATGCACATGCTTGTGTTCCTCCTGGACTATTTGTCTCCATCACAAACTCCTATTCCTCTGCCAATACCCACTTCAAGTTTGTCCCAAATGGTACAGGCTTCCTACATCCCTCCTCCAGAACAGGATGGGCTTCCAGCAAAACCTTTATCACATGGTTTCTAATGGCCTCTATCAGTCTCTCTCTCCAGGTGATGGTGGGAACCTCTAGTACCTAAAACAGTAGCGGACATTTAGTAGATGCTGAATGAATGTTAGCAGAGGGACTGATCAACAGGCCAAGCTGGGGGCAACATTCTACTACAAGAACCAGAAATCAGAAAAACACAGTGTTTGAGCTTCATCCTTAGTCTTTCAACCCAATCTCCTCCATATATTATTCCCCATGCCTACAGATGATGTGAGCTGTTTTCCAGAATAAAGAGATCAAAGCACTCCTAAACCAAGATTAAACCATGTTCATTGCAGCTTTACCTGCTAAAACCACAGGCCCGTGTTTCTCCACATGTCCTCACATCTCTCTCCTATCTCCATGTGTCAAGACCCTACCTTTCCATCAGTGTCCATGAAGCCATCCTGCCCTCCCCTGGACTTCTACCCTTTGGATCCTGAGCATTTTCTACCTTGCACTCCAGGGACTTGGGTGTAAGTCCTCTTGCTACCCTTCACTCTAAGTCCACTGAGGCCAGTGATGGTACCTGGTCCATCTCTGTCCATATTTCACTTGGCACAGTTCCTCAAGAATCACTCATTTCTCAAATGGTCATCATCAGCCAAAATACTGAATTACCTGGATGCTCCCACTCCTTATCCTCACACAAATGTTGTATAATATGGCTAACCCACAAACCCTTGAACATGCAATTCAAGCTGCATTCCAACAATGAACAGCTCTGTAAGGACCCCCAGGCTGGGAGAAGAGAGCCCTGAAAGGCTGGACCTTAGACCTTCCCGAACTCTCCCTAGAAGGCATGAGCACTCATGAGCTGCTGCTCCCAGGTGGGCCGAATCATCTGAAGCCCCCCTAACAACCCGTACAACCCAAACAGATGGCCTGCTCCACACCCAGAGTTCCTGGTTGCTCTAGGGGCACAGTGAGCTACACAAGGGCAAGCGTCTCCCACTATGGCCCTGAGGGAGGGCAAGATGTCTGAATAGCTCATTAGCAAGTTCCAGGAAAGCTTGTAAGCCTTCTTGATGAGCTCCCAACAGAGCAGCAAACTCACCACCCATCAGAAAATAAAGGAACGTGTCATTCCACTTTTCCTCAAGCCCTCTAGACCAATAAACAAAGCCAACATTTTGGTGGTGGCTGTGCTAGCTTGTCTTCTGCAAGGAGACACTACAGCTGTCGGATAAAGACAACTAGAAAACGTGGCATTTTTTCACTACAGGAAACAAGAGGTAGTGGAAAGAGTACTGGATTCAGAAAGATATGGGGCGCCTGGGTGGCTCAGTTGGTTAAACGTCCGACTTAGGCTCAGGTCATGATCTCGCAGTTTGTGGGTTTGAGCCCTGTGTCATGCTCTGTGCTGACAACTCAGAGCCTGGAATCTGCTTGGGATTCTGTGTCTCCCTCTCTCTCTGCCCCTCTGTCTCTCTGTTTCTCAAAAATAAATATACATCAAAAAAATAAAAAAAAGAGACTTGGGGGGCACCTGGGTGGCTCAGTCGGTTGAGCGTCCGACTTCGGCTCAGGTCATGATCTCACGGTTTGTGAGTTCAAGCCCCGCGTCGGGCTCTGTGCTGACAGCTCAGAGCCTGGAGCCTGCTTCGGATTCTGTGTCTCCCTGTCTCTCTGCCCCTCCCATGCTCATGCTCTGTCTCTCTCTGTCTCTCAATAATAAATAAACATTAAATTAAAAAAAAAAAAAGAGAGACTTGGGTTCAGATTTTAGTTTGGCCACTTACTACCTGTGCAACAGGGGGTAGTTTATAGCACTTCAGTGGGCCTCAGTTTTCTCACCTGGAGATGAATGTACCTAACTAATTGTGAATTACAAGTGAAATAACAGCTACGTCAGAGTCACAGAGATAGGCATTTCTACTATGAGCACAGAATTATAAAAATTCTGGTCCTGCCGTCCTTGGTGTAAGAGGCTGCTAATGACTCCAAACCATTATCGCTTGGGCTGTTGTCTGTAGCCCTGACCCCAGCCCAAGAGGAAGTCAGAGGTAATGCTGACACCACACCCCACAGCTGAAGCTTGCAAGTGGTGTCCTGAACACTGAGTCAAACTCATGCAGAAGAACCTCCATATGGGAGACAGGGACAGAGACATCCCCACAGTGAAAGGGACTGGATTCGCTACCCACACCTCTAGAATCAAATTCAAACCCTGCATCCACCACTATGTGACCCTGACCATGTCACTGAATAACAGCTAATATTTACTTATCATTTCACTATGTACAACATTAACTCATTTAGGTTTAACAATGTTATAAGGCAGGGACTATTCTCATTGCCTATTACAGACAAACCAAGGTGCAGAGAGGTGAGTACCTTGTCCCAGGTCACACAGACAGTAAGGGGTGGAGTACTGACTGAAACTCCAGGCAGCCTGCCTAAAGTCCACATGCTTAGCCACTGTGCTCTCCCTGGGGTCCAGGGTCGTCATCTGTAAACATAAAAAGCCACCATAAATGCATCAAGAACAATATGTGGACTGATCACAACAGCTAGAGAGAACAGAGAAAGAAAAAGATGAGAAAAAGCCAGTGTGGCAACACATTAATGGTAAATCTAGGTGGTGGGAAAACAAACATTCACTGTAAAAACTCTTTCAATTCTTCTGTAAGTTTGAAAATGTTAATAATGAAATGGGGAAAAGGAGCATCAGGGATCCATGTTGATGTATAGTGCTGAATGATTAAAACAGATTCATCATCATGCAAAAAACAAATATACAATTATGGGAATTTATTTTTTTAATTTTTTTTCAACGTTTATTTATTTTTGGGACAGAGAGAGACAGAGCATGAACGGGGGAGGGGCAGAGAGAGAGGGAGACACAGAATCGGAAACAGGCTCCAGGCTCCGAGCCATCAGCCCAGAGCCTGACGCGGGGCTCGAACTCACAGACCACGAGATCGTGACCTGGCTGAAGT
>NW_024412414.1:1441324-1441894 GCF_014898765.1 Herpailurus yagouaroundi | reverse complement strand
GAGATCGTGACCTGGCTGAAGTTGGACGCTTAACCGACTGCGCCACCCAGGCGCCCCTCAATTATGGGAATTTAAATGAGACACTAAGGGGGCGCCTGGGTGGCTCAGTTGGCTGAGCATCCGACTTCGGCTCAGGTCATGATCTCACGGTCTGTGAGTTCGAGCCCCGCTTCGGGCTCTGTGCTGACAGCTCAGATCCTGGAGCTTGCTTCAGATTCTTTGTCTCCCTCTCTCTCTGCCCCTCCCCCACTCATGTTTCTCTCCCTCTCTCTCTCTCTCTCTCTCTCTCTGTCTCAAAAATAAGTAAACATTAAAAAATAAAAAAAAAAATAAATGAGACACTTAGGGGGTGCCTGAGTGGCTCAGAGGTGACACGTCCGACTCTTGATTTCAGCTCAGGTCATGATTCCAGAGCTGTGGGATTGAGCCCTGCGTCAAGCTCTGCCTTGGGCATGGAGCCTGCTTAAGATTCTATCTCTCTCTCCCTCTGCCCCTCTCCCTCAGCTCACACTTGCACTCTCTCTAAAATAAAATAAAATAAAATAAAATAAAATAAAATAAAATAAAATA
>NW_024412414.1:1431693-1441314 GCF_014898765.1 Herpailurus yagouaroundi | reverse complement strand
TAAAATAAAATAAAATAAAATAAAATAAAATAAAATAAAATAAAATAAAATAAAAGTGAGGCACTTAGGACAAACCAGTCTATGTAGTATTTTGCACCAAATGGGTATTTATTAAGTGTATACAAAGCACTTAGCACTGTGTTGCTGAAGATAGGTGCTTAATAAATGATAATTCTTTGATCCTTGTGAAGCTCAAAATCACCAACTCGCATGGAATTATAAAACCCCTCATCATCAACATACATTTACTTATTTTGTTTGTTTGGTTTTTTTAAACATGCATTTATTAAGCTCCTAGCATAGAACCAACGTACTGAGGGACCATGGAATACTCAGAAGTAAAGACGAGGCTCCCCCATCAAAGAGCACTGACTGAAGACATAGAACAGCCTATTTGGAAAGTAGGACTTTTCTGGACTAGATCTCTGGTCCATTTTTTCTTTTTCACAAGGGTCAATTTGGGGGGGGGGGACAAAAAAAAGAATGTTCTGGGGATACACTTTAAACTAAAAGATGATGGAAATGTTGTATACCATGGGGAAAATGTACATAAGTAACAATGTATACAGTTTTATTTTACAAGACAGAAAACTGCTAATAAGATTATTGTGGCTCCTAAAACCTTATTATCTGGGTATATAAATCTCAGTGGAAGTTACCACATAGAAGAAACTTTACAATCATCCATTAGACCCTGAGCTGCTTCTCTGGTTTAGGGTTCTCTAAGGGCCTTCTGAATTCTATTATATACTCTACATGTTTCTTGAAGGGAGGTACTTTTAGCGGAAAAAGGACTTGGATTTAAATAACAGTGAATCACACCATGAGAGAGACAGAGTTATTCCCTTTTCAGTCCTTCTGAATCCTTCTGACTATGCCAAGGAGAAAGTCTCTGTGTGGTGCCAGGATGTCTTTAACACCTCTCCCTGTTTAACAAAGGGACCAGGCTTCCAGCTCCAGCCTTGGCAAGTAACAACTTCAAGCTACAATTTACCCGTTAATTTCCTTTCCTTAGTATCTTATTTGTACAATTGCCTTCTATTTATGGCAGCCAATAGTGTTTTTCCATTTCCCAACCGTGACATAAAATTTCCTTTCTAAATATTTTAAAGTAAAAAAGACTGATTGAAAGAAAAACAGTAAGTGATAGCATAGGTGGTGTAACAGAAATAGTAGAAGTGGCACAGGAAAGGCAAACAGTTGAGAAATACAGACCTGCTCCAATCTTACCATTTTACAGATGAGCAAACTGTGGCCTAGCCTTCTCCAAGACCCCACAGCAAGTCAGTGACCGAGCAGGCTTTGAACTCACATCTCCCAATGGACTGCCCTGCACCCTTTCAGGGCTGTTGATATTTATTTTGGCTTCTCCCCCTGATCCTCGCACTGAAGCAAGGTGTGGGGCAAGACAAGGAGCGGAAGGAGGAGGAACTGCCTCCCCACCTTCTCACCCTTCCTGTCCTGCTCAACCTGAAGCACACCCCTGGGCACGCTTCTCAGATAGCAACACTCCAGCCACTCAATTCTCAAAGCCCCTGTTCAGGCAAAGATGCACTAGGACCCCACCCCCATGGCAGTCCCCCGTGCCTCTCGACTTGAGGTGTCTGAAACATCCCTTGCCCAGACCTGTTCCAGCTCAAAGCGAGGATTTTTCTCCCCCTTGCTTCTATATGTTTCATGAAGGAAAACAGAAGAAAGCTTTGCTCACTGATTGATGTCCAAGAGGATGTGGTTCCTGCATGGGAGATTTATCCTGGTCAGTTTGGCCTTCAGTGAAATAGCATCAGAAGATAAGGTAGCACTGACATTTTCTTGGGTATTTTTCCCTTATTGTCGTGTTAACTTGGGTGAAGGGACCTTTTTTGGTTTCTGGACAAAGTACAGATCAAGGCAACAGGGACTCTGCATATGGCCAAGCAAACTGTGCACTGGGCAACCCTGGGGGAGTAGGATGTGAATGTGGCCCTGGAGCTGTGCAGTGCACAGCCTGCACAATCAGATCTGGCATCCCTTAGTTGTAATTCACTAAGAATGCCCGAACCAGGTGTCAGGACATCTGAGTCCTAGCACTGATTTTTCCACTAAATTGCTGAGCTATCTTATCTTAGGTAAATCCCTTTCCCTCTCTGTGCCTCAGTTTCTTCCTCTGTTAACAGGACCAAATGTTGTCTGAAGTTCCCTCCCAGCTGTAAAATTCAGTGATTCTACAGAAGCAGATTTCGATTTCTGAAGGGATGTCATACAAAAGAGGAAATGAACTCACTTGCCTAGCTTGAGAGGGGAGAGCCAGCATGAGTGGGGTAGGGATATTAGGAGACAGCTTTTGCCTCAGTCAGAAAGGAAAATTTAATGAGGATACCTAGCAACAGATGAGGCAACCCTGGGTGGTGAGTTTCCTGTGGCTTGAGGAATTCAAGTACAGACTGGGTCAGAGCAAGGCCTGCTAGAGTGGGAGCCTTGACCATCTGCCCTTTGAGGTCCTTTCTAGCAGGGAGATTTTGGTTTCAGAGCTTGGTTCTATTTTCATTAACGCTAGGAGGCACTCAGCTAGGTCTGGATCTTCTCAAACCCTGCTGATAACTATTAATGCAATGAACTGGTCGGCTGTGTAGCTCTCACCCTCTTAGAGTTTGCACACGTCCACACTCTCCAAATTAAACTCAGTCCCTCCAGCAGTGTTAGTGTTTACCCTTACCCCAGCAAACAAACCTTTTCATTCTGGAAAGAACTAATTAACAGCCTCACCCAGACTTGGGGGAGAGAGAAGATGGAGCCAGGGTGGGGGAACCATGTAAAAAAACTCAGGAGAATAAACCATACAAACACTGCTAGCATCTACACTCCAGCGACAGCTCAGGCTAATTGCAAATCATCTTATCTATTCATTACTGCAGGCGCCCTGGGAACTCCTAGCAGCAGCAGCAGCAGCAGCAGCTGTGTGGGACTGGGTGAAGTCACTGCACACAAGGGGTCAGAATCAGGATGTCCTTTAAAATCACCGCCATTTTCGCTTTTATTAATTCCGATCAGGCACTCCCAAAGAGAGTAAATGGTTGAAGCTGAATTGCATTGCCTTTAAGTTGCGTCCACAAGGTACACGGAACAGCAAGATTTGGCAGTTATCCACGTGGGATGTTCAATACGGGCATTCAGTCAGTCTTGGAAAGGTGGGGTCAGAAAATCCCCACTGTTGTCAATAATTTCAGTGTTTCACTTTTACTTCCAAGGTGAATGAGTCCAAAAAAAAAAAAAAAAATCAGCTTGGATATACCTCTTAAAAGGCTTCTATTCAGAAATTTAGCTCAGGGCGCCCTTAGCTCTTTAAACAATTTAAATAGATTGTCTTTTCTAGTTCCCTTGAATAGAGTGTATATTTACACAGTAAAAGGGTATCAATCTCAATTCAGGGCATTTTCCTGATGGTGAAAGATATTTAGTTTGGCAAGATTCCAGAACCTTCTCTCTTGGTGACTTTCCTGGAGGGGACCAGCAAACCCATCATTCCCATCTACATGAGAAATGTCTCTCAAATAATGGAAACACAAATGCTGACATTTACACTGTATTTGGCATTTTAGACAATACTTTCACACAGATGATCAACTCTGAGCCTCTCAAACACTCTGCCGCAAGGTAGCATGAACCCCATTTCGCAGCCAGTTAACTGAGGCTCAGAGAGGTAAAGCCACTCACCCCAATTCACACGGCTAGAAATAAAGAGAGCCTGAGGCTAAAAAGCAAGTCCATCCCGTCCCCTAAACCTAAGCGCCTGCCTCCTGGCTCACCCAACAACAAAGAAAATGTAACTTCACAGTACCTTTCTGCATCTTGGTCTGCACTCTGCTGTTTGCTCTCAAAGGCGTTGAAGCTGCTCATGTCCACGTAGCCGTCGTTTTCATTTGCTGTGGACAGGGCTCTGCTCTGATCTTCAAACAGCTTCGTAAATGTCCCAGCCCTCGCAGGCCTCCGGGGCGGAATCTGGATATTTTCATAGTCCGAGTTCATGGCTGGAATGTTCTCATAGTCTGAAGTGTCGGCGTTAGGGAACGAGATGGACCGCGGCTTGGTCAGGGGCAAGGGCAGAAAGGGGGGCCGAGAGCGGTCTTCGAAGGACTCCACTCTCGACACGGTCCTGCTGAAGGGGACACCTTTCCTCTTGCCATCCCTGTAGAAGATGAGGGAGGAGGGCGATTCGGAAGCCCGGAGCTTGCCAGTCCGAGCCTTAAGCTGCGGGGAGTTGCTGAGGCTCCTGCGGTCGATTTCCAGAAGTCTGGCAGGCCCATGGTAGCTGGATTCTGAAGAGGACCTGGAAGACGACACATTGACATCCACGTGCACTTTGTTCTCGGACTTCTTTTTAAACGTAAGCGCCAGGAACCGCTTGAAGGATGACTTCTTCTTCTTGGTATACTTGTCTGGGGGCTCACTCTCGATCAGCAGGGAGGGAGAGCTCTTTGTGATGGGCTTTTTGGTGATGCAGGCCAGGTCGAAAGGGGGCGGGATGTCAACCACAGAAGAGGGTGTTGAGGTGCCACTGGATGGGAGATGGTTCCTCTGGGAGAAGCTCCCAGAGGAGCCGATCACACAGGGCAGAGAAAGGTTGTCATCTTTCCTTTTGATCCTCTGGTCGTCCAAGCCAGATGCCTCCGACTCCCGGTACAAGGAGACCGGAATCTCTCGGCCTTCCACGGAGAACGATCGGGGGTACAAAGTGAAGGCTCTGGGCTTTGCTGGCAAGGCCCTGCTGGCTTCCAGCGGTTTCCCCTCCAATGACAGAACTGTCTTTCTCGCCTCCTTGGTGGCACCTCTAATGCCAATGGCTGATGAGCCAGCTTCTGGTCCGGTTTCTTCTGGGACGGTTTCTGGGACATAGCCGGCCACCTTCCCGGAGTGGGGCCTGGCCCTCGTGATGATGTTCTTCCTGTCGAGGGGGACCAGGCCCCCCTCAGCATCGGAGTTCATTTCTTCTTTCATGCCATAACCACTCAGCGTGTCACATGCAGCCTGTGTCTCCGGCTTCTCTCCTTCCCCAGGGTCAGCCTCATGCTCCAGGTCAACTCCCATCTCATAGGGGTTGGTGAGTGCATCGTCCCCGGCGTCCTCATCCTCTGGCATAACCACTACCTCAGGGACAGAGGGGCCCTCCCCAGAGACACAGGAAGCTCCAACAACGGGGCCCTGCTCTGCACATTCTCCTGACTGTGGTTCCTGCTTGGACTCTAAGCCTTTTGCTGACTTGGAAAAAGAAGAGCAGCTCTCGCTACAGAAAGAGGTGCTCTCGGTCGGAAAGAACTCGTAGGGACTTCCTGAGAGTGACGTCACAAAGTCATCCACACTGTCACTCTCGAAAGGAATGATCTGGCAGCTCTCCTCAGCAGGTTCGTCCTGCACCAGGTCTCTGCCTTCTCGGGGGTCTTCTCCCACCTCCTGGGTGACGGCTGCCATTTCTTCTTGGCCAGTTTTCTCATTTTGGTCCTGTGGTTCATCCTGGTCATCATGGTCATCTTCACACTCACACTCCTCAGAGATTTCAGGGCTATCAGTGGTTGTCTCCGCCTCCTGGACACCCACAGCCAAGTCCTCATTCTCTGTGGGTTCCTTGCTGGCATCGTCAGCATCCCCGTCAGAGGGCCTGTCGGAATCCACACATTCTTCTGGAGCCCCAGGTTCTGTGTTGGTGGAGCCTTCCCCACCACCCTCCTCTGCCTCCCTGGGTGTCCCAGGGGGCCCAGGCTCCTCACTGGGAGTTTCCGGACCCTCTAAATCAACGTGAGTGAGAATGACGTCATCGCTTGGGAGGACTGCCTCTCCATCCCAAGGTCCCCTGTCCTCCAGGTTGTATACGTTGTGCTCTTCCACTCGCTTTTCTTCCTCCTCACTTGTCAATGTCTGCTCCTCTGCCCCAGGGTCACAGGCACCATCCTCTGCCTCCACGTTCTCAGGAGTGGGGGCCCCGCCTCCGTCAGCCTCTCTACTCAGCACCACTTCAGCTGGAGCAGCTCCCAGCCCCTCTGGGTCACTCTCCTCGCCTTCCTCCCTGCACTCCTCTTCCCCCGTGGCATCTGGAGGCGCCATGGCAGCACTCTCTGCAGAGCAGCTGCTGTCCCTGGGTTCGTCCTCTTTCGGCGGAGCCCTGGGGACCACAATGTAATCCTCGTCAGCCTCAGACTCCGAGCACTCCAAGTTGGACTGGCGCTCTTCGTAAGGTCCCCTGTCAACACAGAGCACCTTCCCGTTGCTGCATTTGTTCAAGCTGTTGATCACGTACACGCTGGCTCTCCACTCACTGGGGGTCGCCAGCCTGGGCTTAGGGGCAATGGGGGGTTTCGGCCCCCTAGACATGGAGTTGGGACTGGGAAGGCTATCGGGCCGGGGTGATGAAGGGAATTTGGGTGCTGTCACTGGTGTGAGGGGACTGGCAGTCTTTGGCTTGGGAGCAACTGGTGGTTTTGGTGAATCTAAAGGATAAAAATAGAGAAAAGAAGGAGAAAAAGTACAGTTAACCCTTATTTCCATTCAGAGTCTCCAACTTACCATTTTGAAGAGAACACTGAAGATAGTTTCCCAACCTATGTGAACCCAATCTGCTATATTCTGTGTTAGGTTTATGCCCTCCACCATCATCTTTAAGACCCCTTGACCTCCACTGATAATTCATTCTGTAAACAAAGTAAATAGATCTTTCTTCTATATATAGTCCAGCTACTCAATGAACTCAATGAAATACTCTTCAAATACAGGTATCCAGATCATTGTAATCATTCATCCAACAACTACGTATTACAAGCTTTCTAGGGGCGTCTGGGTGGCTCAGTCATTTGAGCATCCAACTTCAGCTCAGGTCAGGATCTCAGAGTTTGTGACTGTGAGCCCTGCATTGGGCTCTCTGCTGTCAGCACGGAGCCCACTTTGGATCCTCTGTCCCTGTCTCTGCCCCTCCCTTACTCGCACTCTCTCTCTCTCTCTCTCAAAAATAAACAAACATTAAAAAAAATTCTTTCTAGGTGCCAGGCACTCATGAGACAACGCTGAACTTGACGGTCATCTCTGCCACCCACATGGAGCCTACATTCACCCTACACTTAATTCATTGGATACCTACTATCTATACGCATAGCACCATACATAGGAAGGTCTTCTAGAATCAAGACAAAAAGAATACCTCTGCTGAGTACTTGCCATTGAGTCAGGGAGACAAAACGAACAGAACAACTGGAGGACAGATCTGCAGACCTTTGGAATATTATGACTGAATAGCCATTATCTCATTCCTTCAAGAATGATACGCCAAAGGTCTGTGACAGTGATGCATGATTCCTCCTCTAAGGGTCACCTCTGAATTCTACATGCTTCAAGACTGGTGTCTAGCTAACTGCCCTGTGTCTAAATTTCATGGGCATCCAAACTTCATGGGAGAAGCTACATGATATTTTCCAACATGTATATCTGCAAAAACTCTCTTCCCTTGTGGATTTGGGGGATCTATCTGACCATGTCAGAATAAAGGATGTGGGTACAAACTGTACATCCAACAGGAGTCAGAGAAGCAAGAGTTACCATGATGAAGGAAGACCCTCCTGCGGTAGGTGAAATTTAAGTTGTATTTTGCAGAATGAGAGAGGCCTGGACAAATGCAAAGGTCAAGGGTGTAGCTGCCCAATTCCAAGTTCATCCATCCTGCCACAAGACTGCTTCAATGCCTCCAAGCCCCTGGCCGCACTGTGGGCAGAGTGAGGAATGAAGATTTCCAGGAAGGCAACTCCATCCTGACATCTCAGCTTCAAACACACTGCCTGGCTCCCCACTGCCCATAGATGAAGACACACAAGTCTCCCCTCAAGCCTCGCCCCGCCGCCCAGTGCCATCCCCACTAAGGCCTGGGTTTGATGCAGAGCAACTTCAGAATGCCAGCCTGGCTCATGACAGAAGGGAGATGAAGCAGAGCTCCTAAAGGTCTGTCAGCAAACTCTTCTCCCCATGCATTTGACTTCCAGTTAAACCCTTGCAGCACCGTTACCCTGTCATCTGTAGTCCAGGGGTAGCTGGCAGAGATGCAATATGAGCCACGTTTATCATCACATATGTAATTTTTATTTTTCTCACAGCCACATTAAAAAGTAAAAACGAGGGGGCACCTGGGTGGCTCAGTTAAGCATCCAACTCTTTTTTTTTAATTTTATTTTATTTTTTTGAGAAAGAGATAGAAAGCAAGCAGGAAAGGGGAAGAAGGAGGGAGAGAGAGAGAGAGAGAGAGAGAGAGAGAGAAAGGAAGACAGAGAATCCCATACAGGCTCCACACTGTCAGCACAGAGCCCCATGTGGGGCTCATACTCATGAACCATGAGATCATGACCTGAACTGAGACCAAGAGTTGGATGCTTAACAGACTGAGCCATCCAGTCGCCCCAACTTCCAAGTCTTGATTTCAGCTCAGGTCTTGATCTCAGGGTAGTGAGAGCACAGTGGGCTCTGTGCTGGACATGAAGCCTACTTAAAAAAAGAGAGAGAGAGAGAGAGAGAGATCTGGGACACCTGGGTGGCTCAGTCAGTTTAGTGTCCTACTCAATTTGGGGTCAGGTTACAATCTCACGGTTGTGGGATGAAGCCCCATGTTAGCTCTGCATTGGGTGTGGAGCCTGGTTAAGATTTTCTCTCTCCCTCTCCCTCTGTCTTGCGTGCATGCACACTTTGATAGATTTGATAGATCGAAGTATATATATATATATATATATATATATATATATATATATATATATATACATACTTTAAGGATATACGTATATATCCTTAAAAAAAGTAAAAAAGAAATGGTGAAATTAATTTTAACAATACTTTTTCAACTCAATATATTTGATATATTATCATTTTGGATATCATCAATAAGTCATATTTGGATCATGTCATCAATATACAAAATTTATTAAGGAAATATTTGACATTCTTTTTTGTACTAAGTCCTTGAAATCAAATGTGTATTTTACACTTTTCAGCACATCACAATTCACATTAGCCACATTTCAACTGCTCAGTAGCAACATGTGGGTGGTAGCTATGGTGCTGGCCAGCACAGCACTAGCTCGTTGTAACCCATCTCCGTGGGACTGTTCCATTGGCACCTCAAGCCAAAGTCAGTATCTCCCCTAAACTCACAGAACCATGTAAAATTTAACTGAGGAGGCCCCAAAGGGAATTAAAAAGGCCTGGGGCAGCAAGAATATAGGTGCCCAGGAACCGTGCTCCTGAAAGGGCCTGATTTCAGTCTCTTTAGTTGTACTTTACACATAAATCTAAGGAACTCAGTGGTTTGGTCTCCCAGTGTACAGCTAATTAGGAGGGGAAGGGACTGGCAGTTAGAACAGGAACCCTGCCAGGTGTAAGTTGTGGCAGCTGCCAGCAAGAAAGGGAGAGAAGAGACTCAGCTGTCGAGACCCTAAAGGCTAAAGCACCCACTACACCAACGCCCTAACCCACACCTATATTCATCCACATCAACACCGAGGCTAGACATGGGCATCCAGATAATAACCCAGAGTGTTCAAGACATAAGTGGCCCTCCAACTCCTTGTTGCCATAAGCAAATACGTTCTAATTTAGAAAATTATCTGTCCAAATTAGTTAAAA
>NW_024412414.1:1425433-1431683 GCF_014898765.1 Herpailurus yagouaroundi | reverse complement strand
ACACACACACACACACACACACACACACACACACACACACACACACCACCGCTGCCACCACCACCACCACCACAACCACCAACAAAACCCACCCAACTATGTGGATTTTAAACAGCTAAGCTTTAGCTAACCTGTAACTGTGAAGTAATAGCCTTTGGAGCCTGGCTCATCCGGATTCAAATCCTGGCTTTGCCACTTACAACCTATAAAAGTGAGCTTCAGTTTCCTCATCTGTAAAATGGGTTCAACAGTAACACCTACTCTCAAGAGGTTATGAATATTAAAATATATATAATTTATTAAAAATGCCCAGCACTAGACCTTCAAGTAGGACTAGCCAATAAATAGTAGCAACTGTTATTCTAACAATGTCAGTCTTTGTCTACCACACATCTTCCCCTGGTATAAGCCTTGCTCTACACTGATGTATAATACTAGCTTCAAGCTCCCAACATCAGGTGTCAGGCATTGGCATGAAATTACTCTTTGGGGGTGGGGACTCTCATTTCTCATCCTTAACAGGTGGTATTTCACATGAGCACCGTGAGACTTGACAGAGGGACAGATGGGCCATGAAAAACGACCATCACCTTGGTTGCATCGCCCCCACCCCCACGCCATCCTTCATCCAATCAAGCTATTGATCTGTGGGCGCCGTCTCCTCGAGAAAGGTCACAGTGGGTGTCTGAGGCGTGATCCTGCAAGAAAATGCCTTCCCCACAGGATCCCCTAGGAATGACAAGTATCTAGTGTTCACGTTCTGCTTCCAGTTCTGAGGTTCAAGGTGTTTCACCTGAACCCCCTCTGAAATCAAAGGATGCCAGAATCAGTAAAAGATAGGGTAACTGAGGCACACAGAGGTGACGCATACTGTTCTCAGCAAGCCCGGAGCAGGGCCCAGGGAGAATGTGGGTTTCCTGCCTCCTGGTCCAGTCGCTAGAACCTCTGCCTTCACCCTTTTGCTACTGAGCTTTCTTCTACAGTGGAGACTCAGGGCTCCCAGCTTCTAGTGAGGCAGAGAAAGGTAAAATTCAGAAAACCTGAGGCCAGAGAGACCAGAGACAACTAACCAGGTATGAACTTTACAAAAGGCTGAGTTCAGAACTCAGAAGTACTGACTGGTCACAAGGTTTGTTCTCATCCAATTTCCATTAATCCAATTCCATTGAACAGATATTTATTGACCACCTACTATGTGCTGGGCACCCATCTAGAATCTTTGGACACATCAATAAACAAAACAAAGACCCTGTCCCTCATGAACCTTTATATTCTAGTGGAGGAGATAAGGAATAAAAAGGAGATGTATATGACCTTATTGTATATTAGATGATCATAAACTCTATAGACAAAGATTAGGAGTTAGGTGGGGTTTTGTTTGTTTTTTCAATTTTATTTTATTTTTTTTTTCAACGTTTATTTATTTTTGGGACAGAGAGAGACAGAGCATGAACGGGGGAGGGGCAGAGAGAGAGGGAGACACAGAATCGGAAACAGGCTCCAGGCTCTGAACCATCAGCCCAGAGCCCGACGCGGGGCTCGAACTCACGGACCGCGAGATCGTGACCTGGCTGAAGTCGGACACCTAACCGACTGCGCCACCCAGGCGCCCCTGTTTTTTCAATTTTAAAGAGTTACTGGGGTAGGCCTTGTGGAAAGGACGCTAGAGCAAAGATTAGAGAGATGTGAGGGAAGCCAGGACTCGGTTGGTATGTTCAAGGAGGGCCAGAGTGGCCAGAAGGGAGGGACGAGCGAGCAAGCAACGGGGAGAAGCAGGAGATGAGGCCAGAGGGGTCACAGGAAGGGTACAGATTATGCAGGCCCCCCAAGCAGAAGAGGGACGTGCATACTCTGGTTAATGTGCTGAAATAAGCACTAGTGGTGATGACGGATCCAGGGACATCCAGGCAGGAGGTGAGACGGTGGAGGCTTGGACCAGGTTGGCAGCAGTGGGAGTAGTAAAGAGTCAGATTCCAAACATGAAGGTAGAGCTGGCAGGATTTGCTGACAGGTTGGATACGGGGTGTAAGGGAAGGAGCAAGGTCAAGGACAACACCGAGGTTTTGAGTCAGAGGAACTGGAAAAATGAAGTTGCCACCAACTGAATTGGGGGAGGCTGTACGTGCTAGGGAGGGAAAGCCAGAATGTTAGTTTGCATGTGTTAAATCTGAGTTACCTAGCACACACACCTAGGTGGAGACAGACATCAAGTGGACTCCTAGATAGACCAGTCTGGGTTCCAGGGAGAGGTCTGGCTGGAGGTATCCATCACAGGGATGGGATTTAAGGCATGGGCCTGGTGAGATCACCAAGAGAATGAGTGTGAACAAAGAAAAGAGCAGGGCCAAGGAGGGAGCCCTGGCATGAGGAGGAGCCTGGGAAAGACACTGGGGAGGAAGGAAAGAAAATGAAGGCTGTGTGAGAGCTTTAGCTCGGCTCCCTTCCCTCCTTCCTCACACAAAGGAACCTGAAAGAGTGCCTACCCTCTGTACAAGGTTATCTGGGTCCTAGACCAATCCTGCCTAGAGAAGACCCGCAGAAGAGGCAGCATTGGGGCGCATGTGGAAGGACAGGCAGGATTTTCTTAATCAAAGGAGACGCTGGGTATGCCAGGCAGAGGGAACAGAATATGCAGAGGCCCAGCGGTGGTTAGACGCAAGCCCTCTGGGAGTATGGTCAAGAGTCCAGTCTGGCAGGGATGCAGAATTACAGGATAAATCAGACCTGGGGGTTCCTCCTCCGGGTTAAGTTTCTCTTTCTAACCAGAACCCAGCATGGGTGCGGCTGGTGTGGACCCTCTGCTGCCTCATGAGGCCCTGTGGCTGCTGTGTGAACCTTCCCTTTCTCAGTATCACAAAGCCCAGGGTAATACCCTCTCTGCCCAGGACCTCTTGGCAATTTGCTATGCATGAGCATAACTCAAATGCAGAATAGCCTTTGAGCCAAGATGCCAAGAGTTAAACTGACGGTGGGGAACCACAGTGACAGGAAGAGGAGATTTTTAACAGTTTCTGGTGATAGAAATCATCCCTAGCCAGCCCCCATTACTAGTTTGTATTTTCTCTCTCTATTTTAATTAAATATCTGTCACTCACACATTCATGCTGCTGCTCCCATGTCAGCTATATAGAGGTTAAATGAGAGGGGGTATTGGGAGGAGCACTGGACTAGGAGTCAGGAGCTCTGATCTCCACTCCTGGCTCTGCCATTAACTGGAGGTGTGACCTTGTAAGTCCCTTCCCCTCGCTGGGCCTCAGTTTCTCCATCTGTAGAGTAAGAGTACTGCACCAGTTAGGAAAGTGCCTTCTGCTCTGGCCAGAGTATTAAATGCGTGGCTCTTCTTCTGATGTCTCCTGATATCCCCTTCTTCAATCCCTGAGTCTGTTTCAACAGCAGTTCACTATATTCCCCCTGGAACTCTCATAGCCATATGTTCCAAGAGTAATTATCTTCCAATTTCACCTCCCAATCGCATCTTAATTTAACTTTCATTCCTGGGTGCCTGCTGGAATGTCCAAGCCAAGCTTGACGATTTCTAATTAGGCTGCTGTTAAGCTAGTCCAGTGATCCACAACAGGGCACATACTGGGCAGACTGCATGGGACGAAGTTGGAAAAGCATGGGCCCCAGGCTCAGACAGAGCTGGGCTCCAATCCCAGCACTGGTACATATCAACTGTGCCATCTTGGGCATGTCACTTTGCCTCGCTGAACCTGAGTTTCTTTCTTGGCAAAATGAAATAAATACCTCCTTTTTCTCTAAGGCTGTTGAGAAGTTCGAAAGAAATAATAGAAGACACCTCAATTAGAGGCCAACAGAAACTCAATTGGCCATCATTTCTTGTCCATCTACTATGTGTTCAGCACTGCATAAAAAAGTAGGCTCTCAAGCTGGACAGTCTGTATTTCAATCCTATCTTGGCTCAGTGACCATAAAATCCCTGCAGCTCAGTTTTCCAACCTATAAAATGGGGATAGCAAGAGTACTCACCTCATAAGTTACTGTGAAAACTGAACTGATACAAGTAAAACACTTAAAAGCCACACCTAGTTCATAATAAGTGAGCAATAAATGTTAACCAGTATTCATTAGTGGCTTATGACAGACACTGTTCCAGATACCTTATGAGCTTTATTTAATCGAACTCGATGACAAAGATCATACCATCTCCATTTTTCAGATGAGGAAACTGAGGCACCGAGGTTAAGTAACCTCCTCAAGGTCACCTAAGTATATGGTGGTTCTGAAATTCATTCCCACGGAGTCTGTGGACCACTATGTTACATGATCAGGAAATTCCGAGCATGGCACACAGAAATCATTATGTGAGGTTTCCATCATTGCTATCACACTGAAAAAGTAACCAGGTTTCTGCTGGAGGCAAGTTCTAGGACTGCTAAACCCAAGAGCAGCAACTGCTAAGATTTCCTGGGTCCAAGCCTGCCTCCAAGTTTATTCCTGCTCACTTCATCCCCCATATTCTCAGGGAGGGGAGGGCTTGCCCAAGCCTCAAGCAGGGAAACGTGGGAAAACTGGAACTGCTCTCACCATTGTTTTAAAGTGGGTTTTATTAGGAGTGTAGGAAAAAGCTAGCCTGTCCGGCTCTGTTCAGGCTGTGCCAGAAACAGGCTGGAGGCCACCTTCTTCCTCCAAGGAGTGGCTAACTGAACACTGGGACCCCGCTCCAGCCTCTTCCACTCCCAAAGTGGCACCCCTACTCCCACCCCACCCCCATTCTGACCCACTCCCTCACTGTCCAGGCATCCACATGCCCAGCAACAACAGTGCCTGGCTACATGAAGGCAGCTACCACACTCCCAAGTCCCCTTTGTCAAATCAGTCCAGCCAAATGTCTCCCTTCTGTACCTCCTAAGACAATGACTTTTTTCATTAAAAAGTCTTTAAAAAGAAAAAGCCACAACACACACATACAAGGCAGCAGGATATGGTTCTAAGACAGCCAAAATGGTGGCTTCCTGTTTCTTTAGGGATGTGTGTTTTGGAGTATGGCTTCGGACAAGGGTGTTGGTCAGAGAGAGGGCTGCCTTCTGCTAAATTTTAAGAGAAAAAGAAAAAAAAGAGTGACTATCCCTCCTTGGCAGGGAAATGAAGTTAGCTGAGATTGCTGGCTTGCAAGCTCGCCTCTTCAGGGAACTTTCTGCCCTCCGGGTGGATGGAGTCAGGAATCCTGAGACCGGTTCCAGGCATCGCCCATGGGAGTCTCAGTTACTAAATCTGTTAAATGGCACTCCTCAGAAGGGATTGCTAATATTTACTATCAAACGCATTCTGGATTTCCCGGAATCCCTGAACTGGCAGAGTCGGACTCGAGGGACGGAGGGAAACGTCTAGAGTGCGGCTCAGCCTCAGCGGCGAGGAGCGTCCCCTTGGCATGTGGTCCCCTGGGGGAGGCACAAAGAAGGCCCCGGGCCAGGGCGCGGCGAGGGAAGGGTACGCTGTGGGGGACAATAATTTAGAGCTTTCTAGTCTGATCCCCAGAGTGAGCTCTAAGTCTCGGGGTCTGAGAGAGAGGAGGGAGCAGGAATCGTCTTAAGAGTGCGCCGCCAGGTACTGACGGACCAGGAATAGACCCCGGGGTGGCGAAGAGCTGCGGGAGGATCCCGGGGCCCTGGAGGGACCTCCGAGGGGCCAGCGAGGATCTGGCAGGGACCCAGAGGGGCCGGAGCGAGGATTCAGGGGCGCGATCAAGTCGCCTTCGCGAAGGGAGCCTTCCTCGCTTGCCAAGCGGTCCCCCACGCCGGGGTGGCCGTGGGAGCGGGATGACGGAGTACACCGCCAGGGTGCGGCCTCGCGGAGACGGAGGGAGCGTCCCTGAGGCGGGGCGTCTCGGACGGGGGCCCCCGATGATCCTCAGCCTCCTCGGCGAGGGGACTCCGGACCCGCCCATATCTCAGCGGCGGCCGAGCAGGGCGGGAAGGTCGGGGGATTTTCGGCGGCTCGCTCCCGGCGCCCCGTGGGCTCCAACTTGGAGCGCCTGGCGCGGTCCCCTCGCGCGCGTCCCTCGGCGCCCGAGGTCGAGCGGGCCTCCTACCTGCTCTGTTCATCTTCCAGCACGCGCAGCCCGGGGCCGCCCGTCGGTCAGTCAGTCGGTCAGTCCCAGCGCGAGTCCGCGCGCCGCCTCACTCCATGGCCGCCCCGCGGGGCCCGCACTCCCAGGCGCCCGCCCCGCCCCCCCCTTCCCCCCCGGCGCGCGCCGGACTCCGCGCGGCGCGCAGGGCAAGTGGGGGCG
>NW_024412414.1:1281418-1425033 GCF_014898765.1 Herpailurus yagouaroundi | reverse complement strand
GGAGCCGGCGAGTGCGGTTCTTGGGATCCCCTAGTCCTCTCGTCCAACGGACCATCCATCTCTTTCTTTTCAACCTCGGGTATGCATTCAGTCCTGTGTCAAGTGCTATGCTGAGATCAAACAAGACAGCTCCCAGTTCTTACCCTCGTGGAGCTTAGATGGGAGGACAGTGGAGACACAAGACAAATGAGCAATAAATATCGTTTCAGAGAGTGATAACTGCCTAGAGGGAGATAAACCAGGGTAATGGGGCAGAGCACTGACTCTCAAAAGTGTGTGGGTCAGCTTCGGAATTGTTAGAAAGGCAAATTCTCAGGACCGCCCCCCCCCCCCCCCCCCACCTCCGCTCCCGGAGCTTACTGAATCAGAAATCCTGTGTTTAATAAACCCTTCAGGTTTTTCTGATGCAACCTGAAGTTTGAGAACCACTTGTGTAGAGTACGGGTGATGAAGAGAAGCCTCCCTGAGTTGCTGACATTGAAAGAAAGACCTGGTTGCGATGAACCTTTCTGTGTTCACTTAGCGCACACCTGCCAGCATCTCCCTGGCACCGATGGATGACTTGTACCAAGCCTTCGCCCTTGAGGTCCTGGTCTGACTGGTCATGCAAACATAAGCAGATAGCTCTGCTTCCCAGCACAAATGCTAGGATATGACAGGAGCACACAGGGCTTGTGGGAACTCAAGAGGTATCCCTGGGAGTGGAGAGGGTTCAAGCAAAGGAAAGGCCTTTCAGGTAGAGGAAATGGCTTGAGCAAAGACTTCGAGGTGTAAAAAGGCATGCCCTGTTGGAGGAGCCAACAGGGGTCGGCTTGGCAGGAAAATAGATGGTGTAGATGTGTCCCAGGGGCACCTGGGTGGCTCAGGTCATGATCTCCCTGTTCATGGGTTTGAGCCCAACACAGAGCCCCCTTCCGATCTTCTGTCCCCCTCTCCCTTCTGCCTCTCCCCTACTGGTTTTCTCTCTTTCTCTCAAAATAAATAAATAAACTTAAAAAAAATTCTCTCTTTAAAAAAAGGAAAAAAAAAAGTGTCCCAATAGGAGGTACAGAAAGGCCAAAGTAAGAGGTGCCTTCTTTTTTTTTTTTTTTTTTTTTTTTTTAAGGTAATCTCTATGCACAACATGGGGCTGGAACTCATGTCCCTGAGATCAGGAGTCACATACTCCACTGACTGAGCCAGCCAGGTGCCCCAGAAGTGCTTGAAAACCATACTAAGGGCTTCATTACATCAGCCATTGAAAGCCGAGGGCAAGGAACACGGCTTCCGTATATAACTGGCTGTTTACATTTATGGAGCACCTACTGTGGGCCTGGCATAGTGCTAAGCTCTGTACATGCATGTTTACTCATTTAAGCTTCATTGCAACCTTGTGAAGCTGGTATCAAAATTCTTCCCATGGGGCACCTGGGTGGCCCAGTTGGTTAAGTGTCCAACTTTGGCTCAGGTCATGATCTCACTGTGAGTTTGAGCCTTGCGTGGGGCTCTGTGCTGACAGCTCAGAGCCTGGAACCTGCTTCAGATTCTGTGTCTCCCTCCGTCCCTGTCCCTCCCCCCTCCTCAAAAATAAACATTAAAAAAATTCAAAATTCTTCCCATTTTACGTTTGAAGAAACTGAGTAAATTGCTAAAATGAGATTTCCTGCCTCTGTTCTTGCCCTTGCTGTTCCTCATCTGCATCTCCAGAACCCCCGCCTCAAAGTGTGGCTTGGTCGTTTAATAGTTTGGTTGTGAATCTACTACTATGTGAGTCTACTAAGCCCAGGGTGTGGGCCCCCAGCAATTCCAGTGTCCTTTGGGAAGGGCAGCAGGAGGCGTATGCGCTGGGGGAGGGGGGAGTGTGTGTCTCAATTCATTTCGGCAATTGAGCCAAAGTATCTACTATGTGGAAATTGGAGGAGGAACATGGAATGTACCCATTTCCCATTAGTACCATCGTTCCTTCCTGTCCATCAAATAGGAGAGAAAGGCCCAGACATGACCCCTTGCCAGGATGATGGCTCCAGGGCAGGGATGTGCTCACCTGTTCACCACTGCAACCCTGACATCTAACATAGAGCCCACCACTTAGTAGGTCTTCAAAAAAATATCTACTGTCCACAAGAATAGGGCCCAAGACAGAGGTTCCTACTGTTGTTCAGGATCAGTTTGGTTTTCTGGGATCAAAGATGGCGGAGGCTAGAATTTTTGTGATTTTGGCCAGCTGTGTTGGGACCTTGCAAGGAGGCAGAATTCCAAATGGACACAAGGCATTTTACAACTTTGGCTTTGTCTCCCTGAACCTGGATACCTGCGGTCCAGCCTTTGGTCCAGGAGTCCCAGGTAACTGGATCTTTTTATTGCATAGATGAAACACCTTACTACTATAAGCATGGTCCATGGAGCAGCACTCGGGTGCTTTGTAAAAAGGCAGAGCCTCAGGTTCCACCCCAGACCTCCTGAACCAGAATCTACATTTTAACAAGATCTCCAGATGATCCATACACACAGTACAGTTGGAGAAACGTTGCCGTAGATAACCCACCCCATTTCTTTTTGGCCAGATGTGCTTCCGGGGCCCACAGGAGTAGAGAAAAGACATCACGGTTTCCCCAGGTTCTCACGGGGATGAGAACTTAATCCCCTGAACTCTGTCTCCTTATTAATACGTTATTGGAAAGTTGGTAGGCTTCCGTATATCTAGGGGTCTGCACCCAGTAGAACTCCCAGTGCTCACTCAAAATATATTAAAACTATATGAGCGAAGGTCTGATTTAAATTGTTACCTGACCCAGATGGTGCCTGGCACACAGAAGGTGTTTGGTGCACACAGACCAAAGATAGGAATGAATGAATTTCAGTGAGGTAATGTGGAAAGGCTCTGAAGAGGTTAAACTCTTTTTTTTTCCTATCATTATAAAAAATCTTATATAGTGTCTTCTCACTCACCAAGAACTTTCATACACTTTAACCAGGTTTGCTGATTTTGTTTCAGTTTATTTGTATCGTCTAAACGCCACAATATAGAATTCGATTATGCACACATTTAGGCAAGGGCGTAAGGTGTACCTCAGTTTTTCTAAATTGGGAATGGAATTTGATCCTTTAGAGGACCTTTTCTTCTCTGAACTGCCACCAGAGTCCTCAAGCCTCCAGCCTTTTGTAGAGAAGCACTTGTGCCTCTGGAGTAGAAAATCTACCGCAGAATTTGTGTTCTCTGGACAAGCTCTTAATAAACTTTATGGATCCCTGCAAGGAAGGGGAGGAGAAGGTGATGGACGGTGGAGGTGGGAGAGGTGACATTGGAGGCAAAGGAGGTGAAGGTGGTGAGGTGACAGAAGTAGCTGTGAAAGTGATGGTGAAAACGGAAGATGTGGTGCAGTTGGCGATGGCGGAGGAGATAGAGGTAGTGAAACTGACAGATGCGGAGGTGAAGACTTGGAGGAGGTGATGGGGGTAGTGGTGGAGTTGGTCAAGGTGACGGACATGGTGGAGCAGATAAAGAGATGTGTTTAAAAGTTGGGATTGTTTCTGGGACTTTGCAATACAACCCAAATAACCTAAGACCTCAGGGTAGGAGCAGGAGAGGGAGGCTCAGAGAATTCAGTCAACAGCCAACCTCACCCCTCGCTGTAGGGCCTGTGAAAAGAAGGGAAGGCAGGAAGAGACCTCATGCTTTGCTAAGCCCTTTCCACTACTGTTGAATTTAGGATTTGAGGCTAAGCCAAGTCTACTTAAAAAGATCATAGCACCAGTGACAGTTGGGAAAAAGCACAGGTCTAAACTCGTTTAGCTGAAGCCACTTGTTGGTGTGGAGTGATGGACTATGAAGTGGAAATGCTTGTTCCTGTGTTTGCTTTTCCTAATAAGAGAAGATGGATGTGAAAGACCATAAGGCTTTACAAACATCCGGCGCTCATACTGGTGGTTGGACTTGCTTAGTCCTAATGGAGCTGAGCCATAACCACACACTGAGCTCGGGGGCTGGCTGCAAACACCCACAAAGGGCATGGCCATGTGGGGTAATGATCCCTTCACTCATGGATTCTTCCCAAGAATCCTATAAAGGGATTATTATATCCCCATTTCACAAAGGGAAAACTGAGGCCCAGATGGAAGTGCCCTGTCCTATAGCCCAGGCAAGACTCAACCGTTCACTCCAAGAACATAGTCTGAGCACTTCACCACCAGCCTACACTGTTCTCTCTCTGATGGGCAGGAAGTCTGCCTAGATTTCCACATTTTCCAAATCATGACTACTGTCTCAATCCCCCTCAGCAGACCGTGAGCCACCCAGGGTAGGTATTACACCCACACGACAGACTGGGTAACTGAGGCCCAGAGGGGGAAATTGTTGGCCTTGGATCATACAGCAAGCAGGGGGGAGCAGCCAGGGCTGGAATCCACACGTCCCATCATCCAGGCCCAGGCCAGAACCACATGAAGCCTGAAACCACACACCTCTTCCTCCAGTGCTGCTACAGTCGCTGCCTTTGCCTTTTGAGGACAGGAGCCAGACAGGACAGGGGCGTCACATGCTTGACCCATGGCAGCAGTCAGGCCTCCCTGACCAGGCCTGCCTTCTCTGTCCTTTATTCTCCTCCTCCTGTCTTTCTGTCTGTTGTGGATGGTCCGAATGGCCAGCGGCTCCCAGCTCCACAGCGATGGCCCAGCCCATATCTGCAGGAGTGTTGGGAGGGGTGTTCCAGGGAACCAACACTGTGGTTCTGATACGTCCAAGGAACAGCTAGGTGGGAGCCTCAGAGCCTGAGCACCTGAGGGTGAAAGGGACGTGGCCGGCTGTTGCCAGACGAGGAGGCTGTGGCAATGAGAACAAGCAGTAGTAACAATGAGGGCGAATAGCTAACGTCTACGGAGCACTTTCTCTTTACGTGCTTCTTGTGATCATGTGGAGTGATTCTATCATTATCTCCAAATTACAGTTAAGAAAACTGAAGGTCAGGGAGGTAAGAGGCTTACTCAAGTCTCAGAGCTAGTGGTCGAGTTGGGACTAGACCTAGGTCTTTCTGTCCTCAAGGCCGGGGCTGTCACATTACATCATGTTTGTCTAACACCATGGTGGCAGAATCAGAAGCAGAATGACTGGTGGCCAGCCGGCCTTCCTTCCTTCCTTTCTTCCTTCCTTCCCTCCACAAAAGTGCACTGAGTACCTACTCTGTGCCAGGCACTGAGCAGGGTACTGGATAAACAGGCCAGACTCCCTTTATGCCTTTTGGAGCCCCCAGACCAGTCAAGGAAGCAGGACACCAGTGGCAAATTCTCTGCCAGTTTGATAGGAGCACTGATGGGGAAGACAGTGACCTCCTGAGTCCCCTCAGATGCCTTTAGACCCTGGTGGGGGCTGACCAGTTACCCAGGGCTTCTGAAATTAAAGTCACCCCTCAATGGACCTTTTAAGGCCCCTGGGTCCCTCCCCACTGAAGCTTCCTCCTTCACATGTCACACACACACACACACACACACACACACACACACACACACGACACAGCATGAAAGATCAGGATCCCCCAAGTAAGCAAATGCCTCCTGTCTTTTTTTTTAAATCCTTGAACCATCCAGGGTGAATAACCTACCTGTGCACAGCTTAGGTAATTTCAGATCAAAACCACTGAAATCCGGGTCCCTGTTCCCGCCTGCCCAGAGCCCCTGCAAAGTGCACAGCCAGCACCAAAACTAGATGTGGCCTCATTCTCAGACACAGAGTGCCCCGACCCTGTGAGCTTATGCTGAGACGGCCATGGCCCAGCCTCCCAGACAGGCAGTAACCATACTGACCTGCGGGCAAGTCCGGGCCTCCGTTTCCCCATTGGTAAATCATAATAATTAGTATTTGCTGAGTGCTTATCGCGTGTACTCTGTAAATGTTCTGCACATATTATTAACTCATTTAATCCTCTCAACAAACCTATAAAGTAGGCAATATAATTAGTCCTGTGTCACAGATGAGGCTACCATGGCACAGAGAGGCTGAGGCACTTGCCCAGGGATGCTCAGCTAGTAAGTGATAGGGATCCTACCCTGGCTCTGGAGCTGGCTTTATGACCCCCTTCAGCACACAGCACCCCCCTCCCACCCCCAGTGGATGTGATAATAGTGTCTGCTCATTAAATGAGACAGTTCATCTAAATAAATGGTCATTATCATTTAAATGTCTAGTAAACGGGGCGCCTTGGTGATTCCCTTGGTTAGTTGGTTAAGCGCTGACTCTCGATTTGATTTCAGCTCATGATCTCACTGTTCAGTTCATGAGTTCCAGCCCCACGTCTGGCTCTGTGATGACAATGTGGAGCCTGCTTGGGATTCTGTCTCTCCCTCTCTCTCCCTCTTCTTCTGCCCCTTTCTCGCTCGTGCGAGCATATGCACACGTTCTCTCTCTCTCGAAATAAATAAACTTAAAAAAATAAATGTCTAGTACATAGTTGATGTTTAATCCATGTTTATAAAGTATACCAGGAAGTGGGCATGAAAAACCCACAATCAGAGCAGAAGAGACAGGTGAGGGCATTTATTGAACAGCCACTATATTGGGATTGGTGAGAGGGGGCAACGGAGGCATGTGGAGGCAGCCTGGGTTCTGCTTCCTGCACCAGGCCAGAGAAGGTGACAACCAGGGTTTTGTTCCCATAAACCTGGGACCCATGCTGGACACCTTCTCCTCCCCCTTCTATGGAGGTCCCTCCTGGGTTTCCCATTTTCTACCAGCAGCAGGTATGCCTTTGTCTACAGGGACAAAGTGCACACTATTCAAATGGAAATGACCCTAGCCCTGCAGCCTCCCCAGGTGTTGGCCCCCAGGTCCCTGCAGCCTTGGACTGCTCCCCCACTGCCACAGCTGCAACATCATCAGCTTCTAAGGCTTATCTTCCCCTGGAAAGGCATTGAGTTGCCTTCCTGGCTCCAGGGGCGGCAAATCTGAGCCAGACACCTGCCGGGGTGGATGGGTTTTAGCAAGACCACCCTTCCCTTCCCTTCCCGTGCCCCAAAGATTGGGGGGGGGGGGAATACGGCAGATAAATTTGGTTCAGGCATCTCCCACCCCTGCCCTCACTGCACACACCCAGGCCAGGCATGAGGAGAGAGAGGAGCCTGGGGCCTGAAGACCCCTTGCTCTACCAGTTACTGGCTTTGTGGCCTCAGGCAAGACATCTCACCTCTCAGCACCTCAATCTCCTCCTCTGTAAAAGGGGAATGAGACTTTTCTCTTGAGCCAGGGTGAGGATTAAAGGAATGTTGGTTCCCCCCTCTCTCCACTTTACTGTCCTTGATGAGCTCAGAATTCAGTTCAAGGGAAGGGTGTGGGAGTCAGCTAACTGTGACACAGTGGAACTGGGGGTGAGAGCAGGGGATTGAGTCCAGCTGAGGGGCTAGAGGAGAGGAGGCGACATGGGGCTGAACTGTAAAGGTCAAGTTGCATTTTCCAGGTTGAAAAATAGGGTTCCATTCCAGGTAGGGAAACAGCCTGAGCAAATGTCTGTGGGGACGGAAGAGGAAGGCGAGGTTGGGGCAAGGTAGGAAGTGGTCACAGCACAGGATGGTGCTGGGGTGGGGGCGGGGAAGCTCTCCGATGGCAGGCCAAAGAGATTGGACTTTCCCCTCTGTAGGGGATAGAGAGCCACAAAGTGTTTCTAGGGGAGGGAGGGACATGGTCAGACTTGGGTGGTAGAAAAGCTGGTAGCCAGAGTGCTAAAGGAGTCAGAGGGTCAAGCCTGGAGGTGGGATGACCCAAGGAAGCTGGGACAGGGGCCCCAAGAGAGATTAGGCCTGAAGTCATGAATGTTCCTGACCCACAGTTGTGAGGGCTCAAATGCATGCTGGCAAGACTTCCAGAAGGAGGACAGCTTTGCTCTGCACCCTGAAGGAGTCATACAAGCAAAAGGGAGCAAGGCAGGGCAGAACGTGGCAGGCAGAAGCTGGAGGTGAGAAGTGGGGGCCAGTAGCTCAGTTAGGCTGAAGTGTGTAGCATATAGGGTAGGGAGTGCCTTTAGGTGACAGGGACAGGTAGGGGCCCCAAAGGCCATTGTCCAGCAGACCTTCAGCTCCCCAAGGAAAGGCGGAGCTCTGGGGGAGGGGAGTCTGGGGCTGGGCAGGGCCAGCTTGCAGTTTTTATCACCACTGGGTGGGATCCAAGGTCTGTGGAGGAAGTGACCACCCTCTTCCGGCCAACCATTTTTTTTTTCCTTCTGCTGGCCTGTTTGGCTTTTTCCCCGAGGCTGCATTTCCACAAGGGCCCCTCCTGGCTGGCTGGGCGTGGGTATGGCTCGACCACACACCCATCAGCAGGGGCGGCCAGGCCCTAGGCTTCCTGCCCCTCTTTGGGCAGGCTGATTGGAGGAAAACAGCCCTCAAGCCTTCTTCAAAACAGGAAACTGCTCTCCCTGCTTCCTGAAGGACAGGAACTGTCCCCATGGCAACCATGGGACAAAGAGGCTATGTTAACCCTTCCGAAGGCAGGCCTGGCTGAAAGCCCCTTCTTAACCAATCCCTTGTGGGTGTGGCACCATACAGGTGACAGGGAGGGTCTGCTTTGGTGACACCCTCAAAGTCTCAGCACTAGCCCGAAGAAACAGCAGGGCTGGGATTTTATACCCATTAGATGGATGACAATGTCGAGGCTCACAGGATGAAGGCCTGGCCATACAGTAAGTCAGGTGCAGCGGGGCACAGGTGTGGGGTCTGAAGTCAATCTGCCTCCATCATGGCTCCTTGCTAGCTGTGTCCCTTGAGTAAGCGGCTTAACCTTCTCCAGCCTCATTTTCCCTACCTGTGAAATGTAACAATTAGAGCACCTGCCCCATGGGACTGTTGTAGGCATCCCCTGAGGTCATTCATTCATCCAACACATATTCACTCGTGGTGTGCCAGCTGCCACAGGCCCCCTGGATACGGCAGTGACAACACTCATGGAGCATGAGTATCCTGCCTCATGGGGTGAGTATCATAGTTAGGGATGCAGTAAGGAAGCCCACAAGCCAGTGCAAATGGGAGACTTTCAGAGAGTGACCAGTGCTCTGAGCAATGAGAGGGGAGTGGAGTGTGGAGAGGTCTCTTGCTGGTCCAGGAAAGGCTGGGACGTGGGGAGAGGGAGACACACCTGTTGTCCCAGCACTTGGGGGGACGGCATTCAGACAGAGGGAAGGCCCAGAGGAGGGAAGGCCTGTGCCATCCGAGGAATAGTGAGTTGGAGGGAAGGGAGAAGGGAGGAGATGCTGGCCATCACGGTCCTTGGGCTGTGTTCTCAGAGCAAGGCAGCGTGGCTGAGGGGCAAGGCAGGCAGGAGCATGCTCTGAGTTGCATTTGTACAATTCCCTCTGGTTCTTGGTGCCCATGGGATGCAGCTGAGAGACAGGGACTTGGGACTCTGAAAGGCATATTTTCTAGGGGACCTTGTGCTGTGACCCTTAAGAACCCTGAGTCCTGGGGAGAGGCAGTAGTCCGTTGTTGTTTGCGGGGCCGGGACAGGGCGGGGACCCCGTGGCCTGTGTCCAGGAACCTGGCCTTTTCCTTGACCGCGCACCAGGACACATCCCTCCCCCTCTCTCTCTGGATGCCCAAGGGCCACTGTGAGGAGGCCATGGAAGTAGCCCCCAGCATAGTGGCTCATGCAGCAGCTGCTCTGGGAGTGAGTAATATAGGCTCTCTTTACCATGGCCTCCAATACTTAGCACTTCCCCAGCTCAGCATGCTGCCTCATCTCCCACCACCCTCCAGTCGAGCTGGCCTTCCTCTCCATCCCTAACCCTGCAAGTGCCCCGCAGCCCCAGGGACTTTGCACCTGCCATTTCTGCTCACTAGAAAACTCCTTCCCAAATTTTCAGAATTCTCTCTTTATCTTTGTTTATTTTGCCAGTTTCACTATGATATGTCACGCAGAAGATTGATTCAAGTTATGCCTGAAGGGAGTTCTCTGTGCCACCTGGATTTCAATGTCCGTTTCCTTCCCCAGATCGGGGAAGTTCTCAGCTATGATTTGTTCAAGTACACCTTCAGCCCCTATCTCTCTCTTCTTCTGGAAGAAGAGATCTATGTCTATGTCACTTATTCTCCCCTCTGCCTCTTCAACCCTAGCTGTCACAGCATCTAGTTTATTTTGCACCTCATTTACAACATTTCTCAATTCGTCATGTCTATTTTTTAGTTCCTTGATCTCTGCAGCAATAGATTCTCTGCTGTCTTCTACGCTTTTTTCAAGCCCAGCAATTAATCTTATGACTATTATTCTAAATTCTTGATCAGATATATTGTTTATATCTGTTTTGAGCAATTCTTTAGCTGTCATTTCTTCCTGGGATTTCTTTTGTCATTTTGGCTAGTTTTCTGTCCCTTATGTGTTTTAAAAGCTCGGTATGCGTTCTGCACCTGCGAGCACTACTGTATTAAAGAGGGGTCATACACTGCCCAGGGCCTGGCCCTTCAGGAGGTGTTTTTTGGAGAGTGTTACATACTGTCTCTTGTTGTGACTCTGGTTGCTTTATCTCTCTACTTGCAGGGATGTTTGGGACCCTCCACCAGGTGTGCTTTGATTTGTTCACTGAAGTAGCCCTATGGCCTGCCAGGTTGGCCCCGTGGGCCCCTAGAGACATCTCTGTCATTCTGCAGCCTGGACTCTTGGAATTCAAAGTCCTCTGGCTTCAAGGCTGCTGTGTTTGAGGGACAAGGGAACTTCGGGTCCCTGACTTCTCCACCATGTTGGATTTCTGTCTCCTTCCCAAATTTTCACATGGCAGGACTTGCTTCCCTCATCAGTTGGGCTGCAAGTGTCACCTCTTCTCAGGGGTGCCCTGACCACTGCCCACCCCAGTCCCTCACCATCCCAACACTCAGCGTGTCTTCTTCACTTGCACTTACCCATATCTGAGATCCTCCCATTTGTCTGCGTACCTGGGTGGTGTCTGTCTCCCCATCTAGAAGGCCAGCTCTTGGAGGGCATGGCTGAGTCTCTCCTGCTGGCTGCTCTCTCCCCGGCACCTGGAACAGAGCCTGGCATGCAGTGAGCGCTCACTGTAGTATCTGCCACACACCGAATGCACGCATAGCAACAGGGACCCCCATTCCTGGGCATAGCAACAAACTTCCATTCACCTGCACAGTCTGAAGGGACTGGCAGTCTTTCTTCCAGGAAGATGGCGCTCAAGAGGAGTCAGCGGGAGATGAGGGAGCAAGGATGAAATGCTTGCCCTATGGAGGAACTAACATTTGTTCACCAGGAACTGTGTTGGGCATTAGCACTGGCAGGTATGCATCATTATCTCCATTTTTCAGATGAGGACACTAGGGCTTGGAGAAGGAAAGCCTCGTGCCCAGGACCACACAGCTGGGAAGTGGTGGGGTTGAGGGGAAACAGGAATGACTTCTCAGAGCCTGTGCTCTCTCCTTACCCTCCCACCAAGCCCAAAGGGGCCTTGTACACAGACAATGAGAAAAGGTGATTGGCTTTCTGAAAAACATACAAACAAACAAAAAAAAACTCCTCCAAAGGTTTGTCAAGGCCAGTGCCACCAGCCACGTCTTTGGATTGACACAGGGGAACCCCAGCCTCTTGATCTGAAGAATCTTCTGGGCTGGTTAAAATATGAACTCTGAAGTCCCATCACAGGCCCCATGAGTTAAGACTCCCAGGGGTTGGATTGAGATTCCTCATTTTGGCTAACATGAGTTTATAATAATAATAATAATAATTATTATTATTATTATTTCTTTAGATAGCTTTTAAATGTTTATTTTTGAGAGAGAGATAGAGCGCTAGTGGGGGAGGGGCAGGGAGAGAGGGAGACACAGAATCCGAAGCAGGCTCCAGGCTCTGAGCTGTCAGCACAGAGCCCGATGCAGGGCTCAAACTCACAAACCACGAGATCATGACCTGAGCCGAAGCTGGACGCTCAACCGACTGAGCCACCCAGGTGCCCCATAGGCCCCATTCGACGGCCTGTGGGAAGAGCACAAGGACAACTTTCTACTAAAGCTCCTGAGGTTTTAAATGGATCATCAGACAAGAACCTGACCATGTGTGTAGTAATGTCCAAAGGGGCAAGAACATGTTCATCCCGTTGTGCAGAGGTGGGAAGTAGGGCAGTCCCAGGAAGGCCCTGCCAAGCAATTGAGTCCAACTTCCTACCTTTGACAGCCACCTGTGCTTGAGTTCCCCCAGGGACAGGGAGCTCATACCCTCGCAAGGCCATCGTTCCCTTGTGGGATACTTTGCGGAATGGGTGTGGCCGTGTCAGTTTCCCCGATGTACCAGGAATGGTGGCGATTTACAAAGAGGCATTTTGATGAGCTGCAAGGCCCGACTCCTGATTTATTTTCCCCATGGAGCTCTAGAGTGGAGACTGCATTTCTCTGCCAGCTCTGGCAGAGGGTGAGGGAGATAGCGGCTCTGGAAAGACCACATTAATTAGCTTAATAAGCATGCGTGCACCCGTGTGATTGTGCTCAGAGAGGGCCCTGGGAGGCAATGTGACCCCCTGTCATGGACACCATCAATTGCTGGGATGAGCCTCCCCCCACCTGAAACCCAGACACTTAGGAGAAATTAATCAGACCCAGTCCAGGAACACCATTAAAGTGCAGGGTTCCTGCAGGAGCTGCTCCCAGGCTGCCTTCCAGCAGCGGGGCTGCAGGCTGGAGTTTGACCCTCTCCAGCTTGGGGGGAGTCCCTAGTGAGGGGACAGAACAGCATGAGAAGGGAGAAGGACAGCACCTCCTAAGAGCTGCCTGCGGGAGCCATGCGTGAATCCTTCTGATGATCTCACAGCGAGCTGGGGACGGAGCTTTGACAGCTCAGAGTTTGGGATGAGGGTGTGGACATCACGCTGTGGTTTGAGCCCCAGCCCCACCACTTCCGAGCCCTGAGCCCCCGGCAAGTCCCTGTCTCTTTTGGGGGTAGCTCTCCTCATCTGAAAAATGGGGTATTTCTAGTACTGACTGCACATGCCCGTTAGGAAGACAGTAGTGCTTTGCTGGGTGCCTGACACCTAGTAACTGCTCAGTAAATGTTAGACGTCATTATTAAGTATTAACAAAGTAGCTGGTGCATAATAGGCAATCAAATAGATCTGATGCCTTTTAGCGGGTAGACATTTGCTAGGGTTTTGTGAAGGTCTAATCCACATGTCATTTCTCACTGACCTGATAGTTTGGTTACCTAATTTTTAACTATTCATAAATACAGTTTGCTTGCCTTTCACTTATGCACAGGCTGCAGCACCTGGCTCTTGCTCTCCAGGGACAGTGTCCCCTGGTCTAGCCAAACTCTTCATTTTAAAGCCTGAGAACGGTTTGCCTCTCAATGTAAATACCCGCTTCGGGATCCCAATCCCTGCCACCTCTGTAGATGTGGGCTTTGCACCTCCTCCAACGAGTAGAGCTATGGTGCTTTAAGCATTATCTGTTTAACCTCCACAAGCACTCTGTATGTCATGTGTGACATTTACAGATGACGACACTGAGGCGCAGAGACTTGCCCAGAGATCCAGAGCCAGCAAGGATGGGGAAGGTTGTGACCCCAGGGCTGCCGTAACCACACAGCTAGTACCCTTCCTACTGCACTCAACCAAAACAGAGGTAATTCTCTCTGAAACAGTGGCAGTTATAGCACCTACGAGGACTTGAGGGGGCTCCTGTGTCAAGGGCACACGGGGGGGCAGACAGTAGCACAGTATCCGTAACTGCTGGCTTCTGCTCTCACGTCCATTTCAACCCCACTATTGGCCCCCTTCTTTGTGCCAAGTCTTGGAGTGAACCCAGAGGGGTCACACAGACCCCATGAGCAATCAAAAAGCATCACTGATTCTTGCCTCATACCCAGGACCAGCTACATAATTTGTGGGGCCCAGTGCAAAATGAGAATACAGTGCCTGTTGTTCAAAAATGGGGCATTTCAAGACGGTGACAGCAGAACATGGAGGTTTAACCCAAGCACTGGACCCTCCGGTGTGTGTGTCCCTAGGTGACCACACTGTTGGCACAGCTGTGAAGCTGGCCCTGTGCACACCAGTGCTAGGAAAGCAGCAAGCATCTTGGGGTGCCTAGCCCCCAGGTCATAGCCTGGCACAGAATAGGGGCTAAATACACATTTATTAAGTGAAATGGCACATTCACCCCCAGGTCTGTGAGATGGGCACAGGATTGTGAATTTGCAGGTGGGTAAACTGAGCCTCAGGAAGGCTTTGCCTCACCCAGTCTCACCCAAAGCCCAGGTCCCTGCCTTTGGCCTGGCAGGCTTGCCCTCTGTTCCCGCTGACCCCAATCCTGGCCTTTGTTTTCCTGCTTCCAGAAAGAAGGGGTAATGTTTACCACCGGCTGAAGTTTACTTTATTTTTGTGTTTTCCAATAATTGATTCCAACGGTTCCTACAGACGTCCTGCCGAAGGAAAACATGTTTTGCTCACTCAACCTTCCACTTCCTCATGGCGCCACAGTGGTGGGGGCCCACGGCCACGAGGAAAGCGTGGGGTGACTTTTCCCTTGGTTATTTTCTTTTTTTCCACCTCGCTGTCAGGGGACAACAAAACATGTTTTCCTTTTTCTCCAGAGGAAATCGGAACTTTCTTATTGACTACTTGTTGCCTAAAAGTCATCTTCCTTCTCCTGTGATTATCTTGGATTGTGTGCATTGTGTGACTGCACTCCAAAATAAAGGAGTGTCTTTCATTTCACTGAAAGGACAATCACCAAACCAAAACTTCCATTCACGCGAAGGCTTCGACACCACTGAAATTCACCTTGGCTTCCTCGCCAGAGTCCGTGCCTGTGTTTGAAGTGGACTTAACACAAGTTCGCCTTTTTTAAAGCACAGGACGAGGTAAACAGACACATAGCCAATGTTTTGCTCAAGGCGAATGGCTACCTAGAGTTCACTGAAACAGATATGGGTGTGTGGTGGGGGTCAGATATGTGAGGTGGGGATCAAGACTCTTTCCTCCCCCACGTGCATATCCACCAATCCACCGGCCCTGACCTAAAGCATCATCTTTCTCTACTGTGCTGCAACATCTCCATTGTCATTAATCTGGTGATTCTACACGTGTTGGTCTAGTTCTGGACTTTCTATCCTGTTCCCTTCGTCTGTCTGTCCGTCTTTGTGCCAAGACCACCAGTCTTTTTTTTTTTTTTTTTTTAATGTTTATTTATTTTTTGAGAGAGAGAGAGACAGAGCGCAAGCAGGGGAGGGGCAGAGAGAGAGGGAGACACAGAATCCAAAGCAGGCTCCAGGCTCTGAGCTCTCAGCACAGAGCCCGACACGGGGCTCGAACCCATGAACCATGAGATCATGACCCAAGCGAAGTCGGATGCTTAACCGACTGAGCCACCCAGGCGCCCCAAGACCACCTGTCTTAATTACTGTTGTGTCCACTGAAATCGATAAATCATGGTCGTTTAATAACTCCCCTACTGCTGAACATTCGGGTTGTTTCCAATGTTTTATTATTATGACTTGCATTGTACTGAGTCAGAGTAATAAAACAAGCAATAATAGCTGAGACGATATGCCAGGCTCTGCTGTGAGTGCTTTCCATATATTAACTCTTTTGATCTTCATAACAACCCCTGGAGGAGGTGCTGTTGAGATCTCTCCTCTTTGAGAGATGAGGAACTCAGGGCACAGAAGGGGTAAGTCGCTTACCTTTGGTCCCCCAGCTTCTGCGTTGGTGGAGCTGGGGCCCGGACCCAGGCAGGGTGGCACCAGGACCTGCGCTCTCATTCGCTCTCCCCTGTAAGCGTGGAGAAGAGGGGAGTGTGTAAAGCAATGAATCAGATGGAGGTGATGATGCCTTCCTTATCTTCTTGAATTACCCAAGTGGCTCAGCGGCCGTGGAGCCTGAGAGCCCCGGGACCCTGCCCCGGCTCCACCACTCGCTGGCTGCGGGACTGCACAAGTCAGTGCTCCACTTTAAGCCTCGGTTTCCTTATCTGTAAAATGGAAAGAACAGGCCTGTGTGACAGGGTTGTTGTGGGGCTTCAGAGACCAGTACAGTGCCTGCTGGCTCGGGAGGCTCCCTGTCCTGGCTTAACCATCTGAACTGATGGCCCAGGGGCCTCGGTGTCCTCAGAGCACTCCTCCCAAAGGAGTCATTGCTTTGCAAACATTCTCAGCTTCCTGCTGAGGCTGGGGGAACTTCTCACAGGGGGAAACTGAGGTCTGGAGCAGTTGAGGGCAGGGGTGATGGGACCCCAGAACCTGCTGCTCATGGCCTCTCTCTGCATTTGTAGATCTGAAGGTCAGGGCTTCTTTCCTGATCGGCTCACCAGGGTGGGAGCTCTGCCCAACCTCCCCAGCCCCCGCCCCCATTCACTGGACAGCAACTTTGCCCTCAGGGACAGCCTCCACCTCACCACCCAGGACGGCTCTCCTGACTTCTTGCAGGCCCAAGCAAACATCTGATGATACTGCCTGCCTCCTGTGAACTCTGTGAGGATGGGACCCTGTCATGGCTCCACTGACAGAGCCTGGCACTGAGAGACCCCGGGAGGTATTTGATGAATGAATGAATGAATGAATGAAGCCTGTCAGCAGTTACCTCCAATGACCAACTGTCCTGCTTTGCCCAGGACTGAGGGGTTTCCTGGGATGCAGGACCTTCAGTGCTATAGCCACGAATGTCTTGGGCAAATCAGGACAAGTTGGCAGCCTTAAGTCACTGCTGTGTGTGGCAGGCGTGGGGTTCAGCCTTTATGGTCACTGTCTGATCTAATCCTCGTCTCACGTTGGGGACCCCTCGCAGCAGAGCCTGAGTCAGGGGTCCAAGTGCACGTGGATTATATCAAAGACACACTCTCAGCAGGAAGTGAGGGATGCAAGGAGCACAGGAGCAAAGCACCAGGCAAGGCCAGAAACTATGGTCCCTGCTGGAGACTGGCCTTCACCTGAGCCCACCACGACACCAGAGAGCCCTGGCTTGCAAAGGACACCGCAGATTTGGCCCCCATCAGAGGCCAGGGGGCCCACGCTGGAGAAGAGTGGTAGCCAAGGGCAATGCTCAGGAGAAGGGGATAGCTGTTGGCCATTAGCAGCCAACTTCACTGCACCTGGGGGACAGGGAGCACTGTCCCGTAATGCAGAGCAGAGCGGGGACCCCAGTGTCCACTACAGTTCATAATAACGATGGAGGGAGGTCAAGTATGGTTATGTTCCTAATGACCGTTTCAACCTAAAACCACCCAGCAGCTCCCCACTGCACCAAGAACAAAAGCTGAAGTTCTTAAAAAGACGGCTGACCCCCCATTTCTCTCTTCCCTCATCTCACTTAACTCAGCCGCCCTGGCTCCTCTCTGGCTGCCCTGCAGCCAAGCTTTGCCGGGAACCACGATCTTCCTTTGTCCTTAGTATTTGCTCCCTCTGCCTGGACTCCCCTTGGCCCAGGTCTCCTCCTGTTGGCCCCTCCCCATAATTCAGGTCTCAGTTCAAAAGCCACATCCTTGGAGAGGCCATCCCTGAGCACCCCCAGTAATACCCCCCAATGCCCCTAGTCCCTCTCTTCCACGCGATTCAGGATTATTTTCTTCATTGCACTCACCGCCATCTGAAATTACACTATTTTTTTCAGTTGCCTCATGTCTGTCTCTATTTCCAGAATTCCATGAGGGCAGGGAGCTTTTCTGTTCTTTACTGTAGGTGCTCAGTATATATCTGTCAAATGAATGAATGTGTCCCCATTTTATAGATGACAAAATGGAGTCTCTGAGAGTCACAGGGTTTATACACAAGGGCACCCGCTGAGTGGCAGAACCTGAAATCAAACCAGGCAGACCCTGAGGCTATGCTCCTCCCCACCGATCTGCCCCACGTCCCTCACCTCGTGGCCACCCCCTGGACGATGGAGACGGTGTCTGTGCACCTGGGGGTCCCCTGCTCTTGGTTCAAGCGTTGGCCCAGAACAGAGGCTGACAGATAAGCGGGAAGTGGATGAGTGACAGGGCCATGGATGAGACACCCTTCTTGCCCTCTTGGAAGGGGCAGCTGGGGCCATCTGTGCCCTGTCTGCATTCCCTGGGGATTCTTGATGTGCGAGTGCCTTCAGCCCACTCGCCATCCTGCGATCTGAATGCACTGGCTGGCTCCAAGGGGGTGGGGTGGTGGGTGCTGTCTGCGAGGTGATCAATGTGAATAATAAACGTTTAGAGTTAATAAGCTGGAGTTAACTTCTCTCGCTTGGGTGACTAATGGGCTTCCCAGAGCCCATAACTCACACTGTCGGAGAGCCTCCCTTCCCTCCACGGCCGCCCTAGAGCCGGCCTGCCGTGAGATGTGGCCTGGGGAGGAGGAGGAGCCTGGCTGGCTGAGGCCTTATTTATGGCAGTGAACACAGCGCCTTGGAACAGCAGGGTTTTTCTGGCTGTTTTCTGGCTCCAGAGAAGAGATGGTTGGGGATGAGGGAGGTTGGTGATGGATCTGTCATCCAGGTAGACCTCTGCCACCAACAGCTGGGGGTCTGAGGGCCAGTCTTTTCCCCTCGGACCTCCAGCTCCTCATCTGTCAAGGAAGAGAATGGGAACTTGGGCTGCTCCAAGAACCAAATGCTGTGATGGGTATAGAAAGTGCTGGATGGTGGGGAGGGGCTGATCAGTTCTGTCTGCAAGTATGTGACACATGGGTGGAGAACAGGGATAGAGGTGAATGGAGACCTCAAATATCTCTGCCCCATGCTTCTCAAAGGGTGGTCTTCAGACCCACAGCATGGACATCCCCTGGCAGCCTGCTGGAAATGCAGAATTTTCATCCCTGCCCCAGACTTCTGGGACCTGAATTTGCCTGTTAATCAGATACCCGGTAATTTGGGAGCATATTTCAGACTGGGAATCACTGGCCCAGACCAAGCATGGCTGTTCAGTAACTGTGGTGGCTCCCAGTCCGCAGCCCCTCACTGAGAGCAGACATCCCTAACCAATCATTACACTCTCACCCATGGAGCCTAGAAATGGCCCCCGATTCCCTTTCTGCATAGCAGCCTCTGCCACTGGTCAGAGCTGGCATGCAAGATGGAGACTATGCCTTGGGCCTAGACTCTGTATCCCTCAAATCATTGACCAAGGTTGAGAAACAGCTCAGTCCCTTCTCCACGGTCTCTGGAATCAGTGCCACTCACAGGACAGGGAAGGTAAGATGAGGTACAAGAGAAGCAGATAAGGGAAACTGAGGCTGGGGAGACCGTGAGGCTCAGTAAGCAATGGGGTTGCTGCTGGTCCGAGGGTGAGAGGGGAAGTAGGTGCTTGAATAACCTTTGGAAGGCCTGAGAAGGGGGCCCACAGTGAGCCAGAACCACATCCCCAAGCTCAGCAGGGAGATGACACCCTACTGCCCTTTGTTCATGACAATGACATGACAGGTCCTCCGTTAAGGACCACTTAGAAATGACTTTTGAGAAAACATGTTTGCTGGGGCGCCCGGACGGCTCAGTTGGTTAAGTGTCCAACTCTCGATTTTGACTCGGGTCATGATCTTGAGGTCCATGAGTTGGAGCCCCACTCTGGGCTTTGTGCTGACGGTGTGGAGCCTGCTTCGGATTCTCTCTCTCTCTCTCTCTCTCTCTCTCTCTCCCTCTCTCTCTCTCTCTGCCCCTCCTCCACTTGCACACACCCTCTCTCTCTCTCTCTCAATATAAATAAACTTTAAAAGAAGAAAAGGTATTTGCTGCTTAAATTATTAGAGCCATTAAAACTTACTGTTAAAGTCAAACAATACAGAAGTGACATAAAAAATATAATTATCTTGCCCCTAGCGATCCTCTTGCCTTATGGTAACTGATATTAGCAGTTTGGTGAATATTTCTTTCTGGCATACTTCTTCAGACATATAACTGATTTTGCAAATTTTTTTTTTCTTTATGCTGTCAGTGCAGAGCCCGACACAGGGCTCGATCCCATGAACCGTGAAATTATGACCTGAACCAAAATCAAGAGTCTGATGCTTAGCAGCCGACTGAGCCACCCAGGCACCTTGTGGTTTTTGCTGAATAATCTATCCTAAACGCACTTCTGGTCCATCCACATCTATGTACATACATACAGATCTGATTATTTTTATCAGCTGCCTAATATTTTATAGAATGAATGTCCCAGAATTCATTCAATCATTGTCCTAAGTGATCAACACTTTTTCTTCTTTTTTTCTCTTACTGCGACAAACACCCTTGTATGTATTGCCTTATGTGTCTATACGGCTTTGCAGGATAAATTCTCCACAGTGGATTTGCTGGATCAAAGGGCATACACATTTTAAACTTTAATAGGCACTGCAGATCATTGTCCCAAAAGACTGTGGCAGTGCACGCTCCCACCAGCAGTGTCAAAACTACGTGACTGCCCTCCTCCTTGCTGGCACTGGATGTCATCAATATTTAATTTTTTTCTTCCAATCTGATGAGAGAAAAATAGCATCTCCTTGTTCTTGTAACTTGTATTTCCATAACTGCCTGAGAGGCTGTACATCTTTTCATTTGTTTACTGGCTGTTTGCGTTTCTGTCGTGAATTGCCTGATCACATTCTTTGTCTGTGTTTCTTTATTTTTGTTGTGTGTTTTCCTTAGAGACTCTTAGGCACTTTTTGTATGATGATATTAACGCTTTGTCTGTCTCCTATGTGGTCCATTGCTGTGTCAGGAAGATCTCTGCAAGTTGCCTGGACAGAATTCCTTAAGATGCAACACTGGGAATAAATAAATAAATAAGAATTCTTGTTCCTGGGTCTGCAAGCCCACACTACTCTTAGAAGGGGGGAGAGGCAGGGCTGGTGACCACCGAGGGTGTGGAGGTCAGTGAGCCCAGCAGGAGGTGACTGGGCCACAGCTGCTAAAACAGCTAATTTGGGACCCTTGGTGCTCTCATAGAGACAGAGGGTTTAAGATGTTCTGTCTACTTCTGGGAAAGGCATTCAGCTCTGAGCTGCTGGAGATGTGTGAGGATGGGGCTGGGGCCCCTTTCCCAAGTAGCTTGCGCTACTCAGCCTGGAACAGAGCAGGGCTATTCCAGGACAGAGCGAGCAGACTGGCTATGGGCCCTGTAGACAGAGCAGGGGCCTATGAGAGATCCCAGGAAGCTGGGTCCTGGCTGAGAGTGAAGAGAAGTTTTTCCCTTAACTCCTTATTTTTAGAATTGTATCCCAACCACCTCCTACTCTTTTTCCTGCTTTATCTTCTCAATAGTGCTTACAACTTCTAACATGCTATAAATGTTACTAATTTTGTGCACCGTCTGGGTCTCCCTACCAGAATGTCAGCTCCGTGAGCACAGGAGATTTTGTTTTGGTCACTAATTTGTCCCTCTCAGAGGCATTGTTATTGTTTTTCCCAGTCCGAGCTCTACAGAAAGGGGATGGGCTGAGCAATAGGTAGTGAGGCCCCCACTGGGAGAGGTGAGGAAGCAGAATCTGCCTGGCCACCAAGCAGACTTTCTGTGCGGTGAATCCCAATGTTCATTTGCAGTCCTCTCATCAAGGTGAGGTCCGGAAGGGCCTTTGAATCAACAGGAGACCCCCTGGGCTTCAAGGGGCCTGTGAGTCAGCCAGCTGGGACACGAGAGTGCTCCAACTGGGTCAGCTTCTGTTTATGTCCTGTCCTGGCCCATCCTGAGCCCCAGCCCCACCCCTCGGTCAGCCCTGTCCAACCTCAGGTCTCCCCCCAGCATGAGGTCCTCATGTTTTGGAAAATCGGCCAGCATCACACCAGACTGAAAATATCTCAAAATATCACTTGCAACTTCCTCCCGCTCCCTGAGGCCCCCTGCCTGGGCGGGCAGCAACCTTTTTCTTGCTGTTGATTTTCAAGAAGGGCTCTTCCATTGCTGGGACACAGGGAATTTCCAGTATTTTTCTTCCTCTGCTTTTTTTTTTTTTTTTTTGGCCTTCAGACACCCGCATTGTGTTGTCCTGACGCAGCTCCAGGCAATGTTTGGCCCCAAAGGCCTGGGCTGGGTCAGTGAGGCCTGGACCAGCAGCAGCCCCTGGCTCCTTGGGTGCAGGAACAATGCCTCCATAATTCATTGAAAACTCCCCTCGGATGACTTTTTCCTGTTGCTGATTGTCTCTGCGTTCCAGGCCTGCACAAACTGCTTTTTCCTGCAGCTAAATTTAAAAGGGCCAGACCCTGGAAACCGTGCACTGGGCTGGCCTCACCATGAGGGCAAAGGTGGGGAGGCTGGGTGTTAGCAGAGCCCTGAAACCACCCCTTCCCACCAGCCCTGACACACACACACACACACACACACACACACACACACACACACACAGGTGGCTGTATTTCTGTCTTCACTTTAATTTCCCAACCCCCCCTTAAAGCCCCTTGGGCCCACAGTCACAGACTCTGAAGTTCAGAAAAGCCTACTGGGTCCGTAGGGGTCAGAGAGGCTCTGGGGCTGTCCCAAAGAAGGGGGAAGAGGCAGGTCTGGGGATCCACAGGGCAGTATCAGACCCCACGGAGTGCTGGATTCACAGGGTGAGGAACAGCAGGTTTCTCTCAGGCAGAACGGAACAGGAAGGACACAGGTGGCCGGGAAGGAGTGAGCCCCTCGTGACCAGGGGTATACAAGCAGAGATGGCACGGCCACATACTAGGGAAGCTGTTGAGGGCTGACCTGTTGAGTGGGAGGTAGGTTCCAAGGGCCCTTCCAGCCTTCTGTGGCTCTGGCCGCTACCCAGGCCAGCGAGGAGGGGCTGGGTCCACTGCACCAGCAGGCAGGCTTGGAGGCTCAGTATGAACAGACACCACAGCCTCGCCCCCTCTGCTCACTTTTGACAAGTGTGGGACCAAATTCTCCGGGCCGGACTTCCGGCTCTGCCACTGACCTGCTGTGTGAACTTCCACGGGCCTTCTTCATGGCTCTGTGCCTCAGTGTCCCCATGTGCACAACAGGAATCATGAAAGCACTGGTATCATAGGGCTTTTCAGGGAAGGAAGCAAGTTAATACCTGTAAAGTGTTCTGAGAGAATAAATAAGATAAATGTTATTATGATTACTGTTATTATTGAAGGTCTCCGAATGTCACCTTTCATATGTCAGAAATGGCAGCCTTTGGGGGTAAGCACTGCTCTCACTGGTGGTCAGATTTCAGCCTCTCTAAGAGAGTCATAAATTCCCAGTGTCTGGGGGACCTGGCTTGGTCGCTAGCAGGTTGGATGAGTGGCAGGACAGCCACTGGCCTCTGGCTGAGCTCCTGTGTAAGGAAGAGGTGCTGTGCTAAGGCCCCTCCCCCATTCGCTCCTTCAGGGAGCACGGTGGGAGGGGGATAGCCCAACAGCCACTACCATGCGTCATCCTGGATCAGCGGCTTGTCCTGCAGGTGGTCTCACCAGCCTCACCACCTCTTGGGGTTGGTACTCCTGTCACAGGGCTGCTGGGAGGTCGGGAGTAGGGGAGATGGTGCGCAGAGAACAGGACGTGATGTGGGAAGCCCTGGCAGACAGAAAGCGAAACTTGGTGCTGGTCCTGGGCCCTGAGGACTCAGGGTGGAAGGTATGAGGTCAGCGCATCCAAACAGCGCAAGTGTGGGCAGATCTGGCCAGTGTGGGGACGCCCCCCAGTGGACTGGGGACCCACAGGGACGCTGACCTGGAAGAGGTTCTCAGACATTCCAGAGCCCGGGCAGGGTGGGTGGGGCAAAGGTTGGATCCCACCCCACCCGGTCCTGTTTCCTAGAGGAAAAGGCCAGGGGACAAGAAAGAAGAGGGGAGCAAGTATCAAAGAGGGGCGACAAACACAGCAGACGCAAGCCCAACCTCACTGCAATCCTACAAACATGTTTCTTAAGGGAGTGCTTCCCAAATGCTGGTATGTGGGTATTTATGCATCACCTCCATGATGTTTGCCATTTTCATTTATGGAATACCTTTCATTAAATGTGATTTCACGAAATCACATCTTCAACTTAGATATATTTAAAAGAAACTTCTACTGCTGTCATGATTTGCTCTTATATGAAAGTTTACTGGGAAACAGCTAGATGGGACATAAAGCTACTTTGTTAAATTCAAGCCAAACACGGTTGTTTGCAGGGGCCCTGAGCTTGAGAACCGCTCGCTCCTCTGTGGGTTAAGGGAGATTAGTGAGGGTCAAAGAGGGGTTCGGTATGGGGTAGCACCCACCTGAGACTCTCCTTGAGGTAGAGGGAGGATGACAGGAGACTGGGAGGGAACTACCTTTCTTACTCTGTGTTCTGTCTGCTTCTACCTAGAAGAAGTTGCTCACAGCCAGTGTCACCAAAGAAATAAATGAGAGAAATAATTTGATTAAAAACTTCTGCTCCGTGAAAGGCACAGTCAAGAGAATGAGAAGCCACAGAGTGGGAAACAACATTTGTAAAAGACACATCTGATAAAATGCAGCAATGAAATGAACAAGCCCGTTAAAAATTGGGCGAAAGACGTGAACAGGTACCTGAGCAAGAGGATATACAGATGGCAAATATGCATGTGAAAAAAGATGCTCAAAATCGCATGCCATTATGAAAGTGTAAATTGAAACAACAATGAGGTAACACCGCACACAGAGCAGAATGACCAAAATCTAAAACACTGACAATGCTGAATGCTGGCAAGGATATGGAGCAATAGGAAGTTCCACTCATTGCAGGTAGGAATGCAAAATGATACAGTCGCTTTGTGAGACAGCTTGGTGGCTTCTTGCAAAAATAAACATACTTTTACCATATGATCCCGCAAGCAAGCTCCTTGGTATTTACACAAAGGAATTGAAAACTTATGTCTATACTAAATCTGCACATGGATATTTAGAGCAGCTTTATTCATAACTGCCAAAACTTGGAAGCAACCAAGATGTCCTTCAGTAGGTCCAAAGGGGTATTGGGGAGAGAAGGACGAGTAGAAGGAGCACAGAGGATTTTTAGGGCAGTGAGACTACTCCACATAACACTATAATGGTGGATACACGGCGTTATACATTTGTCCAAACCCACAGAATGTACATCACCAAGAGTGAACCCTAATGTGAACTTTGGATTTGGGTGACAATGATGTGTCAGTGGAGGTTCATGAATGATAACAAATATATCACTCTGGTGGGAGATGTAGACAGTGAGGAAGGCTATGCTTCCCTGGGTGTCTGCGGTAGGGGGCAGGCAGTATATGGGAACCTTCTACACTCTCTGCTCAGTTTTGCTATAAACCTAAAACTGCTCTAAAAAATAAAGTCTATTTTTAAAAAATTGGAGAGAAGGAAAGTCTCCTCCTCCTGGGGCTAATATCAGGGCCGAACAAGAGCATACGAGGACAGCTCTTAGTGAAGAGTCTGGAAGAAGAGTTCATTAATTTGGAAACCAAAGGTAACACAGGGCAGGGCCTTCTGACAGGTCAAAGTCATCCTAACAATATGGCACATTTGCCTACTCTGCAGGTTTAAGAAGGAGGAGTCATTAGAGACTCTTCCCTTCCCTTTGCCTCTGATATCTTTTTTAAATAGATGAGGAAGTCCCCCCCCCCCCAGCTTGCTTCTGCAGTGAAAGGGGGGATTGCTGCCAGCATCAATCTCAGGGAAGGATTCTGATTGGCTATTCCTTGACCCTATCACTGTTGCTACAGAGATAAAGAATTGTGATTGGCCAGGCTGGGCCACATGTCCACCACCATGTGGGGGAATCAGAGTTTGTTACCAAGAGAAAGAGAATGGGAAAACTTGCTGGAAAGAGAAACACAATAGTTGCCACGGTCTCCTGCCTGTGCTATGTGGCTTGTGGACATCACCCAGCTCACTTTTGGTCCCAGGAGGTGAGGAGATCTGTGGGATCTTCCCAGGTCCCTAGCAAGCTGACTGCTCTCCCCAGCCATGGAGACCTTTCTGCTTTTGGAAGTGGAGGGACTTGGGGTGGGATGGGGGTAGCTTGTCTACAAGGAATTTCTGTCCTAGAAGAGACAAGAGGGAGGGAGCTAAAAAGGAAATGTAGAGAAAGCGAGAGACAGAGATAGAGAGGACTGAGAGATGTCCATGTTCTTCAACCCCTCCCTCCCTCTCAGCTCAGCACCCCCCCCCCCCACTGCCCCCATGTGGAGGGGGGATGCCCCTGGAAGGAGCCCCTGAAGGCTCCATCCTCCCCCATGTTGGCCCCTCACCAGCTCCCCAGCCATACCTGGGACATGGTTCCTGCCAAGCTGGGTATTTGTCTCTGCCTTTTGCCTTTGAGGCCCTGGCCTCAGTTTCCCCATCTCTGGAAGGGAGAGCTAATAGCATTTATTATAAGGATTAAAGAAGGGGGCACCTAGGTGCCTCAGTCGGTTAAGTGTCCATCTCAGGTCATGATCTCATGGTCCGTGAGTTTGAGCCCCGCTTTGGGCTCTGTGCTGACAGCTCAGAACCTGGAACCTGCTACGGATTCTGGGTCTCCCTCTCCGTCTGCCCCTTCCCTGCTCGTGCTCAGTCTCTCTCTGCCTCTCAAAAATAAATTAAAAACGTTACTTTTTTTTTTTTTTTAATTTAAAAGAAGGAAGTGGCTGTAAATATGTCTGCTCTGGGTCCCAGAGCTTCATAGGTGTGTTCAGGATGAGCTGGCCCAGGGATGCTGAGACTGCTTCTCCTTCCTTCCTCCTTCCCACTCTAAGAAAAGCTATTTGGCCCATCTGGTCTGAGAATTCACTTCGAGGCTTTGCCCACTGCCTGGCGCACCTCTTATTTTACCTCTGCCCTGTGTCCTGTTGCCTCCTGCTTCGTTAGTGTAACTGGCCATTCCCGTGACACCCACAGACTGAAAACCAAGGCACGGCTTTATTTCTTTTCTCCTGTTTCTTTTTAACAAGTCTTGTTTCCTGGGGTGGGGAGGGGAGCATTTAGAACCGAAGAATCAGAACCCGCCCAATTCAGAACCACTACATCTTGGAGAGAAGGAATTGGGGATCGACCCCCCCATCCCAGCTCACCTCCATTCTTGGAGTAAAGCCAAAGCCCAAAGGCTGCCAGGCTGTGGACAGGTGCTTGCCAGCTCTGAGCCTCCATTTCCCCACATGGAAAGGAAGTGCCAGTTTCCATGGCCCCTTCATGCACTTGGCAGGAGGTGGCTGGAAGGCATAGGAACAGCAATGGTTTGTCTGTCCGCTGGGAGGATTCGCATCCAAGCCTCGCTGTCAGCTGGCCTCGGGGAAGTTGCTGGAGCCTCCCTGACCCTGTTCCCCCATCTGACAGATGGGGGTGATCAAATGGGCTAATCTCAGAGGAAGAACTTTGCTCGGTGCCTGATGAGGCAGGTGTCTGTCTAATAAATAGTGGTTCTTCATATTGGGTCGTTACAGATTACAAGGGCATATATTCTAGGGGTTCTAATATTTGTCCACGTAGCAGACACAAAAGTAGCTAAGAACATGGCTCTGTCACCTGAAGCCAATGTAACAGTGTGGGTCAACTATATTCAAATAAAACAGTGGCAACAAGAGCCTGGGCTCTGGGGCCGACTGCCTGTCTTCGAATCTCAGCCTTGCCACTGTATGATTTTGGGCAGCTTGATTTACCTCTCTGTGCCCAATTCAGTTGTCTGTAAAACGCTACTAAAGAGAGAATGTACCTCGTGGGGTTATTTTAACACGGCACATAATATCCACCCACGTAAAGTGTATGGGTCGGTGGTTATCAGTGTACCCACAGCATCGATTTCAGAACGTTTTCATCACCCCCAAAAGAAACCCTGTACTTATGAGCAGTCATGCTCCATGCCCTCCCCACCCCCCAGCCCCTGGCAACCACTCAGCCACCCTCTGTCCCTATGGGTTTGCTTATCTGGCCGTTTCATATAGATGGAATCGTATGGTGTGTGGCCTTTTGTGTCTGGCTTCTTTCACTACACATGTTCTCAAGGTTCGCCCATGTTGTACGTGAGTTATCAACACTTCCCTCCTTTTCGTGGCTGAGTATTATTCCACCGTATGAATACATCACGTTTTGTTTACCCATTCATCAGTTGGTGTGCATTTGACTTACGCTTTTTGACTATTTTCCATTCTTAGGAACAGAGCTGCTCTGAACATTCGTGTTCAGCTTTTCATGTGGACAGATGCTTTCATTTCCCTAGGAGGGGAGTGGCTGGGTCACATGGTAACTCCCTGTGTCACTGTTTGAGGAACCACTAGGCCGTCTTCCAGAGTCGGCAGCACTGTTTTACGCTCCCCCCAGCCACTCAGATTTCTCCACATCCCCACCAACACTCGTTATTGTCTGTCTTTTTTATTAGAGCCATCCTAGTGGGTGTGGAATGGTATCTCATTGTGGTTTTGATTTGTGTTTCCCTATGGCTAATGATATTGAGCACCTTTTCATGTGGTTAGTGGCCACTCATATATCTTCTTTGCAGAGATGTATATTCAGCCCCTTTGCCCATTTGAGTTATTTGTGGTGTGCACTTTTATTTTTATTATTTTTTAAATGTTTATTTAGTTTTTGAGGGAGAGAGAAAGAGACACAATGCGGGCAAGGGAGGAGCAGAGAGAAAGGGAGACACAGAATCTGAAGCAGGCTCCAGGCTCTGAGCTGTCAGCACAGAGCCCAAGGCAGGGCTTGAACTCATGCATGACCTGAACTGAAGTCAGACGCTTCACCGACTGAGCCACCCAGGCGCCCCTGTGGTGTGCCCTTTTATTACACCACCAACCACGCAATATGCACCTACAATGTGCCCAACATCACACCATTGTCACACTGCACCCTTGCCAATATGCTGAGAGGTAGGTGCTGGTATCCCATTTGACAGAGGAGGAAACAGAGGGTGAAAGAAAAGAAGTGACTTACCCGAAGTGACCTGCATTGTAGGAATTGAACTAGAACCTGAACCCCGCATTCATGAACGGGCATCCCCATCAGGGAGATAGATAATACACAGCTGAATACAAACCAGGTAGTAATGGGCACCACGAGGGAAATAAAACAGATGATGTGCTGGCAAGGCCCTGGGCGGTGGGGATGGAGGACAACGTGGGCTGGGAGGGCAGGAGCCTCTCCTGAGGCTCTCAGTTGAGACTGACCTTAGTAAGTTGCCAAGCACCTGAAGATCCAGGGAATGATGAGCCTTCCGGGAAGAGGGAATGGCCGTGCAAAAGCCCTGAGGTGAGACAGGTAGTGGCATGCTTGAGGGACAGAGAAGAGGGGAACCACAGTGGCGAGAGAAGAGCGAGGGTGTGGAGTGGAGGAGGGAGCAAGGTGGGCTCTCATATGCTCGGCTGGACAGAGAGCAGCCTGGGCTTCACCAGCTCAGGGAGGATTTCTAAGGGCAGTGGGACAGTCGCCAGGGCATGCAGCCCTGGATCCGATCCTGCTCCACCACAGACTGGCTGTGGGGTCACCGGCCAGGCCCTATCCCACTCCCAGCTTTCAACCTCCCAATTGGAAATGGGGAGATGAGTGTGGGAGGCACTGAGGTGGGCATCAAATGAGCTAACGCAGGTAAGTGCAGCACCTGACATGCAGCAGGACAGACAAGAACAGATTACTTCCTCCTTTGTAAATTCAGTGACCGCCAGTCCTGCCTGTCCTGTCACCATTAAATTGCCAAGGTGTGGCACGTAGTAGCTGCTCATTAAAAATCAGTTGAATGGCTGACCAGGAGGGGGTTCTTAACACTTACCGCCCAGGATTCCTGTGAAGATCCACTGTGTACATGAGGCCATGGAGCCCGGTGCTTACACCCACGGGATCTGGAGCCTGAGTTCTGGTGCCACCTTGGCCTCTGAGCCTCTGCTTACCCACCGGAAAAACGGACATGACAGACCTGTGTGCAGGATTAGATGCATAGATGCAGATCAAGCACAGGGCCCATCACAGCCACTCAAGAGTGTCATCGCTGGAATCCCGGGACAAGCTCAGCCCCATGAGGGTCCCCTCCTCCCTGCCCTGTCATCCTGACCACACCGGAGGCCTGGTTAGTGCAATTTCTGAGATATCACTGCTCCTGGTAAAGGCCAGTGCTAGCTGAAATGTAGGACCCCTGGTGCGCTGGCAGACTTGCTGCTGGAGAATGGAATGTGCTGGGAAATTAGGGGAATTTCTATCATTTCCATAACCCGTTATGGGCTGGGCTTGAGTGGTCAGTGCTGTCCAGTATCCACAGTCAGGCCTGCAGCCACCAGTCTCCACGCGAAGAATGCTCTCCACCCTGAGCCTCTACTCTCATCTGCAAAATGGGCATAATGATCCCATCGGCCATAGCAACTTGTCCAATGTGGGGCAAGGGAGGCCAGCAGGTGGTGTAAACTGTGGAGGGCTGTGTACACACAGACTGGCCTCTGAGGCTGGTTTTTCCTTTTTTAACTCAGGCTTCTCTTTTCTGTTTTGCTAAGAGCAGCAACACCCTCTTCAAGACTGCACCTCGAATTCCCACCGTAAGCAGGTCCTGAACCTAGTCCTCAAATCCAGCGGCTTTCCCTGAGGCTTTTGTGACTACACTCCCAGGGAGGAAATCCCTGTTTCCCAGCGAGGACAAGAAAAAAGCCAGCACTCACAGACATTCCCTGTATCACTCCTTCGGTCCTCACAATAACCCATCAGGTGGGTGCTGATCTTTTCCCCAGGGACAGATAAGGAAACTGAGGCCTGGAAGGTTAAATAATATGTCTGAGGTCACATGCTGGGCAGGTGGGCTCCAGGGTCCGTGTTTTTTAGCCACTATCCCCACGGTAGGGAAACGAAGCTTGTGAATTTATTATACGCAATGCACCCTATTTTCTATTCCAGTTCTCTTTTTTAAGATGCGGATCACAACCCACTAAATGGATTCCACAGCTCACTAATGGGTCATAATGTGTAGACCCACGGCAGGATGGATTGGTTCTCTGAGACCCAGGGTGTCTGGCCACAGCAGCTGGGTACTCCCCAAACTCTCGGCACCCCCCAGCTCCAGGACCCTGTGCCAACATGCCCCCGCCCCCATTTCTCTTTCCTGCACCCCACAGGGCCAGGAGCTGGAGTGACAATCTCTCTCCTCCATATGAGCTGACAGCTCCAGGGTCCCTGTAGCTCCAAGATCCAGGGGAGCAAGGCAGAGCTTGGAGGGGGAAGAGCCCACCCCCATCTCTGCCCAGGGGAAAGTCATTATGATGCAGCCAGCGGAGGAGTTTCAGCCTAGAGGGGCTTTCATTTCCGAAGGGCTGAGCTGGAGGAGGGGGCGGGGAGGAGATTGCTCTCAGATAGGGAGAAGCTGCTGGGGCTGGTGCTTCATTCCTGTTTCTAGGCAAGCAGCCAAACTCCTTAACCCTTAATGGAACTGGGGGCTGGGAGGCAGCCAGCACGCTGGCCTTGCTGGGGGGTTTGGAGGTGGGGGGGGTGCTCTTTAATTGCTTTATTAATAATTACTTATTCTCACTCATGTTTACCAAGTACCAGCTAAGTCCTTCCTCTGCATTATCACATTTATTTTATTTTTTTTTCAACGTTTATTTATTTTTGGGACAGAGAGAGACAGAGCATGAACGGGGGAGGGGCAGAGAGAGAGGGAGACACAGAATCGGAAACAGGCTCCAGGCTCTGAGCCATCAGCCCAGAGCCCGACGAGGGCTCGAACTCACGGACCGCGAGATCGCGACCTGGCTGAAGTCGGACGCTTAACCGACTGCGCCACCCAGGCGCCCCTGCATTATCACATTTAATCCACCCATATCCCTGGAGGTTCTTACTGTGATCATTCCCACTTTACAGATGAGGAAGTAGAGACCCAGAGACCGAAGTTGCTTGCCCACAGTCTCAAGGCATGAGCCAGAGGGGAACACCGGAGAAGCAAGCTTTGATTTTTGAAGGGAGAGATACTTGAGGGTTCTGGGTGAGGGGCATAGCAGGTCAGCAACCACAGGCCTCAAGTTTATTCTGTCATCTTCCTGGCCTTACAGAGCTCCGGGCTATCAGCAGAGGATTACCATCCTCTCTGGGGCAGGCACTCTTGCTTTCTCCTGCCTCAGCTCACCCCTGGCACTAATGTCACTTGTACAGATTTCATTCTGTTTCTCATCCACTTGTGCTGTGTGTTTAAGACCCTCAAGCTGCTGGCCAACTGCTTCTCACCGTGAGAAACTGACTGCATGCGTTAGTCTTGTGTCCAGCGCCTCAGTGAATCCGTATTAGTTTTAACAGTTTGTCTATTGATTCTTGGGTGGCTTCTCAATGTAAATGATTAATCCACCTGCAAATAGTGACAACGTTATAATTTCCTTTCACATCCTTCTAGCTCTTTGCTGTGGACTGAACATTTGTGCGTTTGCTCCCTGCACCCCCCCGTCCCCCACTAAACTTATAGTCAAAATCTTAAGCCCCAGTGGAATGGTACTTAGAGGTGGGGCCTTTGGGAGGCAATCAGGTTTAGGTGGGGTCCTGAGTGTGGGGCACCCATGATGGGACTGGTGTCCTTATAAGAAGAGGCAAAGATAGGAGATCACTCTCTGTGAGCACACTCCAAGAAAGGCCAGGCCCGGGAAGAGGGCCCTCACCAAGAACCTGGCCATGCTGGCCCCTGGCCTTCTGCTTCCAGGCTTCAGACGGTGAGAAATGAATGCTTGCTGCTTAAGCCACCCAGGCTCTGGTATTTTGTAAGAGCAGCTGGAACTACTTCTATTTCTTTCCATATGGTGTTCAGAATTTCCAATATTTTGTAGACAGTGGTGTTGACAGTAGTACCCTTGTCTTGTTTCTAATTTTACAGAGAATGCATTTGAAGTGTCTCCATTAAGAAAACTATTTGCTGGGGTGCCTGGGTGGCTCAGTTGGTTAAGCGTCCGACTCTTGGTTTCAGCTCAGGCCTTGACCTCGCTGTTCGTGAGTTCCAGCTCCGCATCGGGTTCTGTGCTGCCAGTGTGCAGCCTGCTAGTGATTCATTCTCTCTCTATCTCTCTCTCTCTCTTTGCTCCTCCTCCTCTCTCTCTCTCTCTCAAAATAAATAAATACACTTAAAAATTTGTTTAATAAAAAGAAGAAAGAAAAATGTTTGCTGCAGGGTTTTAAAACATTTCTTAAAGCTAAAATACAAATAAGATTTGCTCTCTTAAGCATTTTCAAGTGTCCAATTCAGTGGTATTAAATCTACTCACACTGCTGTGCGACCACCACCACCACCCATTCCTGTAACTCTTTTCATCTTGTAAGATTAAAACTCTTACCCATTAAACAGTAACTCCTGTTCTCCATTCCTTCCAGCCTCTGGCAACCATCACTCTACTTTCTGTCTCTAAGATTTTAACTTCTCTAGGGATCTCACACAAAACTGGAATCGTACAGTATTTGTCTTTTTGTCACTGGCTTATTTCACTCAGCTTGATGTCCTCAAGGTTTACCCATGCTGCAGTGTATTGCAGAATTTTCTTCCTTTTTAAGGCTGAATAATATTCCAGGGTATGCATAGACCAGATTTTGATGGTCCATTCATCTGTCGATGGATACTTGGGACTGCTCTCATATGTTAGCTATTGCTAATAGCACTGCTATGAACATGGGTGTACAAGTGTTTTCAGAGACCCTGCTTTCAATCCTTTTGGGTAGATTCCTAGAAGTGAAATTGCTGGGTCATACAGCAATTCAATTTTTAATTTTTTGAGGAACCACCATACTGCTTTCCATAGTAGCTGTACCATTTTACATTCCCACCATGAGTATACAGGGGGTCCGAATTTTTCCACATCCTCACCACACTTGCTGCTTTCTAGGTTGTTTTGTTGATAGTAGCCATCCTAATGGGAGCGAGGTGGTATCTAATTATAGTCTTGATTTGCATTTCCCTGATGACAAGTGATGTTGAGTATCTTTTCATGTGTGTATGGTCCATTTGTATATCTTCTTTTGAAAAATGACTATTTAAATCTTTTGTCCAATTCTGAATCAAGTTTAGATGCTTTCTATATATTCTGGATATTAACCCCTTATCAGATACATGATCTTCAAGTATTTTTCTCCCATTCTGTGGGTTGCCTTTTTACTCGTCTTTTGATGCACAAATTTTTAAAATTTTCGAAGTCCAGTCTGTCTGCTTTTTCTTTTGTTGCTGTGCCTTTGGTGTCATATCCAAGAAATCATTGCCAAATCGAATGTTGTCATGACTTTCTCCTATGTTTTCTTCTAAGACTTTTATTGTTGTAGGTCTTACCTTTAGGTCCTTCATCCATTTTGAGTTAATTTTTGTATAAGGTATTAGATAGGGATCCAAGTTCATTCTTTTCCATGTGGATATCCAGTTTTCAGCACGATTTGCTGGAAACACTGTCTTTCTCCATGGTATGGTCTTGGCAACCCTTGTCAAAGCTCACTTGATCATATATGCAAACATTTATTTCTGGGATCTCTATTCTATTCCATTGATCTGTATATCTGTCCTTATGCCAAGAGCACATTGCTTTGATTACTGTGGATGTGTAGTAAGTTTTGAAATCAAGATGTGTGAATCCTCCAATGCTGTTCTTTTTCAAGATTGTTTTGGCTATTCAGCGGTCCCTTGAGATTCCATATGAATTTTGGGATGGACTTTTCTATTTTTGAAAAAAAAAAGTGATTGGGATTTTGATAGGGATTACATTTGAATCTTAGATCACTTTGGGTAGTATTGACAACTTAGCAATATTAAATCTTCCAGTCCATAAATGTGAAATGTATTTTCATGTATCTATATCTTTAATTTCTTTCAGCAATGTTTTGTAGTTTTCCTTGTACAACCCCCTTGGTTAATTCCTAAGTATTTTGCTCTTTTTGCTGTATTGTAAATGCAATTGTTTTTATAATTTCCTTTTCAGATCGCTCATTGTGTATGGAAATGCAACTGATTTTTGTGTGTTGACTGTATCCTGATACTTTGATGAAATCATTTATTAATTCTAAAAGCTTCGTGTGGAATCTTTAGGGTTTTCTACATATAAGATCATATCATCTGCGAAGAGAGACAATTTTACCTCCTCCTTTCCAATTTAGATGCTTTTTTTTTCTTGCCTAATAACTCTGGCTACAACTTCCAGTACTATGTTGAATAGAAGTGGTGAGAGCAGACATCCTTTCCTTGTTCCTTGATTTTTCTGCCCTAGTTGAGATGATCATAGGTTTTTTTTTTTTTTTCCCCTCTTCATTCTGTGGTGTATTACATTGAGTTTTGTATTTTGAGCCATCTTGCTTTCCAGGAATAAATCCCACTTGATGTCAAGATATATAATGTTTATATATGCTGCTGAATTCTGTTTTCTAGTATTTTGTTGATGACAGGTGTCAATGTTCATAAGGAATATTAGTCTGCAGTTTTCTTGTAGTATCTTCCTCCGGCTTTGGTTTTAGGGTCATGCTGGCCTTATAGAATGAGTTAGAGGGTTTGAGAAAGATTGGCATTAGTTATTTAAATGATAGAATTCACCACTGAAGCCATCAGGTCCAGGCGGGGAGACAGATTAATGGTGCTTCCTACTCTGCCTTCTTCCTCCTGTTGTCTTGATTCTTATCCTTATCAATATCTACTCTAGCTTGTTAGAAGCTAAATATCTTACCACAGTGTCATGTCCCTTTAGTTTCTCTACCCCCACACTGACAGTACTTTACCTTCAATTCTTAAAAAAGATTACTTCAGGGGTGCCTGGGTGGCTTAGTTGGTTAAGTGTCCGACTTCGGCTCAGGTCATGATCTCGCGGTGAGTTTGAGCCCCGCGTCGGGCTCTGTGCTAACAGCTCGGAGCCTGGAGCCTGCTTCAGATTCTGTGTCTCCTCCTCTCTCTGCCCCTTCCGTGCTCATGCTCTGTCTCTCTCTGTCTCTCAATAATAAAATAAGCGTTAAAAAAAAATTTTTTTTTAAAGATTACTTCATTCTTCTTGCATCTGGTGTTGCTGTGAAAAATCTGATGTTATTCTAATCCTTATTCCTCTGTAGGTGGTCTGCTCTATCTGGTCTCTTAGAATTTTCTGTTTGATTTTTTCAAATTTCACTCTGTGTGTGGGTTTTTCCTTATCTCTCCTGTTTCGCACTCTGATTTATTTCATTCTTAAAGTTTTTCATCTTTCTTAATTATGGCACATTCATCTTTATTATTTCTTCAGGTAGTTCCCCCTCTCCACTTTTATTTCCTGTCCTTCCTGGGACTCTTACAGTCTGGGTTTTGTTGTATTTCTTTCCTTCCTCCACATCTTTCACTGTTTCTTATCTATTTTATGTACTGTCAGTCTTTTCTGATATTTTCTTGGAGAGCTCCACACTCTGATCTTCCAATCTATTAAATGGTTCTTCAGGTTTTATCTCATGTGTGGTGTTTTTTATTTTAACTATTTCTTGTCTCCTTAAGTATATGGATTGCGCTTGTTTTTTCTGATCTTACCAATGGTACTGCTTCTTTTTCAGGTTCTCTTGTTTTTTCAGTAAATGATTCTTCCTATATTTAGTTATTGTGGCCTCTGAGCTCATATGTTCTTGATCATATCAGCTACTAATTCTCCAGGGTTGATTTACAAGGAAGTAGCCAGTAGTCCAGTAGTCCGTGCCAGTTTGCCATGTTGGCAGAAACCAGAATTACTCTCAATGGGTGTTTCCATCTTATGGAGCAGATACCTTGCTGGAGCTAGCTCTGGCCACACTGGCCTTTAAACAAAGTAGTCCATGTGAAGTTTCTTTTTTTTTTTAATGTTTATTTTTGAGAGAAAGAGAGAATGCGTGTGTGTGCGCACATGAGTGGAGGAGGGGGAGAGGAGAGGACCAATGTGGGGCTCGATCCCATAAATCATGAGATCACAACCTGAGCCAAAGTCAGATGCTTAACCAACTGAGCCACCCAGGAGAACCCTGTGGAGATTTCTTACTATGGTTTTGGGGTTTCAGCATAAGAAACTTCTTCTTATAATGAAAAGACGCTGACACCTGTCTATAACTTCTCTTTTACATACAGTCTCAAGCCCTGGGATAGTCCTGCAGAGATGGGGACAGTGACTGAGACTCCTTGAGGCTTTGGGTTTAAGCTAAACCATCCCAGTCTCTCTAAGCACTCCTCACAGAATAGGGCTTTCCCGCTCCTCAACCTGGCTCCTTCTTCTGGTCATATAATAACTGACTTTATGAGAGATCTCTAAAGTGTCTTCCAAAGTACTTGTACCATTTTACATTCCCACTAGCAATGTATCAGAGTTCTAGTTGCTCCATGTACTTCTTAGTAGCTGGTATTTTCAGTTAAAAAAATTTTTTTAGCTATTCTGACAGGTGTCTACTAGTATCTCATTTGTGGTTTAATTTGCCTTCTTAATTAATGATATTAGACATCTTGCCATGTGGGGTTTTTCTTGCCATTTATATATCTTCTTTTGCAAAATGTCTATTCCAATATTTTGCTTAGGTAGAAAGAATAGAGTTGTTTGTCTTCTCATTGAGTTGTAAGGGTCCTTTAGCTATTCCAGAAATTTGTATTTTTCTCCCAGTTTGTGGTGCACCATTTCTTTTCATAAGGTACTTTCTGTTTTTGTTTTGAAGAGCAACGATTTTTAACTTAGGTGAAGTCCAGCCCATTGTTTTTCTTCTCATCACTTTTTCTTATTGTTGTAGGAAGTCTTTGTCTGCCTTAAAATCACAAATATTTTCTCCTAGAAGTTTTATAATTTTAGCTCTTAAGATCTATGATTGACTTTTTTAACTTGTGGTTTTTTTTCATTTAAATTCAAGTTAGTTATCATACAGTGTAGTCTTGGTTTCAGGAGTAGAACCCAGTGATTCATTTCTTACATATGACACCCAGTGCCATCCCTAAAAGTGCCATCCTGGTGCCCATAATCCATTTAACCCATCCCCCCACCCCAACCCATCCAGCAACCCTCAATTTGTTCTTTGTATTTATGAGTCTCTGATGGTTTGCCTCTCTCTCTGTTTTTATCTTATTTTTCCTTCCTTTCCCCTATACTTATCCATTGTGTTTCTAAATTCCGCATATGAATGAAATCATATAATATTTGTCTTTCTCTGACTGGGTTATTTCATTTATCATAATACACTTTAGTTCCATCCACATAGTTGCAAATGGCAATATTTCATTCTTTTTGATTGCTGAATAGTATTCCATTCTGTGTGTGTGTGTGTAAGAAGATGTGTATATATATGTATGTATACACACACACACAGACACACACATCTTCTTTATCCATTCATCAGTCGATGGATACTTGGGCTCTTTCCATAATTTGGCTATTGTTGATAGTGCTGTTATAAACACTGGGGGGTGTGTGTGCCCCTTTAAATCAGCATTTTTGCATCCTTTGGATAAATATGTAGCAATGCAGTTGCTGGGTTGTAGGGTAGTTCTATTTTTCATTTTTTGAGGAATCTTCATACTGTTTTCCAGAGTGGCTGCACCAGTCTGCATTCCCACCAATGGTGTAAAAGGGTTCCTCTTTCTCTGCATCCTTGGTAACATCTGCTGTTTGCTGACCTATTCATTTTAGCCATTCTGACAGATGTGAGGTGGTATCTCATTTCCCTGATAATGAGCGATGTTGAGCATCTTTTCATGTGTCTGTTAGTCATCTATATGTCTTCTTTGGAAAAGTGTCTATTCATGTCTTTTGCCCATTTCTTCACTGGATTATTTGGTTTTTCGGTGTTGAGTTGGATAAGTTCTTTATAGATTTTGGATACTAACCCTTTATCTGATATATCATTTGCAAATATCTTCTCCCATTTTATCGGTTGCCTTTTAATTTTGTTGATCATTTCTTTTGCTGTGCAGAAGTTTTATCTTGATGAGGTCCCAACAGTTCACTTTTGCTTTCATTTCCCTTACCTCTGGAGACATATCAAGAAAGAAGGTGCTGCACCAAGGTCAAAGAGGTTGCTGCCTGTTTTCTCCTCTAGGATTTTTATGGTTTCCTGTCTCACATTTAGGTCCTTCATCCATTTTGAGTTTATTTTGTGTATGGTGTAAGAAAGTGGTCCAGGTTCATTCTTCTGCATGTCGCTGTCCAGCTTTCCCAGCACCACTTGCTGAAGAGACTGTCTTGATTCCATTGGATATTCTTTCCTGCTTTGTCAAAGATTAGTTGCCCATATATTTGTGGGTCCATTTCTGGGTTCTCTATTCTATTCCATTGATCTATGTGTCTGTTTTTGTGCCCATACCATACTGTCTTGATGGATACAGCTTGAAGTCTGGAATTGTGATGCCTCCAGCTTTGGCTTTCTTTTTCAACAATACTTTGGCTATTCAGGGTCTTTTCTGATTCCATACAAATTTTAGGATTGTTTGTTCTAGCTCTCTGAGGAATGCTGGTATTATTTTGATAAGGATTGCATTAAATGTATAGACTGATCTAGGTAGTATCAACATTTTAACAATATTTGTTCTTCCAATCCATGAGCATGGAATGTTTTTCCATTTCTCTGTATCTTCTTCAATTTCTTTCATAAGCTGTCTATAGTTTTCAGCATACAGATCATTTACCTCTTTGGTTAGGTTTATTCCTAAGTATCTTATGGTTTTGGATGCAAATGGGATCAATTCCTTGACATCTCTTTCTGCTGCTTCATTATTGGAGTATAGAAATGCAACCAATTTCTGTACATTGGTTTTATATCCTGCAACTTTGTTGAATTCATGTATCAGGTTTAGCAGTTTTTTGGTTGACTATTTTGGGTTTTTGATGTACAGTATCCTGTCATCTGAGAAGAGTGAAAGTTTGATTCTTCCTTACCAATTTGTTTGCCTTTTATTTCTTTTTGTTGTCTGTTTGCTGAGGTAAGATTTCCAGAACTATGTTGAACAACAGTGGTGAGAGTGGACATCCCTGTTATGTTCCTGAGCTTAGGAAAGCTCTTTGTTTTTCCCCATTGAGGATGACATTATTTGTGGTACGTTTATATATGGCTTTTAAGATATTGAGGTAAGTTTCTTCTATCCTTACTTTCTTGAGGTTTTTTTTTTATCAAGAAAAGATGCTGTATTTTGTCAAATGTGTTTTCTGCATCTATTGAAAGGATCATATGGTTATTATCCTTTCTTTTGTTAACGTGGTGTATAACATTGATTTGCAGGCTGATTCCTACAGCCCAGGAATAAACCCCACTTGATCATGGTGAATAATTCTTTTGATGTACTGTTGAATTCTATTTGCTAGTATCTTGTTGAGAATATGTGCATCCAGGTTCATCAGGGATATTGGCCTGTAATTCTCCTTTTTAGGAGGGTTTTTGTCTGGTTTCAGAATCAAGGGAATGCTGGCTTCATACAATGAGTTTGGAAGCTTTCCTTCCATTTCTATTTTTTGGAATAGTTTGAGAATAGGTATTAACTCTTCTTTAAATGTTTGGTAGAATTCCCCTGGGAAGCCATCTGGCCCAGGACACTTATTTTTTGGGAGATTTTTTTTAAGTTTATTTATTTGGGGATGAGGAGAGAGAAAGAGAGAGGGAGAGGGAGAGAGAGAAAATGAACAAGTGGGGGAAGGGCAGAAAGAGAGGGAGAGGGAGAGAAATAATCCCCATCAGGCTTGTCAGCATGGAGTCCAATGTGGGGGCTCAATCCCATGAACCATGACACGATGATCTGAGCCGAAAATAAGAGTTAGTCAGTTAACTAAGCCACCCAGGTTCCCCTTTTGGGAGATTTTTGATAACCAATTCGATTTCTTTGCCGGTTATGGGCCTATTCAAATTTTCCATTTTTTCTTGAGTTTTGTCCAGTTTGTTGGCATATACTTTTTCATAGTATTCTCTTATAATTGTTTCTACTTCTGTCGTGTTGGCTGTGATCTCTCCTCTTTCATTCATGATTTTATCTATTTGGGTCCACTCTCTTTTGAGAAGTCTGGCTAGGGGCTTATCAGTTTTGTTTATTCTTTCCAAAAAACAGCTCCTGGTTTCATTGATCTGTCTTACTGTGTGTTTTTTTATTTTGATAGCATTGATTTCTGCTCTAATCTTTATTATTTCCCTTCTTCTTCCGGCTTTGGGCTTTATTTGCTGCTCCTTTCCTACCTCCTTTAGGTGTAAGGTTAGGTTGTATATTTGGGACCTTTCTTGCTTCTTGAGATAGGCCTGAATTGCAATGTATCTTCCTCTTAGGACTGCCTTTCTTGCATCCCAAAGGGTTTGGACGGTTGTGTTTTCATTTTTATTTGCTTCCATGCATTTTTAATTTCTTCTTTAATTTCCTGGTTAACCCATTCATTCTTTAGTAGGATTTTCTTTAACCTCCATGTATTTGAGGGCTTTCCAAATTTTTTCTTGTGGTTGATTTCAAGTTTCATAGTGTTGTGATCTGAAAATATGCAAGGTATGATCTTGATCTTTTTGTATTTGTTGAGGGCTGATTTGTGACCCACCATGCGATCTATTCTGGAGAATGTTCCATATCCACTTGAAAAGAATGTGTATTCTGCTGCTTTAGGATGAAGTGTTCTGAATATATCTGTCAAGTCCATCTGGTCTGGTGTGTTATTCAGAGCTGTTGTTTCCTTGTCGGTTTTCTGCTTAGATGTTCTGTCCATTGTGGTAAGTGGAGTATTAATGTCTCCTACAATAATGGTAATATTATCAATAAGTTTATGTTTGTGACTAATTAATTTACATATCTGGGTGTTTCAAGTTAGGGGCATAAATATATACAAAATGTTAGCTCTTCTTGATGGATAGACTCCTCAATAATGACATAATGCCTTTCTTCATCTCCTGTTACCATCTTTACTTTAAAATCTAGTTTACCTGATTTAAGTATGGCTAGTCGTGCACCTTCAAAACCTCAGAATTTCAGCCCAAAGGCTGTTTGCAAAAAAGAACTGGCAGAACTGGCACACTCTGTACTTCTTGTTCTGCCCAGTCCATGGTCCAGAGAGGTTTTCCTGTTGTGCTAACTCGATGCTGCACTTTCACAACCCCTCTCCCTTACTCCTCCTTTTGTCTGTCACAGAAAGGGTTCCCTCCCCTCCGTGGCTTTGCCATTTTATCTCCCTCAATTCACATCCACACACCTTACTCCTGCCAAGGTGTCCCCACCCAACTGTGGATATCCTTCTGCTGCTCCGCAGATCAATTCCCTGGGTGTTCCAAGTAACCTGACTTCTATACACCTGTGTTCGAGGGATGAGGAAAGCCCAGGGTCCCCCTACTTCTCTACCATCTTAACTCCTCCCTTTCTGATCCATTTTTAATTACTTATTGTGAGTGATGAGAGGTAAAGATCAATTCTAACTTTTTTCCCATATGGACATTCAGTTGTTCCAGCACCATTTGTTGAAAAGACTACTCTTCCCCACCCATTGAATTATCTTGTCCTTTGTTGAATATCTGTTGGACCATATGCACATGGTTCTGAATATTAATCTATTCTATTCAGTTTATCTATATGTCTATTCTTCTGCCAATACCACACTGTTTTAATTCCTGTAAATTTACAGTGGATCTTGAAATCTATAGTATAAGTTCTCTAACATTGTTCTCCTTTTTCAAAAAAATTTTGGCTACTTTAGGTCTTTTGCATTTCTATATAAATTGAGACTTCTAATACATGAAATGGTATATCCAAATCTTTTTTCCAGAAATGGTTTATGGATTTTAAAAAACTGAGATAAAATTAACAAATTTAAACATTTTAAGGTATACAATTCAGTATGTTTCAGTGTACTCATAATAATATGCAATATCACTATCTAATTCCAGAACACTTTCATCACCCAAAAAAAAGAAGTCTCATACCCTTTAAGCCATCATTCTCCACTCCGTTCCCTGGAAGCCACTAATCTACATTCTGTCTCCAGAGATTTGTGTGTTGTGGACATTTAATATATTTTCAGTCATACAATATATGGCTTTATGTGTCTGGTTTCTTTCACTAAACATAATGTTTTCAAGGTTCATCCACATTGTAGTATATATTAGTGTTTTATCCCTTTTTATGGCCAAGTCATATTCTGCTGTATGGCTAAACCACATTTTGTTTATCCATTCATATGTTGACAGGCATTTGGATAATACTATGAACATTTGTTTACAAGTTTTTGTATGTGAGAGTCTCTATTTTTTGATTGGTGAGTTTAACCCATTCACATTTACTTTTTTTCCCCTACTTTCATTATTGAAGGATATTTTTACTGGATATAAAATTTGTAAGTTGACTTTTTAAAAAAAAATTAGTACTTGCATTATTTTAAATGAGAAATCAGCATTCATTTTTTCTTCAGTATATAATGAGTCTTTGTGATTCTTCTTAAGATTTTCTCTTTAACATCAACTTTCACCAATTTGATCATGAGGTACCTGGATGATGTTTCCTTTGTGTTTATCCCACTTGAGATTCATTGTGATTCTTTTTTTTTAATGTTTATTAGGTTTTAAGAGGGAGGGAGGGAGGGAGGGAGAGAGAAAGAGAGCGAGCACAGGCAGAGGAAGGGCAGAGAGAGGGAGACACAGAATCCGAAGCAGGCTCCAGGCTCTGAGCTGCCAGCACAGAGCCCTATGTGAGGCTTGAACCGTGAGATCATGACCTGAGCCGAAGTCAGATGCTTAACTGACTGAACCACCCAGGTGCCCCTCATTGTGATTCTTTTTATCACGTATGGCAAATTTTTGGTCAGGGTTGCTTCAAATATTTTTTCTTTCCCCTTTACCTTTTGGAGTTCCAATTATACATATACTAGATCACTTAATGTTGTCTCACTGGTTACTAGGGTTCTGTTTATTTTTTCAGACTTTTTCTCCCTCTGAACTTTGACTATTTTGCATTGCCTTGTCTTTAAGCTTACTGATCTTTTCTATAGAATCTAATCCACGGTTACTGTTACCCAGTATATTTTTCATCCAGTTCTTTTTATAGGTTTAATGTCTCTTACTGTGTTCATTTAAATCATCTGAAGTATTTATAATAGCTGTTATAAAGGCCTTGCCTGCAACCTTTATCACTTCTATCTTTTCTATGTCTGTTTCTATTGACTGATTTTTTTTTGTCATGGCTTACATTTTCTTGCTTCTTCACATATCCAGAGATTTTTTTTAATTGCAAGCCAGACATTATGAATGTTATATTATGCTATGTTGTGTTACGTTGAATGTTGTGTCTGTACTATATTGTTTTCCTTTTAAGAGGATTGACTTTTTTCCAGGCAGTTCAATTTACTTGAAGATCAGATTGATTCTTTCAAGGCTTCTTATAATTCTTAAATTGAGGTGTAATTGACATATAGTAAAATCTAGTCTTTTAGGGGTACAGTTCTGTGAGTTTTGCCAAATGTTTACAGTTAAGTATCCACTGCCATAATCAAGACATAAAATAATCCCATTTACACTCCTACCTCTGTCAAATTCCCCCATACCCTTTGTAGTCATTCCCATCTCAGTCAACCCCTCATCTATTTTATTCTGTCCCTATAGCTTTGCCAAGAATTACTTTTAAATTTTATTAGGGAGGGTCTAGATTAGCCTTTAGTTTATCCCTACTCATATGGCCTGGATTTTCTGGGATCTTCACTGAAAGGCCCAGTCTCTACTTCTATTTTTTTTCTTTTTAAAATTTTAATTCCAATTAGTTAACACACTGTATTACATTAGTTTCAGGTACACAATAGTGATTCAATAATTCCATACATTACCCAGTGCTCATCATGACAAATGCACTCGTTAATCCCCATCACCTATTTAACACATCCTCTCACCCACCTTCCCTCTGGTAACCATCAGTTTGTTCTCTATAATTAAAAGTCTGTTTCTTGATTTGTCTCTCTCTCTCTTTTCCTCCCTTTGCTCATTTGTTTTCTTAAATTCCACATATGGGGGCGCCTGGGTGGCGCAGTCGGTTAAGCGTCCGACTTCAGCCAGGTCACGATCTCGCGGTCCGTGTGTTCGAGCTCCGCGTCGGGCTCTGGGCTGATGGCTCGGAGCCTGGAGCCTGTTTCCGATTCTGTGTCTCCCCCTCTGTCTGCCCCTCCCCCGTTCATGCTCTGTCTCTCTCTGTCCCAAAAATAAATAAAAAACGTTGAAAAAAAATTAAAAAAAAAATTCCACATATGAGTGAAATCATATGGTATCTTTATTTCTCTGATTTATTTTGCTTAGCATTATACTCTCTAGCTCCATCCATGTCATTGCAAATGGCAAGATTTCATTGTTTTTTATTGCTGAATACTATTCTGTTGTATATCTATACCATATCTTCTTTTTCCATTCATCAATCAATGGACACTTGGGCTGCTTCCATTTCTTGGCTATTGTAAATAATGCTTCTATAAACATAGGGGTGAATGTTCCCCTTTGAATTATGCTCTTGTATTCTTTTGGTAAATGCAAAGTAATAAGATTGCTGAATCATAAGGGAGTTCTGTTTTTAACTTCTTGAGGAACCTCCATACTGTTTTCCACAGTGGCTGTGCCATTTTGTATTCCCACCAGCAATGCAAGAGGGTTCCTTTTTGTCCACATCCTCACCAACATCTGTTTCTTGTGTTGTTGATTTGGCCATTCTGACAGGTGTGAGGGGCCATCTCATTGTGGTTTTGATTTGCATTTCCCTGATGGTAAGTGATGACAAACATCTTTTCACGTGTCTGTTGCCTGACTATGTTTTTGGAGAAATGCCTTTTCATGTCTTCTGCCGATTTTCATTAGATTATTGTTTTTGGGTGTTGTGTTTTATAAGTTCTTTATATATTTTGGATACTAATACTTTATTGGATATGTCTTTCAAACGCCTTTTCCCATTCTGTAGGTTACCTTTTAGTTTTGTTGTTTTCCTTTGCTGTGCAGAAGCTTTTTATTTAGATGTAGCCCTAATAGTTTATTTTTGCTTCTGTTTTCCTTGCCTCGAGAGACATATTTAGAAAGAAGCTGCTACAGTTAATGTCAAAGAAAGAAGCTGCTACAGCTAATGTCAAAGAAGTTACTGGCCCATGAGTCTGTTTCTGATTGGTTGGAACTTGAATGTCTCCCCAGTTCACAGCTCCCGTGTAGCTCTTTACTGGGCTTCATGAAGCCACACTCAAACCACGTGCAGTTTAGTATTCAGCTGAAAGTCTCAAGGAGATCACTGTGCAGATATCTAGAGTTCTCTCTGCATAACTCCCTCTTCTCTGAGGCCCTGTTCCACAAATTTCAGTCACTGCTATCTCCCCTAATTCTGATCTTTCTCCTCAGTTCAGCAATACTATCATACTCGGCTTGAATTCTCCTTCCATGTACCATAATTCAGAAAGCATGATCTCTGGCCAAAGCTGGGCAGGGGTGGGGGTGGGGTTGTAGAACTCATTTTCTTTCTCTTACCTTGGTTGTTTTCCAATAGATCCACTCCAGTACCATTTACTCTAACATGTTTGGAAGCAAATTTCAGGCCACCTCTTTTTTGTTTAGTTATATCTTCTTCTTTGCTTATGTTTTCAGTTCCTTCTTTTACTTATTTAAACATTAAAAACACATTCATTTTATATTGTCTGCCAAGTTCAATATCCAAAATCTTGGATGTCTAATTTAATGTTTGATGTTTATTTTTATTCACTTTGGCTTATACTTTTAAATTTTGGATTGTGAGCTCATATTCAACTGGATTATCTCTGTGGGAATCCTATGAAGTCTAGGTTGAGACTGAACATTTTCAGACAGGATTTGTTTGCTTCCACGAAACATCTTGAGGGTTTCTAGATCTCATAGACAGCACACATAAACATGTAAACCCAAAATCTCCATGAAGGCAGATATGGGTTATACATTCATAGAAGGATCCTTAACCAAAACATTTTTTTCTCTGAGGCTGAGACATTAAAATTCCCTTGTAATTTTGTGTATATCAAGGGTCCCAGATTTGTCTTTGGGAGTCTTATTTAAAGCTTGATGTCTTCAGACTTCAAGCTGTATTACAAAGCTGTAATCATCAAGACAGTATGGTACTGGCACAAAAACAGACACTCAGATCAGTGGAACACAATAGAGATCCCAGAAATGGGCCCACAAACGTATGGCCAACTAATCTTCGACAAAACAGGAAAAATATCCAATGAAATAAAGACAGTCTCTTTAGCAAGTAGTGCTGGGAAAACTGGACAGCGACATGCAGAAGAATGAACCTGGACTACTTTCTTACACCATACACAAAAATAAACTCAAAATGGATGAAAGACCTCAATGTAAGACAGGAAGCCATCAAAATCCTCGAGGAGAAAGCAGGCAAAAACCTCTTTGACCTTGGCTGCAGCAACTTCTTACTCAACACGTCTCTGGAGGCAAGGGAAACAAAAGTAAAAATGAACTATTGGGACCTCATCAAAATAAAAAGCTTCTGCATAGTGAAGGAAACAATCAGCAAAACTAAAAGGCAACTGACAGAATGGGAGAAGATATTTGGTAACAACATATCAGATAAAGGGTTAGTATCCAAAATCTGTAAAGAACTTATCCAACTCAACACTCAAAAAACAAATAATCCAGTGAAGAAATGGGCAAAAGACAGGAATAGACTCTTCTTCAAAGAAAACATCCAGATGGCCAACCAATACATGAAAAAATGCTCAACCTCACTCATCATCAGGGAAATACAAATCAAAACCACAATGAGATACCACGTCACCCCTGTCAGAATGGCTAACATTAACAACTCAGGCAACAACAGATGTTGGCGAGGATGTGGAGAAAGAGGATCTCTTTTGCACTGCTGGTGGGAATGCAAACTGGTGCAGCCACTATGGAAAACAGTATGGAGGAAAAAAAAAAAAAAAAAAAAAAAAAAAAAAGAACTACCCTACAACCCAGCAATTGCACTAATAGGTATTTATCCAAAGGATAAAGGGATGCTGCTTGGAAGGGGCACATACATCCCAATGTTTATAGCAGCACTAACAACAATAGCCAAAGTATGGAAAGAGCCCAAATGTCCATTGACGGATGAATGGATAAAGAAGATGTGGTATATATATACAATGGAGTATTACTTGGCAATCAAAAAGAATGAAATCTTGCCATTTGCAACTATGTGGATGGAACTGGAGGGTATTATGCTAAGTGAAATTAGTCAGTCAGAGAAAGATAAATATCATATGACTTCACTCATATGAGGACTTTACGAGACAAAACAGATGAACACAGGGGAAGGGAAGCAAAAAGAGTACAAAAACAGGGAGGAAGACAAAACATAAGAGACTCTTAAATATAGAGAACAAACACAGGGTTGCTGGAGGGGTTGTGAGAGGGGGGATGGGCCAAATGGGTAAGGGGCACTAAGGAATCTACTCCTGAAATCACTGTCACACTATATGCTAACTTGAATGTAAAATAAAAAAATAAAGTAAAAACAAACAAACAAAAACTTGGTATCTTGTTCAGGCCCAAGGCTTTGTCTCGTGTGTCCCTACAGCCATTAAAGCTCTGGTTCTGGGTCATTGGGATTAACAAAACAGCCTCAGGACAGCTGTGGTTTTAGTGCTTGCTTACCACTTGGTTTCCTGAGTCCTCTTTTCAGCACCTATGGATTGTCCTTACTATCTCATGAGCTCCAATATGCAATTAAAAGGGTTTATGTTATTCAACCTATTTTGCAGTGTGACTTTTTACAGGCCATTTAATCCATACTATTGTTGGAAATGGAAGTCTGATCTTTGTCTTCCTGCCCTCCTGGTTCCTTCTTCCTGGAAGAAGGAGGTGCCCTGGGTCCACCTCCATGGAAAGTGGTGGGATAGAGGAGAAAGAATGGATTCAGTGCCAAGGACTCTGCCTACCTACCCTAGGCTCTGGCTCTTATTCCACTTCTACTTCCCCCAGAAGTCTTTCTAAAAGCTGAGGCCCTGGTAGAGGACAGAAGTCCACAGAAGGCAAATATGGGGAGTTAGTTGGTAGTGGCTGCCTGGACTTTTGTGCTGAAGATGGATTCTGAAGCATCACTTGAGTTCAAAGTGTTGTGATTAATTAATGATGCCTGCAAAGACCTGGGGTAAACAGCAGTAACATGTATGTCATATGTTTGTCATCTCTGGAGTATCCACTTGAGTCATTTAGAGCTTTTTTTGCTTTAAAAAGCCTTGGACCTCACTAATCCAAGGAAAAAGATCACAGGAGGGAACTTGAAGGAAAAGTCTAGCTATTCGAGTCAGACAAGAGTTTGACTCTCTCAGATAATGTCACACCTTCCCATCACACCTGGTTTTTTGGAGGCATTGTTGGTGGAACCTGATCCCCCTCTCCTGGTATTTCTATGGTGAAGGGACATTCTATGTCCTCAAGGGACAGTTTGATTTTGTAGCACTGGACATTCCACTGGGCCCTATTCCACCAGTGGGAAATGTTGCTGCTCAAGTCTGCTCATTTTGAGCCCCTTTTCAGTGTGGCGAGCATCCTGAGTTGGGCTGGGGCCTGTCCTTTAGGGACAGTTCTATGCTCACCTGTGCATGCAGCTGGTGAAGTGTCCAACTTAGCATGCAGGCCCAAAGGTCCAATTCCGGGAGGAAGGTAGGAGGGTCGGTGTCTGCATTCTCACCTTTACCAGAATCCTGCCTGAGGGGATAAGGGTGCCTGCAAGCCAGGACAGAGGTGGAACTTGCCTCCCCTTGCCTTCCAATCCTTGCGTGCCCTTGTGCTTGAGTGGGGGGGGGACAGGGGGGAGAAGAGTTATGTGCCCAAGACACCTAGCAAATATCAGGCCCTTAGGTATCAAAAGATGCAGACTTAAGAACACAGCATGCCATTTCAAATCCATTTCTAGGGGAATAAATGTATCATTCAAAATAAGACTTTGCATGATACAAAGGATAAACATTAACCTTCAAAAACTTCAGCTTAAAAAAGCATCTATTAAAAAGGGGCACAAGTAGCTAAGTGTAGAGCACATCACCAAACACTGCCCACAGATCAGGGTCTGAAGTCTTTTCTGAGTTTGGAGAAGCAGGCAGACCCTCTGGGGTCTATGCCCTGCTCCAGGAAGTGGCTCTCAGGAGCCTCAGACAAACAGGCCTAGAGCTGGGAACCATGACCCAGGAGTAGTCAGCACATGAGATGGGGAGACAGGGCTGCTATCTCTGGGCGGGTGATGCTGGCAAGGATTCTTCAGGCCTATCAGCCAGGGAAGGGGTGTCTAATCCATCAAAGAGCACTGAGGCTAGGCTAAATGGGGACATTAACACATGAGGGGAGGGGCACAGGGTCTCTGGCTGTCTGGGACAAATAGATATCACTATCTTTTCCATCCCATTCCATGCCCCTTTCCCTCTCATTCCACCTGCCCCCTTATTCTCCCTCTTCCCTAGTTTCCTCCTCCCTCGTTCCTCTTCCTGCCCCTTCTCAGAGGCTCTCCATCTCTCCCCCTGCCTTTCCTCCCATCTGTTGCTTCTCTTCTCTGTCTTTCTCCTCCCTCTTTCTCTCTCACCCTCTTTTCCATCTGGGCCAGAAACAGAGTCCTTTTCCACCTAGTGAAGGGTAGGTAGGAGGGCACAATTCAGTCCCATCCAAGACCTCCCCAGGGTTAATATATCCTTTGGCTTGGCCCCCTTAGAGTGAGATACCTGTTTCCTTGGGAATGGGAGATTCTCTGGCTGGTTTAACTGGTTACAGAGGAAGCTCTGGGTCAGAGGAACCACATTTCCAAGGACTCAGCTTGGAACAGGTCTGTGGGGGGCCTCGTAGGAGCCAGCCTATCCCACGGCCTCACCCAGATGCTGGAGGCACGCTTATTTATTATGCAGGGGCTTAGAGAAAGGGGGTGGGAGGCTTGGGAGGCAGGACTGGGGTGGATGTGAGAGGAGCTGTGTCCAGGCTTGGAGCTCTGGGTAGCTGTGGGGGCAGCATCATTTCTTGGAGGGCTGTTTTTTCCATATGGCCGACTTTTTACTGCCTCTCTTGGCTTTGCTGAGAGTATGCAGAAACACTTCAGGCTGTTTCATTCTAAAAACCAAAATAGAGAGAAGCAAATGCTGGGAAATGGGTGGAGAGAGGTTGTGTGAACGGGGCCCAGAGCCCTGGCCCTCTGCTTTGCACTGTTGAGGCTCTCTGGGTGTTGCTGCAAACTGGGGGGTCCCAGTGGCACCTGTAACCTTTCTAACAAAAACTGTAACAGTTTTGTTTTTCCATCTTCATAAGAAATGTGTGATTTTTCACGCTCTTGCAGAATACATAATTCATTTCAGTTAACATGGCCAAGTTAAGGTCTAGGAAGTTTCTCGCAGGGAGACAGTGGGCAGTCTCCACTCATCTCAGACTGATGATGGCCTGGACTGTAGGATTTCACTACAAAAGGCCTCAATGGCCACCACCCAGACCACTGCCAGCAGCTCCGGGGAGCTGAGCAATGCCCAACTGGACACTGTGTTGATTAAATGGGCTAGCTGTCAGGGATGGTTAGAGATGACCCAGGCCCAGGGGGAAGTAACTTGCCCAAGGCCACTTAGCCCCACATGGACTCTGTGGCCTGCAGCAGAGCCAGGGGCTCTGCTATGAGCCACGCCCATTCTGTTTACCACAGGAGGGCCCCTCAGCCCTGGGCCGGGGCGGGGTGGGGGGGCACCTACTTCTCAGCTTCAGGGGAGGACTCCTCCATCTGGTCCGCCATGGTCAGAGAGGAGAAGCTTCCTTGGATGTCTTCTGGTATTGTTTTCTTGACTGAGTCAGGGTCTTCCAGGCCCGGGATGTAGGTTGAAATGCTGCAGGGGAGGCAGGGAAGGAAGGGCAACGCTCAGCAGAGCCACAGCCTGAGGGGGCCCTGAGTAAGCAGCCCTCACCTAGCGCTGCCATTTAATGTTCCGGTTCCGAGAGAGAAAAGGACACAGGGCTGCCCCTCACCAGGGTGGGTAAAGGGAGAGTCTGACCCCTGGGGACACAGAGACTCACCGGAGGTCAGCTTCTCTGGCTTCTGTTTAGGGCTGGAGTCACCCTAACTCTGTGCGAGCGACACCTGTGCACCCAGCACTGACCATCGGAAAGGTGTGCAATGGGGCAGGAGGGCTCCATAAAGTGAGCAAGGGAGGGAGGGAGCACAGGATGCCCAGGAAATAAGTCCTTGTGTACAGTGTTAGGGGCTGTGTCCCCCTCCCCAAATTCACATGTAGGGGGAGTCCAAATTCCTGGTACTTCAGATTGTGGCTTTGCTTGTAAATAGGGTCACTGCAGAGGCAATGAGTTAAGATGAAGTCATACCAGAGTAGGGTGGACTTTTAACTCCAAATACCTGGTGTCCTTATAAAAAGGGGGCAGTGTGGACACAAGCACACACACAGGGAGAACGCCATGCGAAGTCTGGGGTAACAATGCTGCCTCAAGCTAAGGAATTACCAGAAGCGAGGAGACCAGCTTGAGCGAGTCCTTCCCTAGCGCCCATGGAAGGAGCATGGCCTGCCCACACCGCCATCTCTGGCCTCCAGAACCATGAGATAATACATTCCAGTTTAAGCCACTCAGTGTGTGAAGCACTGTTACAGCAGTCTTGGGAAACTAATGAGGACAGAGACGGAACAGGCCTCATTTCTTCATATTAATTGAGCCCCTGCTATGTGACTTGAGGGCAGGGTGTTTCGCGACAAGAGATGAGCAGGGGCGGGGAGACAAGGGCCTCTTCTGTCATTCTGAGAATCCCAGAAAAATAAAAAAGGAAGGTGTGGACTTGGCTGTCTCCCCCGTCCCCTTTGGTCCCGGCTGCAGAGGTGGCAAGAAAGCAGATTCTGGGAGTGGGTCTCCTGAGGCTTCCTGAGCCGAGTGCCCTTGTCCAGCACCCGACCCACCCCTGTCCCCCAGGGTGGGTCATGGCTCAGCACTTGTTAGGAACTCAAAACATAGGTAAATGGAGCAATGGGAGTCCAGCCCAGTGGGGCACCGGAAAAGGACTCCTACGTGACAGCTGCCAATAGCAGGTTACATGACGAGAGAGTCAGGGTGACCAGGATGGCGGGAGCATCAGCGGCGTCCCTAAGTGAGACCCTCCACCAGGCCTGGGGCCGTGTTGGCAAATGACACGTACTGACACCTGGGGAGTCCGTCTCCTCCATCTGGCCCCGGGGCTGATGGAGAATGGACCTGGTTACCAGAGCAGGCGGGGTGGGCTTTGGCGACCAAAGCAGCCTTCGCCCTGGGAGCTCATTAACTGGGGAAAATAGCCCCTTTTTCTCCCTGCTCCCTCAGCTGCAAAGCACCCACAGAGCATTTCCCCCCACCCCCCACTTTTAAACTGTGGTTAAAAGTACACAACATAAACTTTATCCATTTTTTTGTACACACTTTAGTGGCATTACGTACATTCACACTGTTGTGCAGCCGTCCCCACCATCCATCTCCAGAACCTTTTCGTCGTCCCAACCTGGAACTCTGTCCCCATTAAACGCGAACGTCCCTCCCTCAGCCCTGGCACCCACCCTCTGACTTTCTGTCCGCTCTGGGGACCTCATGTAAGTGGGATCACGTGGTATTTGTCCTTTTGTGCCTGGTTTATTTCACTGAGGATAATGCCCTCAACGTTCATCCGTGTTGTAGCGTGTCGGAATTTCCTTCCTTTTCCGTTACATGCGCAGAGCACATTTTCTTTCTCCATCCGTCCACGGACGGGCACTTGGGTTGCTTCTGCTTCTTGGATATTACCAGCAGTGCCACTATGGACTTTGAAAGCCCACCTTCAATTCTTTTAGGTGCCTACCCAGAAGTGAAGCTGCTACACCATAATTCTATTTCTAACTTTCTGAGGACCCCCTCCGCACTGTTTTCCAAAGCCGCCGTGCCAGTTTGCATTCCCGCCGGCAGTGCACGTGGCCTCGGGCTCCTCCACATCCTCCCCAAAGCTTGCTATTTTTGGTGCTCCGACAGCAGCCATCCTGACGGGTGTGAAGCCGTGTGTCACTGTGGTTTTGACTTGTGTCCTCTGATGATTAGTGCCCTTTGCTCTTTTTCTTCAGTTTCTGCATCTTTGGAACAGCCAAGCTAAAGCAGGTTGAGGTCTTATTCACTTCCAAATCCCCAGTGCCGAGCACGAGGCCGGGCATGCAGGAGTTGCTCAGAAATGGAAGGAATGGCAGGACTGCCAGGTTAAAAGCGGGAGCTGCTTCTGGAGAGAGGAGCCTCCCACCACTGGAGGTATATGAGGGCAGCCGGATGGCCTTGAGGGCCTGTTATCAGTGGACACTCTGTCAACCGGCCCTTCCTCAGTCTGACCTGCCCTCTGCTTCCCTGGGATAAAATCAGCTCTAGGTCTTCAATCAGTGAACGTTTCCCAAGGGGGTTCAATGTGCCAGGCTGTGAGCATGAGCAAAGGACACAGACAGAAGGGAGGTGGGCCATGTGATACAGGACACCCAGTCCTCTGGGCTGGCACAGCTTAACACAGCGCTTCCCAACACACTGCCTTCTCCTCCGGGTAGAGTGGTCTCTCCAGCCCTGCATGAATCTCTCCCCCACCCCACCAGTTGTCCTTGGCCTGGCCTGGCCCCCACCCTCCTGCTCCTTCACAACCAGTCTACTCACTAGCAGGGGCCCCACCCCATTCTCCGCTGGGGCTTGGAAGGCCTCAGTGGGGGGCCCCACCTCCCTGGGCAGCCCGGCTCCCCTCCCTGCTCACAGCTCTTGCTTCTCCACAGTGGCCTCACAGACCCCAAGCCCAGATGGATGGCCGTCTCTGTGGCTGGCTCCTCTGAGTGCCGGGTAAGCAGCCCAGCCCTTCTGGATCTGTACTCCAGCTCTGCCCACCCTACTGCATTTACTCTGCCCACCTGTATTTTCTCCCTCCCACCTCCGTACTTCGAATCCTCCCATGGCAGCTGCATAAAACCAAGCAGCTGAAAGTCTACTCTGGCAAGGAAGAAATGACTCCCACCAAGGGACAGGGAGGACCCCCCCTGCCAGAGCTCTGCTAGCGTCCCTCTTGGAACAGAGGACCCAGAAATGAAAACGCTAACACTCCAGGACCTATGGCTCCCTTGGGCTGCACCGATAGCTCTGACTTCTAAGTTACTTTTTTCAGCATAACGGACTATCATGCTGGGGCTTCCAACATCCACTGACCATAAACCTTCCACGACTAAAAGTAAACATTTGTTCATTTTCCTCCCAAACCCCTGCTTGGTGGCTGAGCCTACTGCAAACTCCCACTCTGTCATCTCTCCCCATCTAGGGCACAAATGATCAGTCAGGCTTCCATGAACACATCTAAGTTGCATATTTAGGGAAAAAGTGGACAGGCCAAACACAGAGGTCTGCCCTTTAGGCCCACCACCACTTACTGGGTGTGGCTGAGCAAGCAGCTCCCTGAGCCCCGTCTATCCATCTAGTTCACGAGGACATCAAGAGATCTCACCCAGTGTCTTCCTTGAAGTTAGGTATTCTAGGCCGACAGCGTGTCTCACTACTATTCTAGTTACCCTGCTGGAAGAGGAATCGGGTCAGCAGGTGGCTTTAGAACGTGTCCCAAATTTCTTTGACATTCCTCCCGTCCAGAGGTGTAGTGTCATTTCCCTCCTGTGAATGTGGGCTGGCCCTAGGGACTCACATGGAGTGGACGGTGATGACATACATGACTTATGAGGCCAAGCCATATAAGGCAACCCAGTCCCCACCTGGCTGTGTCTCAGGATGCTCGCTTTTGGAACCCAGCTGCCATATCTGAGGAGGCCCAGGCCACATGGAGAAGCCATGTGTAATTGTCGCGGCTGAAAGCCTCCACGGACCACCTGACTTGAGTGAGCAAGACTTTGGGATGACTCCAGCCCATCAACTTCTGATTGCAACCACAGGAGAGACCCTAAGCAAGCACTACCTAGCTGAACCTGGTTGGCCCCCAAACTGCCAGAGATGGTAATAAACAACGGTTGTGTGGTTTTACACCACTAAACTTGAGGTGGTTTGTTCCACAGATAGAGATAAAGGAACTGTTGTTATGGCAACATTTTCTTGTAGAATTCCACTCTTTTTTCTCTAAGTGCTTTCAAACTGCCAACCTAATAGGCCATTCTGGAATTAAGAGGAGTTCTACCGGTTTATAGTCTCCGGAATCCTCCCCTTTCCACTTCCAAAAACCTAGACTCTGTGTGTGTGTGTGTGTGTGTGTGTGTGTGTGTGTGTGTATGTGTGGTTTGCTGATTCTTTCTCCATCATTCCTCAAAAAATTATTGAAAACCATTGTAAGTATTAAGTCCTTTTAGAACCCGTGCATATAACAAATTAAGAACCTGGAATTCATTTTAGTAATAATAATAACAGCACTAACAGCTATAATTTGTAACCTCTCAATAAATGTTAGTGATGTACCAGAACTTCACACACACTGGCTCATCTAATTCTCACAACCCTATACAGTGAAAACTATGCTTGTTCTTGCTTTGCAGGCAAAGAAGCTGAGGCAGAGAGAAAGTAAGTGGTCCTTTGAGGGACAGTGGAAGTCAAATAAGAGCTACATCTTTTTGTAACTAGTTTTTGGCATCCCCATCTACCATACCCTTAAGCACCCCATCTGTTAAATGTTTCCGAAAATGCCTTCGCTTGCTGTCTCTGGCACCTTCCAGTGGTCTCAGTTCATCTTCAGTGTGGGCCTTCTGGATAGCGTCCTCCCCAACCCCCTTCTGTCTTTGGTGTATTTCTTTCTTGAGCCCAAGCAGACCCAGAGCCTCCGTTTCCCTTTCTCCCTGGAACTGTCATTGAGCTGGTCTTGAATAACCTCCGAGCCCTCCTTGAGTCTCAGGCCTTGGGGTCTCAGTGACTTTCCTCTCTGCACCTGCCAGCATCTGCCTTTCTGATGTCCACAGGCTCCTCAGGATCCTGCCTTCTCTACTAAGCTGTCCAGGATGCTGGGGTCAGGGCCTGACCTCTACCAGATCCTCCTAGAGGAACCTTGATAGGGTCAGGCAGACACTCTGACATGGCCCCAACTCAGTGCACTGGGGAGAAATTGGCGTTAGGACTCCTAGAAAGCGGAGAGGCCTGGTGGGAGCGGGGTGGGGTTGCTGTCCCGACTCCATGCGGTAGGGGCACAGTCAAAGGCAAGCCCACGTGCTAGGCAGGCGGATGCTTTTTATGTGTGTTTGCTCATCACTTTCTGGTTTATATGGCATTTCAGCAAACACGCCTTCATTACATCCTCACAACAACCCCAGGAGGTGGGAATTATCACCCTCACTTTAAAGGTGAGGATAATGAGGATTAGGGAGGCTAATGGTTCCCCAGCTTATAAAGACAGAATTGAGGCTTTCTCTTCCTCTTGGAACTCCTGACCCAGTAAATTTTTCACTGCATTTTCACAGGCACTCCAGAACCCACTGCCAGCTCTTAACACAGCCTCCAGCAATGTCATAAACCCCATGCTCCTTCCCTGGACCAGGCTGCATGCTTCTGGAACCAAGAGACCTACGTAAGCTCATCTCACCCTAGCTGGGCCTAGGAGTCACTCCACAGATGGATGTCACCTGGTTGAAAAGCCTACGCTCAGTGGCCAAGAGGCAGCCTTAAGCCAGCACCACCCCATTCCCTTTACAAGGGACTGAACTCACCTCATGAGGGACCCTTGACTACATGGCCCTGCTGGTAAACAGAGAAGCAGGACTGGGATCGCACTGAGGATGGGGTAGGGTGTCGTAGGGCAAAAGGCAGGGATGTCACTAGGACCCCCACCCAAACCTGTCTCCATTATTTTCCCCCACAGAAATTGGCACTGTGCAAATCATCCTGTGTCCCTCTTTCTCCAAGAGGGCACTTTCCCCTGACCTGTGTGCCAACAGCACGGCCTCATGCCTCCTTGCCACCTGTGAAGTCTTCCGTCTTGCTGCCAGCTTCTGTCCCTGATAGTGTCTCTTCCATAGCAAGGTCTCCTCCCACCCCGTCCTTGCCCTGCACCCCAAGTTTTTCCTGTTTTACCTAAATTTGTAGTTGTCTGGCAGGAAGTAGCCCATCTTGCAGTCTTGTCGAGCCTGGAAGATCTGTTTCAGCAGATTCTGCCTGCTATAGCCATATCCATTCAAAATGCAGCCTCCAAAAAGGAGTTTTCCCCCAGCAAACATCTGTCAACACATAGGAAGGAAACAGCAGGAGGGCACTGAATCTCAGGATGGTGCCATGGGCCTCAGAGCCTGTGCCAGAATTCAGGCTTTTCTTTGATGGTTTCGGGCAAAGGGTATTACCCTCCCCAAGTCGCCCAGTGAGGTGTGGCTGAGCCTGTTCCCCATCAAGGTCTCCCAAGTCAGAGGGCAGCCCCACCATCCCAGCCTTTGCCCTCTGCTGGCCCACCTGCTCAGAGGTCACCTCACACACAAGGGCTCCAGAGCCCTGGGGCCTGAAGGGTTTCTTCCTGCTCAGAGGGACCCACTCCACCCTCCTACAGCTGGCTGGCCCACTTATCCATATGCATTGATCAGCTGGCCCCATGGGATGGGAGCTCTTGAGGGTAGGGATCTTGTCCTATGGCTCTCTGAACCCCCACTCTCTACATGTCAGTCTCCAGCAAATAGACACCTGTCCAAAGAGTTCTGTGCAAGGATATCCATTAGAGTGCTATTTGTCATGGCCCACTGCCCAAACAAAAAGGAGATAATGTAAATGTCCAACAAAAGGATCACAGGTAGAGAAATCAAATGACCGATTCTCATGCAGTGATTAAAAAATTACAATTAAAAAAGCAAGACTCCAAAGGCACCTGGCTGGCTCAGTCAGTTAAGCATTGGGCTCTTGATTTCAATTCAGGTTATGATCTCACAGTTCATGAGATCGAGCCCTGCATCAGGCTCTATGCTGGCAGTGAGGAGCCTGCTTGGGATTCTCTCTCTCCCTCTCTCTCTCTGCCCCACCCCACTTGTTCTCTCTCCCTCTTCAAAATAAAAAATTTAAAAAAACATTTAAAAAAAGCAGGACCCCCAAATCAGAAAAATCCAGGGGCCAAAATGTTAGCATGGGCATGCCCCAGGGCTTCCAATAGTGCTGGATCCAGCAGCTGCCCAGTACATCCTCATTGTGTGAACAAATGAGACAAGCTGGGTAATACGGGGAAGCAATTATTTTCTGAATTTTTTCAATAAATATACATATATTTTTACAATGCCCTGCTTTTAGTAAAAAGTTATTTAAAAACAGACAAAGAGAATTTGGTTCTCCAGGTTAGGTGTCCCTCGCTCCCTTGAGTCTTCTGGGATGAGGGATGCATGGGGTCAGGCTGCAAACGGGAGACTGGGCTGCAGCCCTGGCTCTATGTGATGGGTGACTCTCAGTCAGGCCTTCTGCCTCAGAGCCCACAGACCCTCTCTCCTTTCCCCTCCCATATCTGTGATTCCACAAGGGTAGTTGCTATGGGGGACTAGGTTGGCAGTAGTTGGTGGTGAATCCCCCGCTGGGCCCCAGCTCACCAGAACCATCCCCTGCACCACAGCATACTTCTTCACCAGCAGTGGTGGGTTCTTCTGCAGGGCGCTGTCCAGGTCATACCGTAGCAGGCGGTAGGGGTCATGCCGGCACTTCCAACAGAGAAATAAGTGCCCATCAATCCTATGCCAAGAGGACGCACTCCGATTCCAGAATTCTTAGCCAGGCCAAGTTCCCATGGAATCCTGGAGCCCCTCAACATCCCCTCCCAACTCCTGTTCAACAGGCTGTTCAGCCTCCACAAGCACACCTACCATGACTATTGCCAAAGGATGCCATCTAGGCATCTGGGTTCATCTAGGGCCTTCTGCCTGTGAGAGCTGTCATGGAGATGACTGTGCCCCACCACTTGACAGCCACTAGCCCCACACTCTAGGGTCGGCAGGACTTGACTGTTCCCTTTGCCTGGGAGAAGCCCTGTGGGAGATTTGGAGGTATACTGTGTTCCTGGGTGTACCTATTTTCAGGATTCCTCCACCCTCTGCCCCCTGCCCCTCTGGACAACCCCTGTCAGTGCCAGGACCTGAATCAAACCTACATCTCAAGGTGGGACCTGGGCAATCCAAAGGAAAGCTGGTCTCTTTCCCCTCCTTTCTGGATGCTACAAATCCATTAATACGGCTAATGTATGATGTTTTCTGGTTTGATCTGCCTTTTATTCCAGGTGCCTCTAACTGTCCTACATGACATCTCAATTTATTTTTTTCTGGAGAGAGAGGGGAAGTAAGTGTGCACAAGCAGGGGAGGAGCAGAGAGAGAGAGGAAGAGAGAGAATCTCAAGCAGGCTCCACGGCCAGCATAGAGCCTGATGCAGGGCTCAATCTTAGGACTGTGAGACCATGACCTGAGCTGAAATCAAGAGACAGACACTTAACTGACTGAGCCCCCCAGGCACCCCTGATGTTTCTACTTAAAATTTGAAACCCAGGGGTGCTTGGGTGGCTCAGTTGGTTGGGCATCTGACTCCAGCTCAGCTTATGATCTCACGGTTCGTGACTTTGAGCCCTGCTTCAGGGTCTCCACTCTCAGGACAGTGCCTGCTTCAGATCCTCTGTCCACCCCCCTCTCTTTGCCCCTCCCCTGCTCACTCTTGCTCTCTATTTCAAAAATAAATAAACATAAAAAAAAAGTGAAACCCAGAACTGTATCTGGTATCTTAGCTTTCAGAGCAAGACGTTAGGGAACATTTCTACCTTAACCAAACACACCGGAATGGTGGAATCAGAGTCACTGTGACATCTGACACCTCCTTCCAGAATTGTTCTCTGCACCCCTCAAAACCCACTATCCACACCTCCATTGGCCTCAACCACCTCAGGTCAGGCCCAGTCCCCATTCGCACTTCTCGCAGCTGGGCTGGACCGCCATGCATCCTACATTTACGAATAATTATTAATAAACAATTAATAGCCCCAAGGTAAATAAGCGTCACCTCTAAGGTCCTATGGGGGCAGGGATCATATCTGTCTATGCACGGATCAGTGCAGGGCAGGAACTCAGTAAGTTTTCACTAAATCTATGTAAATTGGGGTTGACTCCAGAAAACATACATGGCTTTGATGTATGTAACTAGTAAAAAGCCTTCTGGTGTCTGATCAGACTAGTTCCAATGCCAAGCTCCTGGCACTAGCTGGGTAGGCTCATGGGGTCAGGAGGCTGCACCCCTTGGAGCAAAGCTGGAGAAGGTATCCCCAGGGCAAACACAAAAACTTAGACTTTGTGTCTGCAGTAAAGGGAGAAAGGGCAGACAGTGGACCAGAGAGGGCATGGGGCCAAGAGGATTTGAAGGAAGTCACTAGATGAACATGAAGCTCATGTGCTCACATGACATCCTCTGCTCCAGTCAGGGTGGGGATGGGGCCACCCTTGAACTGTGCTAACCCTGCCAGAGATGGCTACGGACTGAGGATGATGATGAGACTCAGGAAGGACCCTGCAGCCAGGATGGGGAGAAGGTGGTTCCATGTACCCCTGACTGACAGGCCCTTGAACAGGGACCTCAAGCACCCCTTTCCCTGCTTCTTCCGGGAACACTCACCCACCTGCCCAAACCGTCTCATCCTGAGAGACTCTCCCTGATCTCTGGAGGTGACAGGATCTGCTCCCAGCTCCTGCAAATTGGAACTGGCCTTTCATGGCCCTGCTCAGGAGTGCTATATGTGCTCCCCACCATGCTGGGAGCCTCCCTGGGGCATGGCACAGGGCCCGTGCACAGTAGGTACTTGGCTACAGTCTGAATATTCTTGAGCCCTGGGTACCCAGTGGTGAGCCCATCTCTGTTCTAAGTACTTACATACCAATATATAACCACAGCTATGGTCAGTGCCCTGGATGAAAATGGCAGGAAAAATCTTGAATGCAGAGAAAGCACCCACATAAATGTGGTGACTTTCATCTCAGGACAGGAGGATGAGTCAGAGAGAGAGCAGAGGGGGCAAAATGTGGCAGACAGTGTGTGGAAGAGTGTGTACAAAGGCCTGGAAGAGAAAAGGAAGTAAAAGAAGGCCTATGTGCTGAGGTCGAAGGACAGCCTCTCAGCCAGATGCTCAGCCAGTCCTAGCCTCCCTGTGGGAGGTCCTCCCCCCAGGTTCCTGATGCCTGGACCCTGGGGCCTCCTCAGCTGGGCCCAAGACCAACCTGGATGCAGGGTGAGGCACGGCCCTGCTGCCGGTGGCTGTAGAGTATGTCCAGCATCCACTGGAGCTGTGCGGTACTGGTGGGGTTCTGGCTTGAGACTATCCCGAACACCAGTACCTGGCTGGGGTCGCGGGGCGCAGACAGAAAGCGCTCCAGCTCCACATCGGTTACCAGGGGTGCCTTCACCAGGCACTTGCAGCCAGCCCTAATGTCTTCTTTGCGAATGAGCTTCCGCAGCACCAGCGGGCAGTCAGAGGGCGAGGCTGCCCACCTGGTGGGGCTGCGCACCTCTTGGGCCTTCCCCCTACAATGAGAAGCAAGTGGGCCTGTGCTCAGTGGGCAGGGCTCAGGTCCTTGCCCCACTAGCACCTGCTGGTGCAGCACCACCTTGGATGGTGTGTGTGTCCCTAACCTCTGTGTTCCTCAGTTTCCTCAGGGGCAAAGCTTGTGACTCCTTCACCCATCCAACAAAAACTTTGGAGTCATCCTGAACCCTCTTCTTTCTCTGACACCCACACTCCATCCAACCCATCAGTAAGCCTGTCTGCTCTACATTCAAGAACGATCTAGAATCCATCCGCTTTCCTGCCCTCCTACTCCTACTGACACGGCACAAGCTGCCATCATTTCTTGCCTGGATGACTGCAAGGGCCTCCTAATGGTGCTCTGCCTTCTCCCCTGACCCCTCTTCAATCCATTCTGCACACACCAGACTGGGGGATCCTGGTTCCTGTTAGAACCTAAGTCATGTTATGTCACTACTTTCTGAAATCCTCCAGTGGAGGAAAGTGGAATATATAGAAACTGCTTTATTTTGATAAGAGAGTATTGTGGTGTTTTAACTTACTCATTTACTATCCCCCACTCCCCAGCTTGGTGGCATTCATGGGGATGGTAGCCCATGTTCCTGGTGTGGTTTGCTGATACCAGAGATGGTAATATGAACTTTGCTCTCAAGGAACTGTGGTTGTGTGGTTTGATGTGTCTGGAGGTTCCCTGAAGGATTGGCTAATGGCTTGCCTTTGTATTTCCCACCTTGGAATTTTCTCCTGGGCAGCATCTCTCAAAGTATTTAGAAGGAAATATATCAGATACAACCTCCTGGTGCAAGGTATAACACACAGGCACATAGTACACAAACCAAAAATCTTGGGAATAAGAGGCTGGGGAAAAATTCATGAGGGAATAAAGACTTTGGAAGGTTCCACATACACTAGGGAATCTAAAGGGACACATGCATGCCCAGGATTGGAACCATGTTTAGAAAAAGCCTGAGAACATCCTAGATTTTCACCCCTGGCAGATCTTTGGGCTCCACACAAGTGGGAAGTGAAGGACAAAGTAGAGAGGTAAAGAGCCTGGCTAAAAGCACTAAAGGAATGTACATCAACATAGTTAATCTGCAATGATAGGAGGATTGTTGTCGCTGTTTTTGTTGTTGTTGTTGTTGTTGTTGTTGTTGTTGTTGTTGTTGTTGTTGTTTTGGCTCTAGGTATTTAAGGAAGTTTGTCAATTTTTTCTAGCTGACTACTAAGCTAACCAGAGACCTTATGATCACACATGACGAAGAATATAGTCTTTATAAAAGTAGTCTAGAAAAGTCTCTAAACAAACAACTACAAACTATGAGTAGCAAAAACAAACCATGGAAAGGGAAGAATTTTGATTTCTAGAATTACCACAGTATAATACTAAAAATATTCAGTTTTGAACAAAAAGTTATGAAGCACTAAAGAGAAACAAGAAAATATGTCTCATTCACATGAAAAAAGAAATAAAGAAAAACTATCCCTGAGGAAATCCAGCTATTGGACTTACTAGGCAAAGATTTTTAATTAACTGTCCTAATTATGCTCAAAGTACTAAGGAAAGCAGGAATGAAGAACTAAAGGAAACCAGAAAAACAACGTCCACCAAACAGAAAATATCAATGTAGAAATGGAAAGTATAAAAGAAATCAATTAGAAACTTTAGAGTTGAAAAGTGCAATACATGAAATGAAAAATTCAACAGTGGATCTGAACAGGCCAAAAAAAAAAAAAAAAAAAAAGAATCGGCAAACTTGAAGACAGGCCAAGTGAGATTATCCAGTCTGAGGAATAGAAAGAAAAAAAAATGAAGAAAAATTAATAGAGCCTCAGTTACACGTGAGACACCATTGAGAATACCAATATATACACAATGTGAATTCCAGAAGGATAAGAAAGAAAGGAGCAGAAAGAGTATTTGAAGGAATAATTGCCAAGAGAGTCTTCAACTTTGACAGATCTCTAACAAGATCAACAAATCTCTAGGTAAGATAAATTCAAAGAGATCCACAGTGAGACACATTATAATTGTTGAAAGACAAAGGCAAAGAGTATCTTGAAAGCAACAGAAGTATTTCATCACATAGAAGGATCCTCAGTAAGATTAACAGCCAATTTCTCATCAAAAATAATGGAGGCCAGGAGGCAGTGGAATTACATATTTAAAATGCTAAAAGAAAAAAAAAACTTTCCAATAAAGAATTCTATATTAAGCGAGTTTTCCTTCAAAAATAAAAGAGAAATCAAGACATTCCAAGATAAACAAAAGTTGAGGAAGTTTGTCACCAGTAGGCCTGCTGCAAAAGAAATGCTAAAGTATCCTTTAGATTGAAATGAAGAATACTAGGCTGTAATTTCAAACTATATAAAGAAATAAAAAACACTGTAAAGGTAACTACATTAAGTAAATATAAACCCACATTATTATATTTTCAATTTGTAACTCCTGTTTTTTTCTATATGATTTAAAAGACAAATACATAAAACAATAATTATAAAACTATGTTAATTGGGCACACTATGCATAAAGATGTCATTTTTGACAACAACAATGTGGCAGGGGGTATGGATCTGTATAGAAGAGATTTTGTTACTTTTGAAGCCAAGTTGGTACTAATTCAAGCTAGATTGTTATTGTAATTCCCAGACTAACCACTAAAAAATAACTAAAAACTACACAGAAAAGGAAGTAAGAAGGAAATAAAACTGTGTGTATTATTTAGGGCTCTCCAGAGAAACAAAACCAATAGGATATATGTAGATATATATCATAGAAAAGTTATTACAGGAGTTGGTTCATGTGATTATAGATGCCAAGAAGTCCCACAGTCTGGTGTCTACAAGCTGGAGATCCAGAAAATATAGTATTAAAATTTAATCTGAGTCCAAAAACCCAAGAAACAGGGAGCCAATAGTGAAATTCCTAGTCCAAGGGCAAAGGCGGAAGAAGTAAGTCTTCTGTGTAAGTCCTAGAGTCCAAAGGCCCAAAAACCAGGAGCTCTGATGTCTGAGGGCAGGAAGAAATAGACTTTTCAGCTCAAGAAAATAAAGAAGGAATTCACCTTTGCTTTTTTGTTTTATTCAGGCCCTCAGTGGATTGGATGATGTCCACCCACATTGGTAAAGATGAATCTCTTTACCAGTCTACTAAATCAAATGCTAATCTCTTCCAGGAACACCTTCACAGACACACCCCAAAATAATATTTTCCCCTTAGCCTAGTCAAGTTGAAACAAAATTAAGCATCACAGCATATACCAACATACATAAAAATAAGAAACAAAAACAAAAGTCAACAATGGAGGAATTGAGGAACAAAAACTATAAGATTTTAGAAAACCAATTAACAAAATGGAAGAAGTAAGTCATTAATTGTAATTACTTTTAAATGTAAATGGATGAAAATCTTCAACAAAACTCAAAGACTGACAGAATGGAAAAGAAAACAAAAAACCAAAAAAACCCTATGACCCAATAATATGGTCTCTACAGGAGACCCATTTTAGAATCAAAGATACAACTGGGTTGCAAGTAAAAGGATGGAAATAAACTCCAAGCAAATAGTAACCATAAATGAACAGGAGTAGCTAAACTGATAAGAGACAAAAATAATATTTTAAGTAAAAAATGATTTCAGGAGACAAATGAGGCATTAGACATTAAGAACAGGGTCACTCTCACTAGAAATATAACAATTGTGAAATATATATGCAGTATGACAACACAGTCTAAATATATGAAGCAAAAACTGACAGAACTGAAGGGAGAAACAGAAAATTCTACTCTAATAATTGGGTATTTCAACACCCTATTTTCAATAATTGACAGAACAACTAAAAAAAGACAAAAAAGAAAATAGACAACTTAAAGAACACTGTAAACCAACTAATCAAAGAGACATATGTAGATCATTTACCTTAACTACAGAAGAATATATATTCTTCTCAAGTGCACAAGGAACATTTTCCAGGGTAAACTATATATATTCACCCATCAAAAAGTCCCAATAAGTTTAAAAAAATGAAATCATAGATGATATTTTCTCCAATAAGAATGGAATGAAATTAGAAATCAGTAACAGAAGGAAATTTGGAAAAATCATAAATATGTGGAAATTAAGCAACACATTAAACAATCAATGGATCAAAGAAGGAATCACAAGAAAAATGAGAAAATACTTTGACATTAATGAAAACAAAACAATCCAAAATACTAAAACTTATGGGATACATTGAGAAGAGTACTCAGAGATGTATAGCATTAAAAGAGAAGAAAGAGCTCAAATCAATAACCTAACTGAAATTTACATTAGAAAAACAAGAGCAATCTAAACTCAAAGCTAGTAGAAGGAAAGAAATAATTCTCAGTAGGTAAAGAAAATAGAAATTAGAAAGCAATATAGAGAAACAACTAAAAAATATTTGTTTCTCTGAAAAGATCAACAGAATTCATTAATCTTAGTTAGATATAGGAAAAGTAGAGAAGACTGAAATTGCTAAAATAAAATATGAAAGTGGAACCTTATTACTGATCTTAAAGAACTAAAAAGGAGTATAAGAAGTCACTGTGAACTGTACACCAACAAATTAGATAACCTAAATGAGGGGCAACAGGGTAGCTCAGTCAGTTGAGTGTCTGACTCTTGATTTAGGCTCAGGTCATGATCCCAGGGTTGTGGGATCGAGTTCCATGCTAAATGTGAAACCTGCTTGGGATTATCTCTCTCTTCCCCTCTGCCCCTTTCCCCCACTGATGCTCTTTCCCCTAGACTACTTTCTTACACCATTCACAAAAATAAACTCAAAATGGATAAAGGACCTGAATGGGAGACAGGAAACCATCAAAACCCTAGAGAAGAAAGCAGGAAAAGACCTCTCTGACTTCAGTCGTAGCAATTTCTTACTTGACACATCCCCAAAGGCAAGGGAATTAAAAGCAAAAATGAACTACTGAGTCCTTATGAAGATAAAAAGCTTCTGCACAGCAAAGGAAACAACCAACAAAACTAAAAGGCAACCAACGGAATGGGAAAAGATATTTGCAAATGACATATCGGACAAAGGACTAGTATCCAAAATCTATAAAGAGCTCACCAAACTCCACACCTGAAAAACAAATAACCCAGTGAAGAAATGGGTAGAAAACATGAATAGACACTTCTCTAAAGAAGACATCCGGATGGCCAACAGGCACATGAAAAGATGCTCAACGTCGCTCCTCATCAGGGAAATACAAATCAAAACCACACTCAGATATCACCTCACGCCAGTCAGAGTGGCCAAAATGAACAAATCAGGAGACTATAGATGCTGGAGAGGATGTGGAGAAACGGGAACCCTCTTGCACTGTTGGTGGGAATGCAAATTAGTGCAGCCACTCTGGAAAACAGTGTGGAGGTTCCTCAAAAAATTAAAAATAGACCTACCTTATGACCCAGCAATAGCACTGCTAGGAATTTACCCAAGGGATACAGGAATACTGATGCATAGGGGCACTTGTACCCCAATGTTTATAGCAGCACTCTCAACAGTAGCCAAATTATGGAAAGAGCCTAAATGTCCATCAACTGATGAATGTATAAAGAAATGGTGGTTTATATACACAATGGAGTACTACGTGGCAATGAGAAAGAATGAAATATGGCCCTTTGTAGCAATGTGGATGGAACTGGAGAGTGTGATGCTAAGTGAAATAAGCCATACAGAGAAAGACAGATACCATATGTTTTCACTCTTATGTGGATCCTGAGAAAATTAACAGAAACCCATGGGGGAGGGGAAGGAAAAAAAAAAGAGGTTAGAGTGGGAGAGAGCCAAAGCATAAGGACTCTTAAAAACCGAGAACAAACTGAGGGTTGATGGGGGGTGGGAGGGAGGGAAGGGTGGGTGATGGGTAGTCAGGAGGGTACCTTTTGGGATGAGCACTGGGTGTTGTATGGAAACCAATTTGAAAATAAATTTCATATATTGAAAAAAAAAAGAATCATGAACTTGAAACAAAATATATATATTAAAAATATATAAATATATTATATATTAAAATATATAACATATTAATATATATTAATATATTATATATTATAATATTAATAATACTATTAATACATCTTAATATATTAAAATATATAATGTACTATATATTAATATATTATAATATTAATATAATATATAATATAAATATATAATATGATATGTACTATATAATATAAAATATATGTTAATATATATTATATTATTATATATAATACATATTAATATATAATATATATATTATATATATGTTAATTAGAAAAACTAAATGAAATGGATAAATTCCTAGAAACACACAAACTGCCAAAAATTACTGAAGAAGAAATATAAAATCTGAATAAGCCTCTAACAAGTAAAAAGATTGAATTAGTAATAAAAAAACTTTCCGACAAAGAAAAGCCCAGGACCAGATGGTTTCACTTTTGATTTCTACCAAACACTTGGGTAACTAACACCAATTGTTTTCAAATTCATCTAAAAAATAGATCAGGAAAGAACACTTCATAACTCATTCTATGAGGCTAACATTACCCTGATACCTGAGCCAAAGACAATATAAGAAAAGAAAAATATAGATGGATATTCATTATGAATATAGATGCAAAAATTCTCAATAAAATAAATCCTAGTGAACCAAATCCAGCAGCATATTAAAAGGATTATACACCATGACTAAGAGAGATTTTCCCAACGAACATAAGGGCGGTTCAACTTACGAAAATCAACCAGGGTAATACATATCCTTAATAAAAAATGGAGATTAAAAAAAATGCAACATCTTCTCAGTTTATGGAGAAAAAAACATTTGACAATCGCAACACCCTTTCATGAGTGTTGATAAAAGCACTCAACAAGCTAGGATTAGAAGGGAACTTCCTCAATATGATAAAAGGCATTTACAAAATACTCACCACTAACATCATACCCAATGGCAAAAGACTGAAAGCCTTACCTCTTAGAGATCAGGAGTAAGACAAGGATGCCCACTTTCACCATTTTTAAAAATGTTTATTTATTTGAGAGAGAGAGAGAGAGAGAGAGAGAGAGAGCAAGCAGAGGAGTGGCAGAGAGAGAGTGAAACAGAGGATCCAAAGAGAGCTACATGCTGAGAGCAGAGAGCCCAATACGGGGCTCAACCCCATAAACTGTGAGATCATGACCTGAGCCAAAGTTGGCTGTTTTAACCGACTAAGCCACCCAGGTGCCTCAACCATTTATATTCAACACTGTACTAGATGTTCTCTAGCTAGAGCAATTAGGCAAGAAAAATAAATAAAAGCCATCTAAATTGGAAAGAAGGAGTAAAACAATTTCTATTCACAGATAATATGAATTGTATTTGGAACATCCTAAAGAACACACACACACAACACACACACACACACACACACACACACACACACACACACAAAGAGTTAATAAATTCAGCAAATTTCAGGATAAAAGATTAACAGGCAGAAATCAGTTATATTTCTATACACTAGCAAAGAACAATCTGAAAAGGAAATTTAGAAAATATTTTCATTTATAATAGAACCAAAAAGGAGAAAATACTAAGAAATAAACGTAACCAAGAAAGTAAAAGACTTTCACAGTGAATATTACAAAACATTGAAAGAAATTTTAAAGGATGTAAATAAATGGAAGATATCACATGTTCCTGTGTTGGAAGAATTAAAATTGTTAAACTGGCAATACTACTCCAAATGAGCTGAAGATTTGATGTGCTTCCTATCAAAATTTCAACCGCCTTTCTTGCAGAAATGGAAGCGCCAACCCTGAAATTCATATGGAATTGTTGAGGGGCCATGAATAGCTGCAACTACTTTGAAGAAGAAGAACAAAGTTGGAGGACTCACAAATCTTGATTTCAAAACTTACTACAAAGCTACAGTAATCAAACCAGTGTGATATAATGACAGACATATAGACCATTAGAATAGAATACAGAGCACGGAAATAAACCCTTACATATATGGTCGAATGATTTTTTAATAAGGGTGTCAAGACCATTCAATAGGGAAAAGACATTTTCTTTTCAACAGATGGTGCTGGCAAAGCTGGATTTCCACATGCAAAAGATGAATTTGGACCCTTACCTAACACTTCATACAAAAATTAACTAAAAATGGATCAAGAACCTAAAATAATATAATTCGTAGAAAAAACACTGGAGAAAAGCTTTACAACATTGGGTTTGGCAATGATTTCAAGGATATGACAACAAAGCCACAGGTAACATAAGAAAAAATACACAAATTGCACTTCAGGAAAACAAAAAATTTGTGCATCAAAAGATACTATCCATAGAGTAAAAAAACAACCCACAGAATGGGAAAATATTTGCAAATTATATAACTGATAAGAGATTAATACCCAGAATATTTAAAGAACTAAAATCAAAATAACAAACACCTGATTAAAAATGGGGAAAGAACTTGAAGAGCCATTTCTTAAAAGAAAGATATGCAAATGGCCAACAAGCACATGAAAAAATGCTCAACATCACTCATCATCAGGGAAATACAAATAAAAAGCACAATGAGATACCACCTCACAGCTGTCAGAATGGCTAACATCAACAACTCAGGCAACAACAGATGTTGGCAAGGATGTGGAGAAAGAGGTTCTCTCTTGCACTGCTGGTGGGAATGCAAACTGGGGCAGCCACTCTGGAAAACAGTATGGAGATTCCTCAAAAAATGAAAAATAGAACTACCTTACAACCCAGCAATTGGACTACTAGCCATTTATCCACGGGATACAGGTGTGCTGTTTTGAAGGGACACATGCACCCCAATGTTTATAGCAGCACTATCGACAATAGCCAAAGTGTGGAAAGAGCCCAAATGTCCATCAATGGATGAATGGATAAAGAAGAGGTGGTACATATACACAAAGGAGTATTACTCAGCCATCAAAAAGAATGAAATCTTGCCATTTGCAACTATGTGGATGGAACTAGAAGGTATTACGCTAAGTGAAACTAGTCAGTCAGAGAAAGATAAATATCATATGACTTCACTCATATGAAGACTTTAAGACACAGAACAGATGAACACAAGGGAAAGGAAGCAAAAAAAATATAAAAACAGGGAGGGGGACAAAACATAAGAGACTCTTAAATATGGAGAACAAATAGGGTTACTGGAGGGGTTGTGGGAGGAGGGATGGGCTAAAAGGGTAAGGGGCATTAAGGAATCTACTCCTGAAATCATTGTTGCATTATATGTTAACTAACTTGGATGTAAATTAAAAAAATAAATAAAAATAAATAATAAATAAATAAAATAAATAAAACACACCCAGGGCAAGCTAAATGTAGACTACCTTGACATAGATATTTGAAATAACTAAGTAAATTTGAGGTGTCTTTCATTACAAAAGTATGAACAATTAATCCTTGCTTCCCAATGATGTCAGTAATGTATAGTTCTATAACAACTCTTGTTAACTGTTTTTATTTTTTTTCGTGTTAACTATTTTTAAAACTGCATGATTATACATAGCATTAGCGCTTATATAAAGTAATTAATACATTTATACTAAACACCTACCTCCCCCCCAAAAAAATCTATGAGACATCACCTCACACTTAGGAGAGCTACTATCAAAAAAAAGAGAAAACAGCAAGTGTTGGCAAGGATGTGGAGAAATTGGAACCTTTGTGTGCTGTTGGTATGAATGTAAAGTGGTACAGCCACTGTGGGAAACTATATGGTGTTTCCTCAAAAACAAGAGACAACTTCAGGGTGCATGGGTGGCTGTCAGTTAAGCATCCTACTTCGGCTCAGGTCATGATCTCAGCTGACAGCTGATAGCTCAGAGCCTGGAGCCTGCTTCAGATTCTGTGTCTCCCTCTCTCTCTGCCTTTCCCCCACGTACACTCTTTCTCTCAAAACTAAATAAACATTAAAAAATTTTTAAAAAAGAGATAATTTCCATATAATCCAGCAAATGCATTATGGGTATTCACCCAAAAGAATGTAAAACAGTTCTCAAAGAAATATTTGTATACCCACCTTCATAGCAGCATTACTCACAATAGCTAATACGTGGAAGTAACCCACGTGTCTATCAACAGATAAATGAATAAACAAAATGTGGTCTATATATACAATGGAATACTATTCAACCCTTAAAAGGAACAAAATTGTGACACACACTACAACATGGATAAACCTGGAAGACATTATGCTAAGTAAAATGAGCTACTCACAAAAAGACAAATACTGTATGATTCTACTTATTTAAGGGACTTAGAGTAATCGAAGTCATAAAAACAAAGTAGAATGGTGGTTGCCAGGGGCTGAGGGAGAGGAAATGGGTGGTCAGTGTTTAATGGGGACAGAGTTTCAGTTTTACAAGATGAAAAGAGTTCTGGATATGGACAGTGGTGATGGTCTCATAACATGAATGTATTTAATACCACTGAAATATACACTTAAATATGACCAGGATGATAAATTTTATGTTATGTGTATTTTACCACAACATAAAAGTTGAAAAAGAAATTATAAAATTATGCTTGACTTCACTGACAATAAAATAAGTATGGAAGATGTAGAGTAGGAGGTCCCTAAGTTCACCCGTCTCATAAATACAATTAGGTTAACACCTATATCAGTGTAAATGTCCCAGAAAACAACCCAAAACCTGGCAGAATAGACTCTCTACAGCTAAATATAAAGAAGAGGCCACATCAAAGAGGATAGGAAGAGTGAAAACACAGTCAGGAACTAAATGGACCTGGAGGATTGTGCTGGAAGGGAGGGATACTGCAGGGGAGGAGAGGGGAAAGAAATAGACCCTCACATCAGGCACCCCAGTCATGCAGAAACTGCACAGGGAAGACAAATCCCCATAATGTTTGGCTTTGAAAACCAGAGGGGCCAAATTTTGTGAGTTCTTACGATCAGAGGGCTTAACATCTGGAACTTTAAAAATCAGTGGGATTTTTCAAAACTCTGAGAGGGCAATAGGAAATTGGGTCCCTGCCCTTAAACAGCACAAACAGCCCCATGGAGATACAGCATAGAAGCAGCAGTGTGAAAACCTCCTGAGGTATACAGGAGGAAGATCTGTTTACTGATCTCAGAGCATGTGCTGAAGGGGCAGGGATCATTGGGAGACTTCTCTAGGAACCAAGGAGCTTGCAGGTGCCATTTCCCTCCCCTACACCCTAGCCTAGACACTGCAACAAGTGCAGTGCTAACATTCGCTACTTACTTGCTAACAGGGCACCCTATCCCCACACACTTCTGTGGATCCACCCCCTCCAACCTGGCAGGCCATGGCTTCCAGAAGCTGTAGGTCCCTTCCCACAGCAAATCTTCTTAGACCCTGTTAACACCACCTGCCCTGCTTCTGTATTCTCCTTCAGACACCACCCCCCACCCCCATATGCCCTTAGATGGAGCCCATCCAGAGTGATGCCACAAGCCTGGCAGCTTGCAAGCTGCTCCAACAGGGACCAGTACCACTCCAAAGTGACACCTGCCCCAGGGAATGGGGAAGATAACCACTGACACCAGTCCAACTGTGGCCCAGCAGAGGCCTGGGAGCAGACATCTGGTCTGACTATGTAGGCTCTGCCCACCAACAAAACTTCTCGGGGAAGAACACAGGGAAAGCACTCTGTATATCGGTGCTACTGCATCTCTGGAAAATGCCTGGCCTGACTCAACTCAAACCTCAAACTGGAGGCCTCAGACTAACCCATTAACAACACAGGAAACAAGCCCTGCCCACAACAGGTAGAGAGAGCCATTGCTGATAACTGAAGGCAAAAGTGACTCAGCCACAATGGCAGGGTACACAGAACACACATAGGAGACACCCCTGAAGCACCAGTTCTAGGGAACAGGGGACACTGCACGGCAGGGCACTACAGGACCTCTTCTTCATAAGGCCACTACTTTCAAGAGCAGGAGACATAGCTGAATTCCTAACACATGTAACAGACACAGAGTCAGGCAAAGCAGGAGACATAGCTGAATTCCTAACACATGTAACAGACACAGAGTCAGGCAAAGCGAAGAGATGGAGGAATATGTCCCAAATGAAAGAACAGGACAAAATCACAGCAAGAGACCTAAATGAAATGGAGATGAGTAATATACCTGATAAAAAACTTAAAGTAATCACCTACAAGATACTAATTTCAGACCTAAAGACACATACAGATTAAAAGTGAAGGGATGGAGAAGAATTTATCATACAAAAGGAAGTGAAAAGAAAGCTAGGGTAGCAATACTTATATCAGACAAGGTAGACTTTAAAACAAAGACTGTAACAAAAGACCAAGAAGGACACTATCTAATTAATCCTAAAAGGAACACTCCAACAAGAATATATCACTGTAAATATTTATTCACCCACATGGGAGCACCCAAATACATAAAGCAACTAATAACAAATATACAAAAAGTAATCAATAGTAATACAGTAATAGTAGGGGATGACTTTAACACCCCGTTTACATCAATGAACAGATCATCCAAATGGAAAATCAAGAAGGAAATAGCGGCTTTGAGTGACACACTAGACCAGACGGATCTAACAGATATATTCAGAACATTTCACCCTAAAATGGCAGACTACATATTCTTTTCAAGTGTACATGGAACATTCTCCAGAATAGATTACATATTAGGTCACAAAACAAGTCTCAACAAATAAAAAATATTGAAACCATACCATGTATCTCTTCTGACCACAACACTGTAAAACTAGAAATCAACCACAAGAAAAAATCTGGAAAGGCCACAAATATGTGAAGGTTAAATAACATGCATTAAACAATGAATGGGCCAACTGAGAAATCAAAGAGGAAATTAAAATATGTGGAAACAAATGAAAATGAAAACACAATGGTACAAAATCTGGGATGCAGCAAAAGCAGCTCTAAGAAGAAAGTATATAGCAATACAAACCTACCTTGAGAAGAAAAATCTCAAATAACCTAAACTTACACCTAAAGGAGTAGTAAAAGAAGAACAAAGAAAACCCAAACAAGTAGAAGGAAAGAAATTATAAAGATTAGAGTGAAGTAAACAAAACAGAAACTAAAAAAACAATACAACAGATCAATGAAAGCAGAAGCTGGGCTCTTTGAAAAGATTAACTTGATAAACCTTCAGCCAGACTCATCAAAACAAAACAGAACAAAAAACAGAGAAAGACAAGACTCAAATAGACAAAATCAGAAATGAAAGAGGAAAGAATAACAACCAGCGCCACAGCAATACAAAGGATTAAAAGAGAATATTATGAAAAACTATATGCCAACCAATTGGACAACCTAGAAGAAATGGACAAATTCCTAGAAACATATAGCCTCCCAAAACTGAATCAGAAAAAAATAGAAAATTTGAACAGATCACTTATGGAAAAAAATTGAATCAGTAATCAAAAAGCTCCCAGCAGGGGCACCTGGGTGGCTCAGTCAGTTAAATCTACTGTTGATTTCAGCTCAGGTCATGATCTCATGGTTCTTGGGATTGAGCCCTGTATCGGGCTATGCACTGACAGTCTAGAGCCTGCTTAGGATTCTTCCTCTCTTTCTCTCTCTCACTCTCTCTCTCTCTGCCCCTCTTCTACACACGTGTACAAGTTCATGCTCTCTCTCTCTCTCAAAGTAAATAAACGTTAAAAATAAAAAAGCTCCCCGCAAACAAAAGTCCAGGACCAGATGGCTTCACAGGTGAATTCTGCCAAACATTAAAAGAAGAAAAAATAGAGAGGAAGGAAAGATGTTCCAAATTTATTCTATGAGGTCAGCATAACCTTGATACCAAAACCAGATAAAGACACTACAAACACACACACACACACACACACACACACACACACACACACACACACACACAACTACAGGCCACTATCTCTGATAAACATAGATACAAAATCCTCAACAAAACATTAGCAAACTGAATCCAACAATATATTAAAAAATCATTCACCACAATAAAGTCGTATTGTGGGATGCAAGGGTGGCTCAATATTCACAAATCAATCAACATGATATAGCACATCAACAAGACAAAGGATAAAAACCATATGATCATTTCAATAGATGCAGAAAAAACATTTGACAAAGTACAACATCCATCCGTGATAAAAAGAAAATCTTCAACAAAGTAGATTTAGAGAAGCATACCTCAACATAATAAAGATTACATATGAAAAACCCACTGCAAACATCATACTCACTGGGGAAAAACTGAGAACTTTTCCTGTAAGGTCAGGAACAAGATGAGCTTGTCCAATCTCACCACTTCTATTCAACACAGTACTCGAAGACAACAAAAAGAAATAAAAGGCATACAAGTTGGTAAGAAAGAAGTAAAACTTCCACTATTTGCAGATGGCATGATGCTATTATACAGAAAAACCTAAAGACTCCACCAAAAAAGCAACTAGAATTGATGCATGAATTCAGTAAGGTCTCAGGATACAAAGTTAACATACAGATATTCATTGCATTTCTATACACTAATAATGAAATAGTAGAGAGAGAAATTAAGAAAACAATCCCATTTACAATTGCACCAAAAATAATAAAAAACCTAATAATTAATTTAACCAACAAACACTTGTACTCTGAAAACTATAAAACACTGATGAAAGAAATGGAAGCTAATACAAAAAAAAGGGAAAGATATTCCATGCTCATGGACTGCAAGAACAAATATTGTTAAAATGTCCATACCACTCAAAGCAATCTACATATTTAATGCAATCCCTATCAAAATGTCAATGGCATTTTCACAGAACTAGAATAGATAATCCTAAAATTTGTATGGAACCACAAAAGACCCTGAATAGTAGCCAAAGTAATCTTTAAAACAACAACAACAACAAAACAAACAACCGGAGGTATCACAATTCCAGACTTCAAAATATATTACAAAGCTGCAATAATCAAAACAGTATGGTACTGGCACAAAAACAGACACATAGATCAATGGAACACATTAGAGAGCCCAGAAATAAAACCACAATTATATGGTCAATTGATCTTCAACAAAAGAGGCAAGAATATGCAACGGGAAAAAGACAGTCTCTTCAAAAAATGATGTTGGGAAAACTGGACAGCTACATGCAAAAGAATGAAACTGGACCACTTCTTACACCATACACAAAATAAACTCAAAGTGGATTCAGGATCTAAATATGACACCTGAGACCATAAAAATCCTAGAAGGGAGCACAGGCAGTAAATTCTTTGACACTGGCCGTAAAAACCTTTTTCTAGACATGTCTCCCAAGGCCAAGGGAAAGGAAAGCAAAAATAAACTATTGGGATTACATCAAAATAAAAAAAGCTTTTGCGAAGCCAAGGGAACAATCAAAACTAAAAGACAACCTACTGAATGGGAGAAGATGTTTGCAAATGGCATATCCAATAAAGGTTTAATGTCCAAAATCTATAAAGAATGTATCAAACTCAACACCCCAAAACCAAACAATTCAATTAAAAAAATGGGTAGAAGATGAGAACAGACATTTTTCCAAAGAAGACATGCAGATGGCCAATAGACACATGAAAAGATGCTCAACATCACTCATCATCAGAGAAATGCAAATCAAAACTACAATGAAATATCACCTCACACCTATCAGAATGGCTAAAATAAAAAATACAAGGAACAACAAATGTTGGCAAGAGTGTGGAGAAAAAGGAATGCTTGTGCACTGTTGTGGGAATACAAACTGGTGTAGCCACAGTGGAAAATAGTATGGAGGGTCCTCAAAAAATTAAAAAAGAACTACCATATGATCCAATAACTCTACTACTGGGTATTTACCCAAAGAATACAAAAGCATTTTTTCCTGCAGCTTATTTACAATAGCCAAATTATGAAAGCAGCCCAAGTGTCCCTCAAAAGATGAATGGATAAAGATGTGGTATATATACAATGGAATATTAAACCTCCATAAAAAGAATGAAATCTTGCCATTTACAACAATGTGGATGGACCTAGAGAATATAATGCTAAGTGAAATAAGTCAGTCAGAGAAAGACAAATACCATATGATTTCACTCATATGTGCAATTTAGAAACAAAACAAAAGAACAAAGTAAAAAAGAGACCAACCAAAAAACAGACTCCTAACTATAGAGAACAAATGGATGGTCACCAGAAGGGAGGTGGGTAGGGGATGGGTGAAATAAGTGATGGGGATTAAGAGTACACTTATCATGAAGAGCACTGAGTGATTTACAGAATTGTTGAATCAATGGGTGTCAGGGTAGCTCAGTTAAGCATCCAACTCTTGATTTCAACTTGGGTCATGCTCATGGTCATGGAATTGAGTCCCCTGTGTAGGGCTCCTCGCTGACAGCAGGGAGCCTGCTTGGGATTCTTTCTGCCCCTCCTCCCGCTTGCATGTGCGCCTCTCTCTTAAACTAAATAAACATTTTTTGTAAAAGAATTGTTGAATCACTATATTGTACACCTGAAAGTAATATAAGACTGTATGTTAACTATACTGGAATTTTAAAAAAATTTTAAAGAAAAATATGAATTAAAACTATACTAAGGCAACATATTCTCCTGATGAGAATATAAATTGGTATTACTCTTATGGAGATTAATTTGGACTATCTCTTAAACTTTTAAATGCACGTGACCCTTGGCCCAGCAAATCCATCTTTAGCAATTTATTTACAGCTATATTTGTATAAATGTGAAATGATGAATATATGTGGTTGTTGCTTTCCCCATGGGTCAGAATAGGGATACAGAATTGGGCAAATCAAACATGGAACATCTATATAATGGATATTATGTAGCCAAAAGAAAAAGTAATTTATAGGACAATTTCTAAGATATAGTGTTAAGTGAAAAAGGCAAAGTTTCAGAACAGCATTTTTTATATCATGCTTTTGAAGAAGAAAGAAGAGAAAAGAAAGACAAAAGAAAAGTGGAAGCAGAAGCAGCAGCAACAGAAGAAGTAAAATATATTTACATTTGCTTAAACAGGCTTTAAGAAATTCTGGTTGGGTTTTGCCAGTGGGAGCACCAGCAGGAGATCAGAAGTAAAGAGGACCATACAGTTAGATATTTACTTCTCCAGTTCCTTCCCTGTGGGGTCACATTCCTCTCAGCCACAGGTCAGTGTTCCCATGAGAAGGTCCTCCCCATTGCTCTCTCTGTCCAGGTTTTAGTCATTTGCCCTGAAAGTCAAATCCAAACTCTGCAGCCTGGTCTCATCAACTGTTCCCCTTCCCACTCTAACTTGACTTTACTCTTCAGATAGGCCCACACATTTGGAACAGTCCTCATCTTCCACCTGCCAGCTCTGGCCTCTGCAATGCTGAAAGCCTGGCACTTAAGTTCCCATGCCTAGCAGTCCATCCCTTCAGTTCCTGTCCAGAGTTGGGCTGCCTGTTTTTAAAGATAGAACAGTTGTTGGAGTTGGAAACTGCCTCTCCTGCTCAGTGCTCTGCTGCTCAGCATTCTGTTTATGGCTCCTGAGACTGGAAGGTTAGGAAAAGAGGCTTTTACAGGTTCTGCTCACCTTTGCTCACTGTTGTCTCTGGAGAGGGAATCCTGTCTTCCAGCTCCCCACATAAACACTGCTCCCCCCTTGGTGCCTTATTGCCTGCTGCCTAAGGAAAACCTAATCCAGGTATATGGTAGGGCAGGACTGGTTCACTAAACAGATTTGTTAGTTCCTTCCTCACTTCCCACAATGTTTCTGAGGTATCTGAAAATACAGAAGCACACTATTTTAAGTTATTACAGCACTTACAGCTTAAATAGCACTTCTGCAAATCTAATAGACGTTGCCCTTCCCAGGAACTTAGAAGAGCATACAGGGAGAGGGTAGACAGAGCAGGGGTTATTAGACCCATTTGACAAATAAGGAAACTGAGGTTTTGAGAGTTAGAGTTACTTAGACCAGAAGGTCCTAGAGTTGTATAAACTTGGTTAATTCCTGTAACTCCAGGGTTTTAGGGATGTGTTCTACCACATGAGGAGAGTGAGTTTTAAGATCAAAGGAGAAATGGACTCAGGGGTCCACTGAATAACAGTGGCTCTGAATAAGTCCTGAGTTTTCTCCATCTGGGTCAGGATCCTTGCTCACATAGATACAAATGCATACTGAAAGGAGTATATTTGTAATTTGCACATTTATTCTCACCTAAACCTACTTTGCCCTCACTCTTCCCTATCCAAAGTAATGACACCATCCTCATTCAGTTATTTAAGACAACTACCTCAAAGTCATCCATAATACTTTTTTTTCTCTTATTCCACATCTATCAGTTAGTTATTTCTGTTAACAAATATGTTATTACATATTTTGTTTATTACAAATATGTCTAATTTTCTCCTTATTTCTACTACTACCCCTGACAGCACAATATCACTGTCACCTGGATTACAAAAATATTCTCCTAACTACTGTGATTCCACTCTTTCCACCTAAAATAATTTTCCCACAAAGCAATCAGAAATGTTCCCACTTCCAACAATGGCTGACTAGGGGGGTTTAGACAAACCCTCCTTCTGAGAAAAAATTAACAAAAATATGTTTGCATTTCATAAGTGAGAACTTGAAAGGTCAGGATATGGAAAAAGAGAGAAAACAAGAAAGGTAAGTATGACATATAGGACAGCTTTACCCCTCAAGGAAAATTCTGATCCTGAAAGTGAAACCTAGGGATGACAGGCTGAGAAGGTGAGGAGACTCCTGGCATGTTCATTGGTTGTAGGGGGGTGAAATGGAAGCTCAGGCCCACCAAAGAAGATGTCCCTGAAAAAAGTCCTGGCTTTTAGTTGAGGACCTGAAGAACTATACCTAAAGAGTAAAAGTGAAACAGAAATAGACAAGCCCTCACAAAGACTGAAACACAGCTTCAATTCCTGTCTGGATGAGGGTGATATGGACCCAGCCAGGTTGATGGTTGAAAGCAAAGGTAAGTCCTCTCTGAAGGAACATTGCATTATCCAAAGCCTCAAATTCTCTCTATATTTTTTCATACACAATGTCTGGCATACACAAAAAATCAGACATATAAAGAATCAAGGTTTAACTGAAAACTATGAGAAACAGACCCACAGGAATATTGCACATATCTGACAAAGGTGTTAAAGTAGCCATGATTAATACATGTAAGAAAATAGGAGACAAGATGAAAAATTTCATCAGAGAAAAAGCTCTAAAAGAATCAGTTGGAAATCCTAGAACTTAAAAATAGAATAAATGAAATCAAGAACTCAAGAGATAAGTTTTATCAGCAGCCTAGATACATTTAAAGAGAGAATTACTAAATTGGAATGCAGGTCAGTAGGCCAGATGGCTTTCCAGGGGAATTCTACCAAACATTTAAAGAAGAGTTAATACCTATTATTTTAAAGTTGTTACAAAAAATATAAATGGAAGGAAAACTTCCAAACTCTTTCTATGAAGCCAGCATTACATTGATTTCAAAACCAGACAAAGACCCCACTGAAAAGAACTACAGACCAATTTCCCTGATGAACATGGATACAAAAATTTTCAACAAGAAACTAGCAAACTGAATCCAACAATACATTAAAAGAATTATTCACCATGATCAAGTGGGGTTTATTCCTGGACTGTGGGGCTGGTTCAATATCTGCAAATCAATCACATTAATAAAAGAAAGGATAATAACCACATGATCCTTTTAATAGATGCAGAAAATGCATCTGACAAAATACAGCATCCTTTCTTGATAAAAACCCTCAAGAAAGTAGGGATAGAGGAAACATACCTTAATATCATAAAGGCCATTACAGAAGACTCATAGCTAGTATCACCCTCAATGGGGAAAAACTGAGAGCTTTCCCCCTAAGGTCAGGAACACAACAGGGATGTCCACTGTCACCACTGTGGTTCAACATAGTTCAGGAAGTCCTAGCGTCAGCAACCAGAAAACAAAAACAAACAAAAGGCATCCAAATTGGCAAGGAAGAAGTCAATTTTCACTCTTCACAGATGACATGATACTCTAAGTGGAAAACCTGAAAGACTTCACCAAAAAAACCCTGCTAGTACTGATACATGAATTCAGCAAAGTTGCAGGATATAAAATCAATTCACAGAAATAAGTTGCATTCCTATACACCAATAATGAAACAACAGAAAGAGGAATCAAGGAATTGATCCCATTTAAATTGCATTAAATCCATAAAGTACCTGGTAATAAACCCAACCAAACAAGTTAAAAGACTTGTATGGTGAAACTATAGAAAGCTTATGAAAGAAACTGAAGAAGATACAAAGAAATGGAAAAAGACTCCATGCTCCTGGATAGGAAGAACAAATATTGTTAAAAGGTCAATACTACCCAAATCAATCTACACATTCAATGCAATCCTTATCAAAATAACACCAGCAGAGCTAGAACAAACAATTCTAAAATTTGCATGGAACCACAAAAGACCCCCAATAGCCAAAGTAATGTTGAAAAAGAAAACCAAAGCTGAAGAGATCACAATTCTGGACTTCAAAGCTGTAATCATCAAGACAGCAGGGTACTGGCACAGAAACAGACACATAGATCAATGGAACAGGATAGAGAACCCAGAAATGGACCCTCAAATGTATGGCCAACTAATATTTGACAAAGCAGGAAAGAATATCCAATGGAAAAAAGATGCTCCTCAGCAAGTGGTGCTGGGAAAACTGGACAGCAACATGTGGAAGAATGAACCTAGATCACTTTCTTATGTCATACACAAAAGTAAACTCAAAATGGATGAAAGACCTAAATGTGAGACAAGAAACTATCAAAATCCTAGAGGAGAAAACAGGCAGCAACCTCTCTGACCTTGGCTGCAGCAACATCTTACTAGACATTTCTCCAAAGGCAAGGGAAACAAAGCAAAAATGAACTACTGGGACGTCATAAAGATAAAAGAGTTCTGCACAGCAAAGGAAACAATCAATAAAACCAGAAGGCAACCGATGGAATGGAAGAAGTTATTGCAAATCAGATAAAGGGTTAGTATCAAAAATCTATAAATAACTTATCCAACTCAACACCCAAAAACAAATAATCCACTGAATAAATGGGCAAAAGACATGGACAGACACTTTTCCAAAGAATACATCCAGATGGTTAACAGACACATGAAAAGATTCTCAATATCATTCATTATCAGGGAAATACAAATCAAAACCACAATGAGATATCACCTCATATCTGTCAGAATGGCTAAAATGAATAAATCAGGAAACAACAGATGCTGGTGAGAGTGCAGAGAAAGGGAAACACTTTTGCACCGCTGGTGGGAATGTAAATTCGTGCAGCCACTCTGGAAAACAGTACAGAGAGTCCTCAAAAAGTTAAAAATATAACTACCAATGACCCAGCAATTGCTCTACTAGGTATTTATCCAAAGGATGCAAAAATGCTGACTTGAAGTGGTATATGCACCCCAATGTTTATAGCAGCACTATCAACAATAGCCTAATTATGGAAAGAGCTGAAATGTCTATAGACTGATTAATGGATAAAGAAGATGTGGTATATATACACAATGGAATATTACTCAGCAATCAAAAAGAATGAAATCTTGCCATTTGCGACACTGTGGATGGAACTAAAGTTTATTATGTTAAGTGAAATAAGTCAGGCAGAGAAAGATACATTTATGACTTCACTCATGTGGAATTTAAGAAACAAAACAAACAGAAGGTAAGGAAAAATAATATAAAAACAGATAGGGAAGCAAACCATAAGAGACCCTTAAATACAGAGAACAAACTGAGGGTTGCTGAAGGGGAGGTGGGTGGGAGAATGGGTTAAATGGGTGATGGGCACGAAGGAGGGTACTTGTTGGGGTGAGCACTGAGTGCTATATGCAAGTGATGAATCACTCAATTCTACTCCTGAAACCATTACTACACTATATGTTAACTAGCTTGGATTTAAATAAAGTTAAAGAAGTATAAGAAAAGAAAATATCTAGACATAAGTATAGAAGGAAGAAAAAGATTTAAAATACAGCATAGAAAAAAAATGCGTGGAACCTAGTGAAAAGGTGTAACGTGGATATACCTGGAGTCCCACGCTGAGAGGAGAGGGAAAAGAAGAGGAGGAGGGAGGAAGAAGGAAGGGAGAGAGAGAGAAAAGGAAATAATGGCTGAGAATTTTCCAAAACCATTGAAAGCCACAGGTCAAGAAGCACTACACACAAGATGAATACAATAAAAGTTGCATTTTGGCACGTCATGGAAAACGTGCTAAAAGAGGCCACTAACTAAAGGTGGAGAGAAAAAAAAAAAGGTGGAGAGAATAAAAGGCTCATTACTTTCAACAATAAGCAACAATAAGACTGGGAGCTGACTTATTAATAGAAATGATGAAAATTATAAAACAACAGAGAGACATCTTTAAAGTGCTGAAAGAAAATAATTGCCAATCACAAGAGTATGATTCAAAATGGAAAGTGAAATAAGACATATTAAGGCAAAAAACAAAAACAAAAAACAAAAAATTAGGCAAGAGCAGACATACTAAAGGAATTCCAAAGGTGGTTCTTTAGGCAGAAGGAAAATCATCCTAAGTGAATATATGAAGAAAAAAGAAAAAAGGCACACATAAATGTAAAAGGAGGTATCACTATATATTCTACAGTCATTTAAAACATCACAAGAAGATATTTTGAATAACTTTGTTGCAATATATTTAAACATTTAAATGAAATGGGTAAATTCCTAGGAAAATCGAACTTACCAAAATAAACACACACACACACACACACACACACACACACACACACACACACACGCGCGCAGAGAGAGAGAGAGAGAGAGAGAAAATCTGAATACTCCTATATCTATTAAAAATAAAAGTTTTACTTGAAACTTCCACTGAAAGAAAATTCCAGGGCAGATGACTTTATTGGTAAGCTCTATCAAATATTTAAGGAAGAAATAACTCAAGTGTACAAATAGCAGATAATAGAAAAATGAGAAATTCTTCCCAGATTATTTTAAGAAGCCAGACTGACCAGAACATGACAAGAAAGGAAAAAAATATTGGCCAATATTTCTCATAAACACAAGTACCAAAATCCTAGATAAAACATTAGCAAGCCACTCATCATCAGGGAAATACAAATCAAAACCACAATGAGATGCCACCTCACCCCTGTCAGAATGGCTAACATCAACAACTCAAGCAACAACAGACGTTGGCGAGGATGCAGAGAAAGAGGATCTCTTTGGCACTGCTGGTGGGAATGCAAACTGGGGCAGCCACTGTGGAAAACAGTATGGAAGTTCCTCAAAAAATGAAAAATAGAACTACCCTACGACCCAGCAATTGCACTACTAGGTATTTATCCAAGGGATACAGGTATGCTATTTCAAAGGGGCACATGCACCCCCAATGTTTATAGCAGCACTATCAACAAGAGCCAAAGTGTGGAAAGAGCCCAAATATCCATCGATAGATGAATGGATAAAGAAGATGTGGTATGTGTGTGTATACACACACACATACACACACACACACACACACACACACACACACACACACAATGGAGTATTACTCAGCAATCAAAAAGAATGAAATCTTGCCATTTGCAACTATGTGGATGGAACTATAGGGTATTATGCTAAGTGAAATTAGTCAACCAGAGAAAGACAAATATATGACTTCATTCATATGAGGACTTTAAGAGACAAAAGAGATGAACATAAGGGAATGAAAGCAAAAATAAATAAAAACAGGGAGGGGGATAAAACAAGAGACTCTTAAATATGGAGAACAGAGTGTTACTGGAGGGGCTGTGGGAGGGGGGATAGGCTAAATGGGTAAGGGGCATTAAGGAATCTACTCCTGAAATCATTGTTGCACTATATGCTAACTAACTTGGGTATAAATTTTAAAAAATAAAGAAAAATAAATAAATAAATTAATTAATTAATTAGCAAGCCAAATCTAGCAATATGCATAAAGGGGATATAGTATATAAAAACCAAGTTAGATTTATGTTGGAATACAATATTAGTTGAACACTTGAAATGCAATCAATAAAATTTACCACAATAATAGAATAAAGGGAAAAAGCACATGCTAAATTTCAACAGATGCAGAAAAGGTATTTGATAAAATTTAATATTGACTCAGGATAAAAAAAAATTCTTAGTAAACTAGAACTAAAAGGATAAATTTTTAATCTAATAAAGGGCTTCTATAAAAAATCTACAGCATAATAGAAAAAATACAGAAAAACTTTCCTCTAAGAGGAGAATGAACCAAAATGCCTATCATTACCACTTCCTTTTTTTAAAATATAATTTATTGTCAAGTTGGCTAACATACAGTGTATACAGTGTGCTCTTGGTTTGGGGGATAGATTCCCATGATTCATCGCTTGCACACACCCAGGGCTCATTCCAACAAGTGCCCTCCTCAATGCCCATCACCCATTTTCCCCCCTCGCCCCTCCCCATCAGCCCTCAGTTTTTTCTCTGTATTTAAGAGTCTCTTATGGTTTGCCTCCCTCCTTCTCTGTTTGTAACTATTTTTGAAAATTGTCTTAGAAGATCTAACCAGTGCAGTTAGGCAATAAAAGAAATAAAAACGTATAATATTTAGAAAAGAAGAATTTACTCTTGTAGATAACAAGTCTATGTATGCTGGAGATCCAAAATAATCAACTGATAAAACTACTATTAAGTGAACTGAGCAGGATCAATGGGTAAAAAGTCAATATGCAGAATTCAATTGTGGCTGCCAGTTTTTACTCAGATGGAGTAAGCACACTGTAGTTTCTTTCTCCCATTGACTACAATTCTAGAAAGAATATTTTAAAACTACCTGGTGCCTTTGAAAGATAAATAATAGCAGGTAGATTGTGAGAGGAGGGAGCAAGGAGTCAAAACTTAAGGAACAATCAGTGTGTAGTGGTGAGTTTCCTGGTCTTTCTCTTTCTTATATATCCCTGCTTGGACTTGAGGGTGAACTGAATCTGGAGAAGTGAACAATGGAACTGGTTAATAAAATCCTTGAGGAGAAACCTTCTTTCTAGCCAAAGAAAGAAGAAAATAGATCCCCGTAATTCTGGGAGTGTGAAGAGAATCATCTTTTTATGTCTTCTTTTTCCTCTCCTGGTTCTTCCACAAGGCCAGTTTCAGCAGCAGAATTGCACTCATATGGCAGTGGCAGCAATCGCATGGGCACAGTACATATGGAGGAACAACAATTTAGATGACTATGGGTTTCTCATCAGAAACTATAGAGATTATGAAACAGGAGAACAACATCTTTAAGGTACTGAAAGAAGAACATTATAAATATCTGAGTAAATATAATTCAAATACTATTGAACCAGAATTTTTTATCCAGTGAAAATGTCCTTCAGGAATTAAGGCAAAATGAGGACATGATCAAGTGAGGGAAAATAAAAAAGATTTATCACCAACAGACTTGCTCTAAAAGAAATGCTAGAAGAAATTCATCAGGCTGAAAGGGAATGATCTCAGAGGGAAACTCAGAACTTCAGAAATTAAAGAAAGGCAGCAGAAATTATAAATATCTGAGTAAATATAATAAAGCATATATTTTTCTTGAGTTCTTCAGAATTTATGACCAATGAAAGCAAAGATTATAACATTGTTGAAGTGTTTCCATATACATAGACATAGACATAATATACCAACAACTATAGTATAAAGGGGGAAGAATAAAAAGACTTATATAGTTGTAAAATTATTACATTTCCCTCAAAATGGCAGTATTAAATCTAGATAGACTGTTTAGGGTGAAGCATGTAGAATGTAAATCCTAAGGCAAATACTAAAAAAGAAAAATTAAACCATAAAGACATACACTAAAAAGCCAATACACAAATTAAAAGGGAATACTAAAAATATTCAAGTAATTCAAAATAAGGCAGGAGAAGAGAGAGGAACAAAAACAAAAACAAAACAAAAACAGGATATAAACAGAAAAATAAAATAGTAGGCATAAATCTAACTATATCAATAATTAATTAAATGTAAAGGGTCTAAATACACCAATTAAAAGAGTGTCATATTGATAAAAATACAAGACCTAACTATACACTGTTTACAAGAAACATAGTTTAAATATAAAGATACAGATAGATTGAAAGTAACAGAATGGAGGGGTGCATGGCTGGCAGAGTCAGAAGACCATGTGACTCTTGATCTTGGGGTTGTGATTTTGAGCCCCGTGTTGGGTCTAGAGTTTACTTCAACAAACAAAAGATAAAAAATAAAAATAAAATTAACAATGGAAGAGTTATACCAGACACTAATTGAAAGAAATCTGAAGTGGGATTATTATTATTATTATTGTTATTATTATTATTATTGTTATTATTATTTATTCAAAGTAGAATTCAGAACAAAAAAATTATTAGGTCTGAAGAGGACATTACATAATGTTAAAAGAATCAAATGTGCTATACCTAACAACATGGGTCCAAGATTTATGAAACAAAAATATGATAAAATTTGAAGATATTGAAAACATAGATTGAAACACCCCAAAAATGTTATAACTTTTGCTTTCAACAGTTATACATATTTTAAGGAATTTAAGCAAAAAAATCCACAATCATGCTCAGAGACATAAACATTCCTTTCTCAGTAACCAGCAGAGTAAGAAGACAGAAAATCAGCAAGGATAAGAAGAGCTAAACAACTCTATGACTGTACCTCATTGACATTTGTAAATGATCCTCTATTGAAAGATTTGCTGAAGACTCCACCCATCGAGAGCAGAATGCAATTCTTTTCAAGTGCACATGTAGCATTTACCAAGATAGACCATATTCAGGGATCATAAAACAAACCTTAGCAAATCAAAAGAACAGAAATCATACAAAATATGTTCTCTGCACCAGAAACAAACTAAAATCAATAACAAAAAGATATCTAGAAAATTCTCAAAGATTTGGAAATTAGAGATTGGATTTCTACATAACCCATGCACCAAAGATGAAATCACAGGGAAATTAGGAAATATTTCAAACAAAATGAAAATTAAAATTAAAATCCATCATTGCAGAATTTATGGAATGTAGGCAAAACAGTGTTTAGAAGGAAGTTTGCAGAATTACTTACATGTTAGAAAATAAGGCCTCAAACCAATAATCCAAGCTTACAATTTAGAAACTGTAAAAAACAAATTAAACACAAAACAAGCAGAAGGAAGATAAAAAATAAATGCCATAAATAATGGAATTGAAAACAATAACAATGGAGAAAAATCAATGAAATTAAAAGCTGATTCTTTGAAAAGATTATAAAATTAACAAAACTACAGCCAAACTGACTAAGATAAAAAAGTGAAGATCCAAATAACCATCAGAAATCATAGAGGGGCTCTCACTAAAGACATTACAGACATCAAAAAGATGATAAGGGAATATTAATGAACAATTTTATGCATATAAATTCAATAAATTAGATGAAATGGGTCAATTCCTTTAAGGACACAAACTATCAAAATTCACTCAAGAGAAACAGATGACCAGAATAGTCCTGTATTTATTTAAGTAATTAAGTGTGTTTTAAAGATTTTTCTAATGAAGAAAATGGCAGGCAACATGGTTTCACTGGTAAATTAGAAAAAAAAAAAATACCAATTCAACACAAAATAGAAGAGGTAGGAAAACTTCCCAACCCATTTTATTAGGCCAGCATTACCCTGACAAACCAGACAGAAACATTACAAGAAAACTACAGACCAATAACCTCATGACTATAGATGTAAAACTTCTCCCCCAAATATTAGTAAATTGAATCTAGCAAAAGAGAAAAATAATAGTACCTCATGACAAAGTGGAGTTTATCCCAGGAATGCAAGGCTGGCTCAACATTTGAAATCAACATAATTCACCATATTAAGAAAATAAAAAGAAACCCACACATATATGGCCAATTGATTTTTTACACAAGTACCAAGGCAACATAGCAGAGAAGAGGACATCGTCTCAAAAAATGGCACTGGAACAACTGGATATCCATATGCAAAATAGATAAACTTCAACCTGCACTTTGTACCTTAAACAAACATTAGTTCAAAGTAGATCATAGGCCTAAATACAAAACATAAAACTATAAAACTTTGAAGGAGAACTTTGTGACATTGGGTTAGACCAGGTTTTCTCAGTCAGCACTACTGACATTTTGGACTACTTAATTCTTTCTTGTGTGTGGTGGTGCAGGTCGTTTTGTGCATCGTAGGATGTTTAGCAGCATCTCTGACCCCTACTCAGTAGATAGCAGTAGCAATCCCTCTCACATTGTAACGATTAAAAAATGTCTCCAGGGTGTTTGAGTGACTCAACCACTTAAGAATCTCACTCTTGATTTCAGCTCAGGTCATGATCTCACAGCTGGTAGGATAGAAACCATGTCAAGCTCTGCACTGTCAATGCAGGATTCTCTTTCTCTCTCTCTATCTCCCCTGTTCACTCATGTGTATGCACACACATGTGTATGCATGCTGTCTCTCAAAATAAAGAAATAAACTTAAAAAAACAACTCTCAAAATATGGCCAAATGTCCTCTGGGGATCAGAATTGTCTCTGGTTGAGAACCACTGGCTTAGGCAAAGAGTTTTTATTTTTATTTTATTTTTATTTTTTTTTCAACGTTTTTATTTTTATTTTTGGGACAGAGAGAGACAGAGCATGAACGGGGGAGGGGCAGAGAGAGAGGGAGACACAGAATCGGAAACAGGCTCCAGGCTCCGAGCCATCAGCCCAGAGCCTGACGCCGGGCTCGAACTCACGGACCGCGAGATCGTGACCTGGCTGAAGTCGGGCGCTTAACCGACTGCGCCACCCAGGCGCCCTGGCAAAGAGTTTTTAGACATGACAACAAAATCACAATCCAGAAAAGAAAAAAAAATACATTAGACTACATCAAAATAAATTTGCTCAAACAAAACAAAACAAAACAAGCCAGACTGGGAAAAATATTTCAAGTCAAGTTTCTGATAAAGGACTTATATCCAGAATAAGGAACTCTCTCGAAACTTGACAGTACAAATAGCCCAATTTGAAAATGTGCAAAAGATCTGAACAGACATTTTACCAAATGATGGTAAGTAAGCCCATGGAAAGATGCCCAACATCATTAGTTATTAGAGAAATGCAAATTAAAATGATAATGAGCTATCACTGCACATCTATTAGAATGGGTAAAATATATAATTTTTAATGTTTATTTATTTTTGACAGAGAGACAGAGTGTGAGCAGGGAAGGATCAGAGAGAGGGAGATACAGAATCCAAAGCAGGCTCCAGGCTCCAAGCTGTCAGCACAGATCCCGACTCAGGGCTCGAATTCATGGACCATGAGATCATGACCTGAGCTGAAGTCAGACGCTTAACCAACTGAGCCACCCAGGTGCCCCTAGAATGCGTAAAATATTTTTTTTTAAGTTGAGGATGCCAATTACTGACAAAGATTTGAAGCAACTGGAACCCTCATACATTGCTGAGAGTAATGTATAACGGTACAGCTACTTGAGCAGTTTGGCAGTTTCTTATAAAGTTAAACATAGATTTACAATCTAAGAGCCAGCAATCTAGCTCTTAAGTATTTGCTTAAGTAAATTGAAAGCCCATGATCACATAAAGTTCTTGGGTATTTACAGCAATTTTATTCATAATCACCAAAAACTGAAAATATTCCAAATGTCTTTTAATAGGTGAATGGATAAATTATCTTTTTATCCATCCAGGCCATGCAATACATGCACAAAAGAGTTAACATAGAAGGCTACTATCTTTAGAAGGACCTGCTTACAAGGTTGGCCCTTTGCCGATGTCTAGAAACCTGGCACTTGAACCATTTCCTACGCTATGCCCACACTGTGTAAACAATGTGATTTATGTCGAACACCTGCTTTCCTTCTAGCAGTCTGGAATTTTGATATTTGCTAGGCAGAGAGTGTCTATGTGACTATCACTCAATAAAAACCTTGGGTTCTGAGTCTTTAATGGGCATGATTGGGCAGAGATATTGCATACATTACTACATTTTTCACATTTTTCACTGCTAGAGAAAGGAGCTTGCTTGGTGCATCCCCTCACAGGAGGGAGAGAGCATAAAGAAGTCTGTGTATGGATTTATCCAGATTCTACCTGTGTCTTTTACCCTTGCTGATCCTATCATGTATCCTTTCACTATAATACCTTATACATGAATGCTTCCATATGCTGAATCCCATGAGTTCTGGTAAATCTCTGAATGTGGGAGTAGTGCAGGGGCCCCCTGAAATAGAATACTACTCAGCAATAAAAAGAAATGAACTGTTGATACATGCAACAACATGAATAAATCTTCCATGCATTATGCTAAGTGAAAGAAGCTAAACTCAAAAGGCCATACACAGTATAATTCCTTTCATATGACATTTTAGAAAATACAAAACTATAGCTACAAAGAACAGGTCAGTGGTTGTTAGGGATTAAGGGTGAGTGAAGAGTTTGACTACAGAGGGGCAGCATGAGGGAATTTGTGCGTGTCGGGGGTAGGAGGTGATAAAACTGTTCTGTTGTTCTATGTCTTGGCTATGGTGGTGGTTATACAACTCCATCCATTTGTCAAAACTCATAGACTTATACACCAAAAAGAGTAAAGCTTACTGTAAGTAAATTAAAAATAAATTTAAATTATAATATAATTAACTGCCTTTCTATATAACCAGCAACAAATTAAAAAATTAAATTAAAAACATAATTTATAATAGCAACAAAAACTACTAAAAACTTTAAGATAAACCTGATGAAAGACACATAACTCTGTGTTGAAAACTACAAACCAGAGAGAGATTAGAGAAGACATAAATAAATAAAAAGCTATACTACTCACAGATTGAAATACTACAATATTACAAAGACATTAACAATCCAGTTGAAATGCCAAGATACATTTTTTACCAGCAAAGTGATTCTAAACCTATATGGAAATATAAACTACAAGGGACAGCAAAACAATTTAGAACAACAAAGTATTACTACATACTCTGCTGTATATCAATGCTTGTTATAAAGCTATAATAATTAATTGGACAGCCTGGTATTTGTAAAAGACTGGAAAAAGAGGAAACAAAATAAGGAGTCCAGAAAACGTCCTCTAATTTATACACATAGAGCCCCTTAATTTGTGACAAACTTTGCACCAAAAAGCTTAGGGAAGTTACAATCTTTTCAAAAGGGGATGCTGGATCAGTAAGACAGATATAGATAACTATAGATAGATAGATATAGATATAGATATAGATATAGATATAGATAGATATAGATGGAAAAGATTAAAAGTTGGCTCCTATTTCACATCACTACAGAAATCTCCAAGTGGAGGACAGATGTAATGTAAAAGTTAAAACAAAAAAGTTAACTAGGAAAGTTACTTTGTTGAATATTGTCATGTTCTCTGAATAGGAAAGTTCTTGAATAGGATATAAAAAGCTAATTATAAAGAAGAATATTGAAAATCGGACATTAAAATTTTCCAACTTCTGTTCCTCAATAGACACCATTACCAGAGTAAACGTAAGATCGTTTGCAACGTGTATAATGGACAAAAGTCTTGTACCCACAACATATGAAGAACTCCAAAATATAAATCAAGAAAAGGTGAATGACTAGTACAAAAACGGACAAGGGAGCTAAACAGGCACCTTATAAAAGAGAATATACAAAGTGGTCAATGCACAATCAAAACGGTGCTCAACCTCGACAGTCACCAGGGAAACACAATGAAAATCCATATTGTAATTAAAATAACTGGCAATGTCAAGCATTAGTGAGGATGGGGAGCCACTGGAACTGGTGGGAGTGACACTCAATACCACCACTCTAGAATATGGGCAGTCCCACAAGAAGTGGGACATGTACCTACCACCCTAGGACAGCAATATCACATCCAGGCATATACCAACAATAATTAAGGACACATGCTAACACTAGTGCAGTTGCCATTACCAAAACTGTAAGCAACCCAGATATCCATTAACATTAGAATGCATAATTTGTAGTGTATTCAAAAATAGGTTATCATACAGCAATGAAAATGAGCAAAACACTGCTACACACAACTCATAATTATAATGTTGAGCAAAAGAGGCTAGATGCCAGTTACATACTGAATACTGTAGTTCCATTTCAATAAAGTTAAAAAGAACACAAACACTAATCTACAAAGCTAGAACTCTTCCCTTTGGGGAGGAAGCTGTGGGAGGGGACAAGAGGGTATTTCTAAGGAGCTGGTAATGTTCTATTTCTTGATTTGATTATAGGGTATGTTCACTTTGTGATATGCACTAAGCTATATACACTCAGGATTTGTTCATTTTTATGTATTTTTATATATATAGAAAATATATATTAATTGATAGTATATAAAATTAAAATAGAAAAATAGAAAAGACATGTATTTTATCTATTTTTTAAAGTTTAAAAACCCATAAATCTGATGGTGTCACTTGCTGTGTTAAAGTTATGGAATGATTTCCTATAACACTAACAAGGTCACCTGATGTGGCTCTTGGCTACCTCTCTGTCCTCAATTTACAGCCATCTCCCCTCTTTATCAACATGCTCTTCACTGGCCTTCTTACTTTCCCTAGCACATACCTAACTTGTTCTTGTCACAGGTCTCTATACTTGCTCTATCCTCTGCCTGCTAACCCTTCCCTGTCCTTCTCTGTGCCTACCTATTTCTCGTCATGGTTCCTCATTTATTTTCTTTAAGGTAATATAGTAAAAATTATTCTTTTTTTTCTAAATTTCTTGTCAAGTTAGCTTCTAAATTTCTTGTCAAGTATGCACATGCAGTGCATACAGTGTGCTCTTGGTTTTGGGAGTGGATTCCCATGATTCATGGCTCATATACAACACCCAGTGCTCATCCCCACAGGTGCCCTCCTCAATGCCCATCGTGGGTCCCAATTTAAATATCACCTCCTCAGAACTGCCTTCACTGACTATCTAATTTAGCACTTTCCCCAGACTTCCCAGTCACTCTCCACCCCTGGCATTAGTCAAAATTTTCCATAAAGGGCCAGATAGTAAATATTCTAGTCTTTGCAGGCCAGGTGGTCTTAGTCATAATTACTCAACATTTTTGTCTTAGGGAAAGTAACTACAGGCAATATGTAAATGAGTGGGTGTGGCTATTCCAACAAAACCTTACTTATGGACCCTGATATTTAAACTTCATATCATTTCACATGTCATAAAATACTCTTCTTTTGATCTTTCCCCCCTAAGCATCTAAAAAGCTAAAAACTCTTCTTCACTTATAAAAAGGTAGGCGGTGGGGCTAGATTTGGTGAATGGCCCTACGTTGCCAACCTCTGCTTTAAGGTGACCCTGATTTACTTTCTTCCTAGCCTATATCACTACCTAAAATGACTTCAACTCTTCTTGTATTTATTGTCTATCTTCTCACACCCCTAAAATTTCTGCTCCAAGAGGGAAGGGCCTCATCTGTTTCGTTCTTCATGGTGTGCCCACCGCCCATCACCATGTCTGACACATGGAGGCCAGAAGCAATGAAGGCCCAAGCCTACCTGGGTGTGATCATGGCTTTGGCTTGAGTCTTGATGGTCTTCCTCCAAGTGGGGCTCACGGAAACGGACCCATGCTCTTCCCTCGAAGACTCTCCAACTGAGGATTCAGGTCGGGCGGACCGAGAGCGTAATAAAAGGACTTCTCCTGAGTATAAACTTGGCTTGGGGCCTCGCTGGACATAGGTACCCGATTTTACCTTGGTTCGATTGCTTTGTGCCTCTTCCTTAACCGGGTATTCTATGGTGAATAGGCCTGTTAACAGAAGACATGGCTGTCACTCTCCCTCATGGCCCGGCCTTCCCCGCCCTGCTATGAGGCTCTGCACATGAGCAGCCCTTCAGCTCATCTTCCTCTCCACTCCTCCACTCTCACACACTCACAAGCCAGGTCGCCTCTCTTCTGCTGTCTGGCATAGAACTCCACCCCAGTACAGTTAGTGGATTGGTAAATACTGGCTGAAATGTAAGAACAAATCAATCTTATTTCTACTCATTTGTCAAGACCCAGCTGAGATCCCTCTTCTGCCAAGGAGCCTGCATTTCATTCAGTTCTGTGTCCTCCACAGCACTCATAGAGGCTGGGTATACAATGCATCCATGCTGTTCTCTTCCCTGAGAATGCTGTTCCCTATATCTCCAGATTTAAGTAGTTTCCATCTACTTTCTTTGTTGTGTTTATTTGTATTCTTGTTTTGCTTCTCCTACTAGACTTGAAAACTTCTGAGGCCCAGGACCTTTCATTCCTTCATTCACTTACCAGATGTTTATTAGATGCTAGACATATAGAGATGACCCAAAACAGGGTTCCCTACCTCTGAGAACTCCTAGCAGGGATACAGGGGGGATGGAAAAGCAAAGAACTATTCATAATGTTGGTAGTAAGATTTATAATTAGAGCACATTTTACATATGCTGTGGGAACACAAAGGAGCATATGACTCATTCAGCTTAGGGAACCAGGGAAGGCTTTCTGGAGGAGGAGTACAGCTGAACTGAGTCTTTAGGGATGAGGAAAAACTCCTGGGAACACAGCCCCCTGGTGCCCAGCCAGGGTGGCATGGAATGGAAGTCACTGTTCCTCTGTCCCCAGGCCCATCAGCAGGAAGAAAGTCTAGATGTGGGAGCAGTTTTGAGGTCACCAGTCTGGCCCCAGGGGGAACCCTGTAGCCTAACAAGGACAGACTGGTGAGCTGGCTGCTTTTTTCCCTTATACTGAGATTGTCCGCAAGGAGAGGAACAGGGTCTACAAATGGATGACGGGCAATATGGGAGAGCTGAAAGGTGAACCAGATGGGGACAGAGAGAGTTATAGAACAATGATGGGAGGTCCAGGAAAATAAGACAACCACAGGAGACACTGAGGACACATGGGACCATGCTCAGAAAACTGAAGGTGGCAAAGGCCACCACTACTTGAGACACGGCCCTGAGCAAGTACCCTTGCTTCGGGAGCCTGAGCCTTGTTACCCCATCTACTGATGAGGAGGTCGCCCTGCCCACCCACCTCCCCAGGTGGTAAAAAGCTGTCCTCAGAGATGCCTTGCAGGTGACCCAGGATTTAGGAAGTTATCTGACAGGCATCACTCTACTTTTCTGCTCCTTACCTGCTGCCAACAAGACAGAATTCATAAACTGTGACACTGTCTTTTGAAACCGCTTCTTGATCCCCACTAGGGCTCGGCTCATCTTAGACATCTTGTCGTCCATGCGGGTCAGCAGCTGGGGAGAGGCCAAGGGGGAGAGCATTGTTGCCTTCCCGCCAGGAGCCCAGGAGCCACTGGCTCAGCCCACCAACAACTAGGCCTTGCTCCAGCTTGGAGGATGTGCTGTCCCCTCTGCCTGGGACAGAGCCCTCTCCCCCTGCACTCAGGGAATTCCTGCACATCAGCCCAACCTGACTCAAATGTCCCCTTGTGGGAGGGCTTCCCTCCAGGAAGTAAAACTGTTCCTTGCTCTCTATGTAGCCTGAAGTCAAAAGTTAGCCCTTTATGAAGTAACTGGATGCATATGAGGCTGTCTCCCCCACTGGACTGTAAGCTCTTCAAGGGCATGGACCGGATCTTGGTCTCTTTGGTGTCTGAGTGCCTGTCATGCAGAAGGTGCTCAATTAATGCTTGTTGCATTATGAATAACTAGATAGACAAGGGCCTCTTTGGAGTCCTTGCTGCCAGTCCCCCTCTATATGCATTCCCCAGAGTCCCTTTGTTCCCTACAGCTGCCAGGACATCTCAGATGAGAAACTGTGATCAAGCTTACGTAGATTGGTTCCTGTAGGGCACAAAGGCCCAGGCCTCTTGCCTCAGTTCGGGACTACCCTGAAAGGCCATTCTGGCTCTGAGGCCCTCTGTAGGACAGCGAGGCCTTTGCTGGGGCTGCCCCACCGTTTAACCTCTAGCTCTGCTACAGCATTTCAGAGGCATGTGGAATGAGGCTCAGATCTCGGAGTTCATGACAGTCAGGGTCTGACATTTTCTCCAGGAAGCCTTTGTTGATTTCCTCAGCCAGGGGAAGTGCTCTCCATGCTAAACCAGCATAAGGGCCCATTGCTGTCCTTTCCACCCTGGGCCTGGCCATTTTGTACTTTCTTTATCTCTCAATGTGACTGGCCCCTCCAAGGCAGGATCTTTGCTTTCTATATCTCCTGCTTAATACAGAGCAGTTGCAGAAAAAATTTTCTTCAGTGGAATTGAAGCCTCAAGTAGAGAGAATGGGATGGATGGGGGACAGATTTTCTGAAGTGTGACGAAGTCAGTCTATAGATTCTTCTTTGCCCTGCAGTCAGGACTTCTGTAAAGGATGCCCCAATTAATAGCAAAGCTTCAACCATCCTTCTGGTTGTTGGCCCCAGCTGCTGCTTCTGGGCTAATTTTATTTATTTATTTGTAATTTATACTCAGCCTGCTTCCAATAAGGTTTTGAGGTGGCACTCTTGGCTAATAAAACATTTAAATTGAGGTGTTGCCTCACTTCCAAAGTGCTGCCTTGATAGAAATATTTAGTGAGAAGCCTGGCTGCAGGGCTGTAAAAGCTAGGACTGCCATCCTGCCTGTCACTCTGATAGGTGGCTCCTTCCAAGGTGATGGGTGCCTGGGGAAGCCATTTAACAAGCTTCTCAGTGATGGGAACTTTGTGGGAGGAGGCCACCCTAATCCCCACCCTCAGCTTTTCTAGACTGCCATGGATTTTGCTGATGAGTCATAACTAGCCCCAAACACACAGACCTAGAAAAGGTTGAATGGATTGTAAAAGTCCCAGGATGGGAGTGTGTGGAAGCCAGGCAGGCCCTTACATGTCACTATAAAGATGGGGACACTGAGTCCCAGAAAGGGAAGGGACTAGCCCAAGGCTCTATGGCCCCTTCCTAGCCTAGGCCAGCCTGCACAATCAGCAAGTATTCTCAGGGGCCCCTTGCAGCTCTGATGGTCCAAGAATCTACGATGAACCAATTTTCTGGACCTTAGGATTTCATGTAAAAATATTCCAAGATGCTTAACTTGGCAGCTAAAGTCAACATTTGAGAATTGTGTTACCTACAATAAAGTTGATATTTCCTCATTTATTGGAGTTTGTCTAGTCAGAAATCTGTGTTCTCAAACAGAAGGGGTTATTACCTTGTCACTTTTATGGCAAGTCAGTCTTCTTGGTCAATATCAATGACTAGACTAGAACACAGCACTGTTTTCAGAAGCTGTTTTAATGTATTGGTCTGCTTATCCCTATGCTAAATGTCCCCAAGACAATTGTGCTTTTTGAGTTATGATGTCCTTTTAAATAGCTTTCCAGGTTTCTACCACACTGTCAAACTGCCTCTGTGAGCTTCCCTTATGAAGATGCCACCTTCTAGACCACATGGTCCAGCACAAATAAAATACAAGCTACACATGTGGTTGTAAACATTCCTGTAGCCACATAAAAAAGCTCTTAAAGGTGAAATTAATCCTAATAACTATTTTATCTAACCCAATATATCAAAAAATGATGGTTTTAACATAGAATCAAACTATTCATGAGAAATTTTTACATTTTCTTTCCATGCCAAGTCTTTGAAATGCAGCATGCATTTTCACTTATGGCCCATCTCCATCTGGGCTTGTCACATTGCAAGTGCTCAGTAACCATCTGTGGCTTGTGGCTACCATATTAGACAGGACTCTGTCGTGGACTTCTGGATTTCTAGGTCTAGCTTCTAAGATTGCGTTTAGGTAAGACAAAATAAGACTTGAATTACTAAGGGGCTTTCCTAGTCCCAGAGGGCATGTTTGGTATTTGGACATAGAGAGACCTCTCTTGGCTTGGCTGTTCATGGGGTTCTTTAATTGCTTACATCCTGGTTCTCAGCTATGATCCAGGCTGCAGCAATTGCCAGACAAGAGGTTGCCAGGAAAATGAAGCATTATTGCAACTTTATGGGAAAGGACAATTCTCTAATACCCGTTGCCTTTGGTAAGAAAAGTAAGCTCACGTTTTTTTTTACACAGCTGAAAAAGCTTTTTAAGAAATATAGACATATGACCTCATATATCGTGTGTACTTAGTCACATAACAGCAACTTTCAGAGTAATAGCATGGAACCAAATGGGCAGGGTGGACTCATCAATAAGCATGATCATCATCTTAGCCCAGATGGAGTCAGAACCCTGGGGTTCTTTTGCTCTTTGAAGTAATGAGTGCAGCCTGAAGTCACAGGCATCTGAGTTTCCTCGGTGCTCCTATGAGGCCCCTTTAAGTGACACACTCTCTCCTGGTACCCCAGTGACTCCCACAGTGCCCCCTCCCTAGCACACTGCACCAATCCAGCTGGATTACAGCGGGTTGTTAAAGCTTTTGCCCCCTTCCATTAGACCAAAGATACCTTAGAGACTAGAGGGAGTGAGATTTCTTCCATTTCTACATCCCTGCAGCCAACTTGGCACACTGCAAGTGCTAATAAATGTTTACTGAATTACTTAATGAATTAATGAAGTTGAAATCCTGCTGAAATGAAAAGGCAGTGAAAAACAGGTGCAATGCTCTCTTCCAAGAAAAACACAGGTGTTCTGTGCCTTATTCAAATAGCATGGCCCCCTAGCAAATGCCTGCCTCCATGTCTGCATGTAAAGTGAGAACTTTGGGTGGCTTCTCCTCATGGGCTCTGTCAGCTTTGTGAGTCTATGAGCCTTGGTGGCAAATGCCCCTGCAGCACAAGAGACTTGCTCAGCTCCAGAGAGGAACATGGGGAGGGTGAACTGCCCTCTGGATGGTCATATAACTGATCACGCAAACCTGGACACTATTGAGAGTGAAAGGGGATGCTATTAACAATTCCTCCGGGCTGGCAGGTATAAACTGGGACTGGCCCTGGGGAAACTGGGAGGTGTGGTCCTCCTGCTACTGTTCCAAGGAGGCTTCCCCAGTGGAATCCCAGCAAAACGCTCTGTGCAATGCAAGTGGCCTGCTCCATTAATGAGCCCTTGGTTATCCCAGTCTCAAGGTAGTCAACTGTTCCCTACTAGACTGTAAACCCCTCAGGGATCAGGGACTGTGTCCTCTCTATCCTCTCCAATCTTGCTCCACAATGTTGACTAGGGACCAGGTACATATAAAGATCCATGAAGACACAGCAAATGGAAGAAGTGAGCTTCTAGTCTCCACTGTTTGCTCACCCACCAACAAATACTTAGTAAGTACTTAATTTGAAGCAGTCCTTGTGCTGGGGCTCTGGTGAAACAGACATCAGTAGGAACCACAGGAAATTCCCAATCTGGTAGGCTTATAAATAAAGGAGTGCTAGAATAGAGATGAGTCATGACTGGGAGGGCCAAGCAGAGGGAGAGGTAGACTCTCCTTGGGATGGGAAAGGGGGTGGTGGAGAGGGTCATCATCACACGTTGGTAGTAATTCATTCCAGTATCATCTCTCTCTCTTCTGGTAACAGCGCCATGATGTTCCTGCCTCATCCATCATGCAGGTGGTATACCTGGGGCTGATCATGCCCTGGCTCTCAGGATGGACATGACACTTGAGCCTAGCCTGCGAGAGCAACATGCGCTCCTGGCCATGGGGGCCATTTTAAGCAGAGGCAGCAATGTTGGTGCTTCTACTGAAGCACTTAGGAAAGAGAAGCCCTCTTTATCCTAGGAAGAACAAAGCTCATAGAATACCAAGCCCAGAGATGCCCATGACAATCTTGTTACCATAAGGAGAGAAACTCTCTGAGAACAAAACCAACAAAAAGGAAAGCAGAGCCAAGAGATGGGAAGATCTGATGGAATCATTTGAGATCCTGGATTCACCCGTGCCTAAAGCTGCTTACTGATAGACTTTTCAGTTTACTGAGCCAATACAGTCTGTCTTTATGTTTAAGCCAATCTGCATTGGATACAATCACAATTGAAAGACTTCTAACAGGTAGAAGTTTCACAGAGAAGATGGTACTAACATCAGGTAGTGAATGATGATGAGTAGGAGCCCATTAGTCAGAGAAAGAGGTAGGGCCCTGCCTAGGGCAGGGGTGGAGGAAGAGGAGGAGCATAGGCATTGAAATATGGGGTGGCAATTCACATTGAGATACCCTGGGGTCAGGCCTGGGGACCTGGTCTGCTTTGGCTTACCCGTTTATCCTGCGCTACTCCATGCGGACAATTGTTGGCTGAAACAGAGAGTGTTATTGTCTCATTTAGGGAGGTGAAGGTGACTATGATGGAGTCCTGGCTCAGAACCGTCAGCTTAATTTGTTCATTCACCTGAAGATGAAGAAACCAATACTTAGTGGATCTCTGCTTCTATTATCCATACCCCACTCCTTACTCTCCACAAAGCATAAAATCCCTCCTGGCTTGGGACTGAGATAGCTGTAAGATCTTTCCAGTTCTTATGTTGGAATTTAGCTTTCATGGAGAAGAAAGAATGCCAGTCTTTCTTTGGGGGATTGGCAGAAAAAGTAACTGATGCCTTCCTACCCCTGCCCCTTCACTTTCCAGCCCAAGCTTGGAACCAACTGTGAAAGAGACATAGGAGTCTACAAGCGAATCAGCTTTGGTTCTAGTAGAGTTGGGTGGAAATGCAGCTTGGGTCATAAGCCTACACTATATCTGAATCAGACAACGTGTCCACCCAGACACCAATTCTGACTATGAACCTTGGTCTAGAGCATGCAGAGCTGCCTCGGGAAGCTGACAACATGTCAGGAGGCATCAGAATGCACCCCTCCACGGGTGGGTGGGCAGATGACAAAAGGGAACCCAGCAGGGGCTGAGCCACACATACTCAGTCTTCTTCCCTCAATCACCACATATGTCACTACTCTTCCCCTGAAGAGGAGCCAAAGGAACCTACCCACCCCCGCCCCTTTTTAAAATCACTTCCCAAAGGGTGGGATTTTCTATGTAGCAATCCCAGATAGGAACAGGGAGAGGATGAGCTGCCTTTATAGCAACTCACTCCTTTCTGAGAATTTTGTGTTCTAGAAGTAAGTCTGAGTTCTGCCTCTGTTAGCAAACTACTGACCTTCTCTGAAGCTCAAATTCCTCAACAGGAAATAGGTGAAAGGCTAATATTAGGTTCAAATGAGATAAAGATTATGGAAGTGACAATGACCCATCACACACAAGAGCAGATACTGTCAGGATGTGTCAGCACAACTCCAGTGTGAGGTCCCTGGATGGTTCATGTGTACAGAGAGTGATGTATACACAGTGGCCCTACCTATGTAGGTACCTGTGTGGTGACGTGTTCTTCCATTTTCAAAGTCCCTGACCTACATGTACCCAAGGACTCCTCTGAACTAAGCAAATACTATTCATTTTGCTTCTTCCATTTACTTCTACTATCCCACTTGTTGGCCCCAAGGTCTACACTCAATTTCCTCACCACTGAATCCTTTCCTTATACTCCGCAGTCTGAATGCTAGTACTCTCCAGCACCTAGAAAATATTTACTCCATGGCTGTCTTCTTGCCAAGCCTTTTGACATCTTCAAATTTGTTGATCACTTCCACTTAAGAAAAAACCCTACCCTCTCCTGTTCTCCTTCTAGAGACTGTAGTAGAGAGCTGTGGTTGACAGCTTAAGTGCTACAGCTGGACAGGGTTCAAATCCCAGTGTAGCTACTTACCAGAGGAGCAATTTTAGGCAAATTGATTGGCTTCTCCAAGCCTGGGGACAGTAACAGAAGCTTTATCCTAGGGGACTGAGCAGATTTCCTGGGGTAAAACATGCACAAGTCTTAGCACAGTACAACTGTTATTTATTATCCCTGCTTCCTGGATGATTTCTCTACAAGCTCATTCACTGCTCATCTTCTTGGGAGTTCATGAGCCAGTCTATCACATATATCTGTCCTCTCTAATCTCTCACCCTTAGCAAGGATTAGGTCACAAAAGGCACTGAGCCAAATCAGCACATCTAAAACTATATTGATGTCCAATCCTTCAGAAATTTCTGTTTCCACCCAAGCACATACTCCACTGTGGAGTCATCTATACTTCTCTTTCCTCTCATTTATCCCTATAGCCTGTGCCTCAATGTCACTGAATCCTTCTATTGAAATGGCTCCTTTAAAATATATTGCTGCTGCCCTTCATCGTGTCAGACCTGGCTAATAACTCCATAACCAGTCTTTGTACTATCCCATCCACTGATCTTTCCCTTACTAGTCAGCTTTCCACACAAATGCTGGACAAACCATGCCAGCCATCAACTTAGAAACTAACTGGCTGGTTATACTATACTTCCAGTATAGCTGAGTCAGCTCCTAACAGGCTGACCCTCCCACAGAACTTGAAAAAAAATACAAAAAAAACCCCAATGACCCAAAGGCTCTGATGAATAAACAAAAGCAGGCAAATTTTGAAGAATCAAAACTTAAAAGAAAGGGCTAGCATGGGATGAATTTCGACTCTACAGTTTTAACCTGAAGGCAAACTGTAGTCATGGCCAAAACACTACCATCTTTCTGGCCCAGAGAACCAAAGGACTAAACCTGTGGAAATTACAATCACAAAAAAGTAAGGAAAAAATTCCAGAAGGGACAGTGCCAAAGAAATAGATGCCCAAATCCTATGAATAAACCATCCATATCCCTGGCTAATCACTGAACCATGTATGAGTAGTGAAGACTCAAGACAGCTAACTGCTAGGGAATCAGAAAAGCTGAACTGAGATGTGAGCTCCTGCCCACTGTGGTAAGACAAAGTTTGGGACGTGAGTCTAACCAAGTTCACTGCCTGCTAAAACAAAACTGTTAACATTCTTCAGAGAAATACATCAGAATTCAGACTCCACAATCCATAGATCCTCAGATAACCTACACAATGTCAGTGATCCAAAAGTACTCAACATGTAAAGAACTAGTAAAGTGTGAGCTATTCTCAAAATAACAGATAACCAATCCTGTCTGGTATGTCCCAGATGTTGAAATTATTAGACAAGAACTTTAAGGCAGCTAATTTAACTGTACTCAATGAAGCCAAGGAAATTATATTTGCAATAATGGAAAATATAGGAAATCTCAGCACAGAAATAGACAATATAAAAAAAACCTCAATGGAAATTCTAGACTGGAAAATACTATTTGAAATAAAAAAATTCACAGGATTAGATTAGCATAATAGCAGAATGAAGATGTCAGAATAAAAATCAATGAACTTGGGAGATAGATCTATAGAAATTATTCAATCTGAGAAGAGAAGAAAATATGACAAGAAGAAAGAAGGAGTATATTGAGACAATATTAACAGCTATTTAAAAAAACATAATTGGAGTCTGGGGGAAAAGGAGAGAGATTGAGCACATTTTCCCCTAAAATAATGACAGAAGATTTCCCAAGTTGGGTGAAAGACACGAATTTACAAATTCAAGTAAACCTCCAACAGAACAAAGGCAACCACACCCGGACACATCATAGTCAAACTTAGAAAATCAAATTAAAGAAGAAATCTTGAAAGCAGCTAGAGAAAATGAATGACGATTTGAGTAACTACAGACTTCTCATCATAAACTTTAGAGGATATACACAGTGGAACAGCATCTTTAAAATGCTGGAAAGAAAAAAAATTCTGTTAACCCAGAATTCCACACCCAGCAAAGATATCCTTTCATAAAGATATTTTTTCACATTAAAGCAAACAGAATTTGTTGCCAGCAGATCTGCACACTTCAATAAATACTAAGGGAACTTATTCAGGCTAAAGAGAAATTATACTATGGGGAAACTTGGATTTTCAGAGGAATGCAAAACCCTGGAAATGGTAAATATCTGGGTGAAAACAAACTGTCCAATGCAGTCTGCAAGACAGTAAGCAAATTCCTCAGCCCAACATCCAATACCTCTTACCTCCACCTCACAGAAGATACACCTCCTGCTCCCTCTTTCTTTTACAAGAAGCACCTGTGAACTTTTTATTTTATTAAAAAAAATTTTTTAGTGTTTATTTTTGAGAAAGAGAGAGAGACAGACAGACAGGACATGAGTGGGGGAGGGGCAGAGAGAGAGAGAGGGAGACGCAGAATCTGAAGCAGGCTCCAAGGCTCTGAGCTGTCAGCACAGAGCCCGACGTGGGACTCAAACTCACAAACTGCGAGATCATGACCTGAGCCAAAGTCAGATGCTTAACTGACAGAGCCACCCAGGTGCCCCAAGAAGCACCTGTGATGCCATACAGAGTCCCAACTCCAAGTCTTTACAGATGCTATTCCTTCTACTCAGAATACTCTCCTTTCCTTCTATCTACATGAATCATATGCACACATGTTCACATTACAATTCAAGGGACACCTCATCTTTCAGACCACTCCTGACTGCACTAGCCCTTGTTATGCATTTCTAGATGCAGCTCCAGGGGACAGAACAATGAACTGAACTACACTGCCAAAACACTTTAGTGATGTCAAAGCAACTTCCCCGCCATTATTTTATTTAGTTCTCACAAAAGCACTTTGTATTGATGAGGCAACCAATACTCAGGAGCTGAGTGATTTTCACAAAGCTTCACAGCCAGAGTTGGCAAGGCTGGCACTACACATGGCTTCTTAGACTCTCATTCCAGCTCTCTGTCCACTTGGTCACACTGATACATAAAACATGGTGCCTGTCTGCCACCAATTTATAATCTTTATGGATTATAAACTTTTCATAGAGCTGGAAAAAGTTTAATATTAAGGCAACAATTCAATATACCCCTAGATTGACAATCTCAGACCTGGCCAAGCATCAGAAGTACTTGTGACAACTACAGAAATCTAGCATTCTTGACAGACCACCTGAATCAGAATCTCTCTGAGGCTATGCCTGGGGATCTGCATTTTTTAAAGTTCCATAGGTGGTTCTGATAAGCAACCAGAGCTGAGGACCTCTTCACTGCATGACTAATATCAAATAACTAACCCAGACTGTGAGTACTATGAGAAGAGACAAATGGATGTGGGCTGCAGTGCCATGATGGAGGGGAAGTATGAGCAGGGCTGTGAAGGAGGGGAAATTTGTATTGGTAGAGAGAGGAGGGAGAACACTTCAGGCCTATTCCCTAATAGGAAAGATGAGATATATTTAAGAGATTGAATGTTTCTGAGCAGAGGTGTGATCTATGGGAATTAGGATACAAGGATGAGAATCCAGTGGCCAATTTAGAGGATGAACAGAAAGGGCACAAGACAGACAATTAGGGGTAGGGTGCCTGAGCCCCACCGCATACTCCTAGAGTACTTCTGTCCATAATCCTTACCTTGAAGCTCTAAATATCAGGCCACCTTGAGTATATTCTATGTTCTGTGATCTTTCTCTGAATTCCAACCCTATGAGCTTGTTTCTTCTCTCTCACAGCCCTTATTCTTCTCTATCCTGTGTTCTTATTACTCTCCTGGACTTTGGGATTCCTTGGGGAGCTTTGCTGCTCTTTCTACCCCCAGATCAGTGATTCTCAATCAATAACAACTTTCTCCTCCAGGGGACATGTGGCAATGTGTGGAGATATTTTTGGTTGTCACAGTTTGGGGAGTGGGTAGTACTGGCATCTGATGGAATGCTGATAAATATCCTACAATGCATAGTTATAACAAAGACTTATCTATCCCAAAATGTCAGTTCTGCCAAGGATGAGAAAGTCTGCTCTAGATAAAGTAACAAGCACATTTAGTTGCTTTATTAATAAATTAGATTTATCATTATTATTTCGTATTAGTAATTCCACACTAATTTATTATTTAATGAATCTTTGATGAGTGGCTGTCTGAGTAATCAAATGAATAATAAAGAAGGGCTTGTGTTTGTCAGCCACCTTTGACTTTCATGACATAATAACATTATAAAAACAGAAGCTGAGAAGACCAACATAGAATTGCTAACTTTTCTTATTGCCATGTATAGGCATCAAAAATAAAGACAGCAACTACTATAACAGTTATTTCATAAAGTGAAGGGCATTTAACCATCAAAATGTAGTAATATTAAAAATAATAAAAATAAAAAAGGAGGGATATTATTAAGAAAGTCAGTATGGCAGCCAACAGTTACTGTAGACTGGTGAAAAGTTTACCTCAGCCAGCTCTCAATCACTGTTCATCAACTGGGGAAACTCTGAATGAGACCATAAGCTCCTTAAGGGAAAAGCACCTGTCTTACAGGTAGCCCTATGACTCTTAATGCTGGGCAGTCTGAGGAAGACTGCCAAAGCCACCCCACTTGTGCTGTCCATGCCCACCTGATATTCCAGGGAGAGCAAAGTCTCTGTCTTGGAAGTCCAGCTCCACTTGTGGACTACGTAGCCCTTGTAGTCATTGGTGGTCCCACCTTCCTCATCCAAGACCAAGACAAATGGGCAACTAGGAGAAATTCAGAAGTGAGAAGTTGATGCCAGGCCCCTGAAGGAAGCCCTCATCACTATAGGCTACAGGAAGGCAGGGCTCTGAGACACTGTCTTGGGCTGAAGGAACCATGAAGTCCAGCAGGCAGCCTCACTTCCTCTGCCTAATGTGGTCTTAGGCCCTTTCACCTGTTGATGCTACTGGAATGTCTGTCAGAAAGGGCAGGTCTTGGGGCACCTGGGTGGCGCAGTCGGTTAAGCGTCCGACTTCAGCCAGGTCATGATCTCGCGCTCCGTGAGTTCGAGCCCCGCGTCGGGCTCTGGGCTGATGGCTCAGAGCCTGGAGCCTGTTTCCGATTCTGTGTCTCCCTCTCTCTCTGCCCCTCCCCCGTTCATGCTCTGTCTCTCTCTGTCCCCAAAATAAATAAACGTTGAAAAAAAATTTTAAGAAAGGGCAGGTCTGAGAGATGATGGAGGTTCAGGCCACATCCAACAGGGGAAGAAATGGAATGTGTGTCCTGTTGCTCAAAAGCTGGAGCATACAGGTGACAAAATGGGAAATGGAACATCTATAATGCAAGAGTCATTCCTTCTGAGAACAGTTCCTCATGAAAGGCCAAAATAAAATCAGCTTTTGGCTGACAAGAATATGTGCCTCTCTTAAAAGACCCCACGGAAGTGGTACCCATGGCCTCTCCTTCACTTACTCCTGGTATAAAAAATTTTTCTCTACTAAGTAATTCTTCTAGGAATTCCATCCAAGTCAACAATCAAGATCTTAGTGCCCTGGGGGTATAAGGGAGGAGTAGGACTTTGGGAATTGCCCCTCTCTTTTGCTATGACATGGATCCAGCAAGCAAAGGTCAGGCATCAAAATACCTACACCCTGCAGGCCCTACTTTAACCCTGTCTCACTGCCCTCCTAGACCTCTGGACATTGATGGCCCCTCCTTTTCCCACGGTGCCTCCCTTTGTCACCATCAAAGATACTTCTATGGGGCCAGGATTCCCCCAACCAACTCACCGAGCCTTCAGGTTGTAGTGAACACAGCCCTGGCCTTCAGCATTGAACAGAGCCAGAAAGGAGAAGCTGGGTGTGTCATTAAAGAGGCAGGTGATGGTTCTCCCTCTGCAGCACGTGGGGATCTGACACATGGCAATATTTCCAGAAGGATAGCTGGCAGAAATGGTCAAGGAGAACTAGCAGAAAACTCTCCGGGTTCTGCTTTCAGGTGCTCCATGGAAAGTAAGTCTACATGTCAAAATGATAGCTATTTGGTGCATCATTCCCAGTCTTCAAAGACCCTCCCTGCACTTTGCATAAGTAACAACTAAATGACTATGGAACCCAACCATGCCCCAGGTGCCTTCTTGTATCTTCTTTCTATTCCTCACAACCTACCTGTGGTAGGTAGTATTATCTCCATCTCAGAGATGAGTAGGGTCTCTCTGTGTCTGGGGGTGCAGGTGGGGGGTGGTTCCTGGGATGTGGGACTTTCAGTGCTAAAACCAGGAAAGTCCCAGGCAAACCAGCACAAGTTGGCCACCCTACAGATGAGAAATCCAAGGACCAGAGAAATGATCTTCCCCACGTGACACCACAAGGAAGTGGCAGAACCAGGACCTGAATTCTAAAGCCAGTGATATTTTTAATGTTGTCAGGCTGCCTTCCCTTACGATCAGTCTAGAAGAGCAGGCAATGTTTCCCTGCTCATTTCCTACTAAGGTGACTCCAAGAAGCACTGGTCTCAGCTAAATGAGAACATGGTGTGGGCAGCTACTGTAGGAATTTCAGTAGTGCCCAGACAGAAGACTTTCAGTGGTTATCACTGTGGTTCAACCTCTTACGGGTTTCCCATTAATGGGGGAAAAAGAGATAAACAGATAGGAATCATAAGTAGTAACCAAATAGAAATTCTGGAGCTGAATAGTACAATAACTAGAATGAAAAGTCACTAGCTGGGTTTAGCAGCAGATTGAAGCAGAAGAATCAGTGAACTTGAGGATAGATCAATTGGGTTTATCCAGTGTGAGAAGCACAAATTAAAAAGAATGAAGAAAATTTAACAGAGCCTAAGAGACCTATGGCAGACCATCAAACATATCAACATATCCATAACAGGAGTTCCAGAAGGACAGGAGAGAGAAGAGAAGAAAGAATATTAGAAGAAATAATGACTGAAAGTTCCACAAATTTGATGAAATACAAGAATCTACACAATCAAGAAACTCAACAAATTCCAAGGAGAATAATTCAAAGAGTGTCACACTGAGACACGTTATTATCAAACTGCCAAAAGACAAAGAGAGAATCTTGAAATCAGCAAGAGAAAAGAGACTCATCATATACATGGGATCTTTAATAAGGTTAAGGGCAATTTCTTATCAGAAAACATGGAGGCCAGGAGGCACTGGGATAGAATATTTAAAGAGCTGAAAGAAAAACTGCCAACCAAGAATTCTATATTGAAAAAAACTATCCCTCAAAAATTAAGAAGAAATTAAGGCTTTCCAGATAGATAAAAGCTGAGGGAGTTCACCACTAGTAGACCTACCCTACAAGAAATACTAGTTCTTCAGGCTGAAGTGAAAGGATACTAGACAGCAACTTAAAGCCATACAAAGAAAAAAAGAACACCAGTAAAGGTGTTTATATAAGTAAATATAAAACCAGTATTATTATATTTTGATTTATAATTCCTCTTTTTTCCTGTATAAGTTGAAAGACAAATGCACAAAACAGTAATTGTACATCTATGTTAATGGCACTCAATGCACATATAAAGATGTAACTTCTGATAACAACATAAACGAGGAAGGATGAGCTGTATAGGAGCAGAGTTTTATATGTTATTAAGCCTAAGTTGGTATTAATTCAAACTAGTTTCTTGTCAATTATAATACTCAAGTGTATTAGTTTCTTGGGGCTGCTATAACATCCAGGTCAAACCTGATAACCTGAACAACAGAAATTTATTCTCTCACAGTTTTGGAGGTTAGAAGTCTAAAATCAAGGTGCTGACAGGACCATGATCTTGGGGGCTCTGGAGAAGAATCCTTCCTTGCCTCTCTGTAGTTTCTGGTGGTTGCCAAGAATCTTCAGCATTCCTTGGTTTATAGATGCATAATTCTAATCTCTGCCTCAGTCATCACATGGTCTTCTTCCCTCTTTGTGGTCCCTGATTTCTCTTCTTAAGGGTACAAGTCATTGGATTGGAAGCCAATAATGACTTCATCTTAATTTACCTTCAAAGACCTTATTCCCAAATACGATCACATTCTGAGGTTCTAGTGAACATAAATTTTTAGGAGACACTATTAAAGTCCATTATACAAGAGTAACCACTAAAAAAATAACTAAAAAATATGGGGCAAAGAAAATGAGAAAAGAATAAAAATGGAATGCTACAAAAAAATCAGTTAAACACAAAAGAAGGTAATAATAGAGGAGCTGAGGAGCAAAAAAATGACATATATAAAACGAATAGTAAAATGGTGGAATTAAGTCCTTTCATATCAGCAATTACATTAAATACAAATGGATTAAATTCTGCAACCAAAGAGCAGGGATTGTCAGAATGAATTAAAAAAAATCCAACTATATGCTGTCTATAAGAGGTTTACTTGAAATCCAAAGATACAACTATGTTGAAAGTCAAATGATGGGAAAAAATATATTCCATGCAAATAGTAACCAAAATAGAGCAGAGGTGGCTATACTGGTATCAGAGAAAACAGATTTTAAAAATTTCTATAAGAGACAAAGAAGGACATTATGTATTGAGAAAAGGGTCAATACCTAGAGAAGATACAATTATAGACATATATACACCTAACAACAGAGCCCCAAAATATATAAAGCAAAAATTTACAGGATTAAAAATAGAAAAAGTTTTAAGTTGGAGACTTAAAAAGTTAAAAGTTGGAGACTTCACTACCTCACTACCTTACACAGAAGGTCAATAAAAAAAACAGAATTTGAACAACACTATAAACTAACTAGACCTAACAGAACACTCAACCCAACAGCAGCAGAATGCACATTCTTCTCAAGTGCATAGGACCATTCTCTGATAGAGACAATATGTTAGGACACAAAACAAGTCTCAATAAATTTTAAAAGATTGGAACCTTAGAAAGTATCTTCTCGGACAACAGAATGAAACTAGAAATCAATGGCAGAAGGATATTTGGAAATTTCTCAGGTGCAAATTAAACAATACACATTTTAAACAACCAATGGATAGAGAAGAAATCACAAGGAAAATTAGAAAGATGTGTGAAAACAAAAATACAACACATCAAAACTTACAGGATAAGACACGGGAATGAGGTTGGAGGACAGAGTCCATGGGAATGGCACATAGGCCAGGAATGCTGCCAACACCTGGCCAGGTCAGTGAGAAGCCCTGGGGACCCAGCCGAGCCTGCTGCTCCTGTTCTCCAACATGCACCTCACAGGGAATGACCCCCAACTATGTGCCTACTCCTACATTCAAGGCGACCTGATAGGTTTTCTGTCAGATGTTCCACTGTAATAATGCTGGAGTTATGAAGTCTCTGTTTCTTTGCTCCAAAACAAGACATTCTTCCCTGCATATAGAATAGGAGTAATGTTGGTCAGAATCTGGCTGGTGTTTAAAACTGAAGATTGTCATGACTGCTTAATGTAAGCTCTATTCTGAAGTAAAATTGTCTTAGAAATACTAAGTCAGTTTAATTCATAGTGCTCAAAGAATCATCCACACAGGAACACAGTAATACTGGTGACCCAAATTTGCTTTTGGAACCATGAAACTTTGCTCGTTTTTGACTTTGACAATATAATCACAGATGACAATAGCGATGCATGGATTGTACCGTGTGCTCCAGAGAAAAAGTTTCCTATGGAACTACAAGACTCTTATGAAAAAGGATTTTGGACAGAATTTATGGGCAGAGTCTTTAAGTATTTGGGAGATGAAGGTATAAGAAAAGATGAAAAGAGCAGTGACATCAATGCCTTGGTGAACTTTACCTTATAAAAAGGATAAATTTGGCTGTATCATTATTTCAGATTCAAATTCAGTCTTCATGGATGGGGTTTTAGAAGCTACCAGTTTTCATGATGTGTCAGACAATATGTTTATAAATCCAACATCTTTTGATAGCAATCGTCATCTCTCTGTGAAAAATTATCATGCTCATTCTTGCAATAGGTTCCAAAAAAAATATTTGCAAAATGTATTTTTGGTAGACAAACTGTTACAAGAGGGAGTGAATTATACATGAATGGTTTATGTAGGTGATGGTGAAAATGATGCCTTTCCAGTAACTTTTTTAAAGAATGATGATGCCATGCCACAGAAAGGATATACTTTATAGAAAACTCTTTCCAGAATGTCTTAAAATCTTGAACCTATGGAATATTCTGTTGTAGTTTGGTCTTCAGGTATTGAAATAATTTCTCATTAACAATTTATTTATTTTTTTATTTTAGAGAGAGTCCATGAGTGGGTGAGAGGGGCAAAGGGAGAGAGAGAAAAACCCAAGCAGGCTCCACAGTGTAGAGCCTGATGCAGGGCTCAATCCCATGACTCTGGGATCACAACCTGAGTCAAAATCAAGAATTGGATGCTCAACCAGGTGAACCACCCAGGTGTCACCACAGTTTCTAATAAAGGAATAATATACCAACAACAATGAAAAACTTATGGGATAAAGTGAGAACAGCGGTCAAGGAGAAATTTATAGCTGTAAATACCCACACTGAAAGAAGAGGGACGCCTGGGTGGCTCAGTTGGTTAAGCGTCCACTCTTGATTTTAGCTCACATCATTATCTTATGGTTCGTGAGTTCGAGACCCACATCCAGCTCTGCGGTGACAGTGTGAAACCTGCTTGGGATTCACACTCTCTCCCTCTCTCTTTGCCCCTCCCCTGCTCACTCTCTATCTCTCAAAATAAATAAATAAGCTTTTTAAAAAAGGGAGAGAAGAAAGATCTCAAATAAATAACCATAATTACCACTTTAGGTACTAGAAAAAGAAGAGCAAATTAAAGTTAAAGCTAGCAGAAGAGAAGAAATAATAAAGATTAGCAGAAACAGAAACAAAATAGAGAACAGAAAAGCAACAGAAAGAACCAACAAAACCAAAAGTTGGTTCTTTGAAAAGATCGACAAAATTGAGAAAACTGTACTAGACTGCCAAAAAAAAAAAAAGGAAAATTCAAATTTCTAAAATCAGAAATGAAAGTGGAGACATATAAGAGAAGTATATGAACCATTTTACATCTACAGGTTAGATAGCCTACTTGGAAAAAAAATTCCTAGAAACATGCAAAGGGAAATTGCAGGATAAAAGATCAACACCCAGAAATCAGTTACCCCTCATGAACATGGGTTGTCTTTCCATTTATCTCATTCTTCTTTAATTTATCTTAACAGTATTTTGTAGTTTTTAGTGTACAAGTCTGACACTTCCTTGGTTAAATTTATTCCAAAATATCTTCTTTTTAAAATTTAATTTATTTAAAGTTAATTAATATACAGTGTAGTATTGGTTTCAGAAGTAGATCCCAATTATTCATCACTTACAGATAACACCCCATGCTCATTCCAAAAAGTGTCCTCCTTAATGCTTGTCACCCATTTAGCCCATCCCCCCACCCATATCCCCTCCAGCAGCCCTCAGTTTGTTCAATGTATTTAAGATTCTCTTACAGTTTGCCTTCCCTTCCCTAATTTCATCTGTTTTGTTTCTTAAATTCCACGAGTGAAATATGATATTTGTCTCTGACTTATTTAGCTTAGCATAATACACTCTAGTTCCACCCACCTTGTTGCAAATGGCAATATTCCATTCTTTTTGGTCACTGAGTAATAATACATTGTGTATGTATGTATGTGCATGTATATACACATACATGTGTACATATACACACGTGTATACACACATACATGTATATACATACATGTGTGTATACATGCATGTGTATATATACATGCATGTGTGTATATACATGCATGTGTGTATACATACATGTGTATATATACATACACATACACACACACACATACATACACACACATACATGCCACATCTTCCTTATCCATTCATCAGCCAAAGGACATTTGGGTTCTGTCCATAATTTGGCTATTGTTGGCAGTGCTGCTATAAACAGTGGGATGCATGTACCCCCTCAAATCAGCATTTTTACATCCTTTGGATAAATTCCTAGTAGTGCAATTGCTAGGTTGTAGGGTAGTTCTATTTTCAATTTTTTGAGGAAACTCCACTAGGTTTTCCAGAGTGGCTGTACCAATTTGCATTCCCAACAGCAGTGCAAAAGGGTTCCTTTTTCTCTGTATCTTTACCAATATCTGTTGTTGCCTGAGTTGTTAATGTTAGCCATTCTGACAGATGTGAGGTGGTATCTCACTGTGGTTTTGATTTGTATTTCCCTGATGATGAGTGACATTGAGTACCTTTTCATGTGTCTGTTAGCCATCTGGATGTCTTCTTTGGAAAAGTGTCTATTCATATCTTCTGCCCATTTCTTCACTGGACTTTTTGGCTTTTTGAGCTTGATAAGTTGTTTATAGATTTTGGATACTAACCCTTTATCTGATATGTCATTTGCAAATATCTTCTCCCATTATTTCCATTGACTTTTAATTTTGTTAATTGTTTCCTTTGCTGTGCAGAAGCTTTTTATCTTGATGAGGTCCCAATAGTTCATTTTTGCTTTTAATTCCCTTGCCTCTGGAAATATGTCTAGTAAAAAGTTGCTATGGCCAAGGCCAAAGAGGTTGCTGCCTGTTTTCTCCTCTAGGATTTTGATGGTTTCCTATCTCACATTTAGGTCTTTCATATATGTTGAATTTATTTTTGTGTATGGTGTAAGAAAATGGTCCAGGTTCATTCTTCTGCATGTCGCTGTCCAGTTTTTCCAGCACCATTTGCTGAAGACACTGTCTTTTTTCCATTGGATATTCTTTCCTGTTTTGTGAAATATTAGTTGGCCATATATTTGTAGGTCCATTTCTGGGTTAGAGAACCCAGAACCATACTGTCTTGATGATTACAGCTTTGTAATATAGCTTGATGCCTGGAGTTATATGCCTTCAGCTTTAGTTTGCTTTTTCAACAATACTTTGGCTATAAAGGGTCTTTTCTGGTTCCATACAAATTTTAGAATTGTTTATTCTAGCTCTGTGAAGAATGCTGGCTTGAGTTTCCCAAACAAACAAAAACTAAAGGAGTTTGTGACCACTAAACCACTCCTGCAAGAAATTTTAAGGGGGAACACTCTGAGTGGAGAAAAAAAGAAGACCAAAGCAACAAAGACTACCAAGGGCCAGAGGACATCGCCAGAAACACCAACTCTATAGGTAACACAATGGCACTAAATTCATATCTCTCAACAATTACTCTGAATGTAAATAGACTAAATGCTCCAATAAAATGACATAGGGCATCAAAACGGATAAAAAACAAGATTCATCTATATGCTGCCTACAAGAGACTCATTTAAGATCTAAGGACACCTGCAGATTAAAAGTGAGGGGATGGAGAACCATCTACCATGCTAATGGACATCAAAAGAAAGCTGGAGTAGCCATACTTCAACAAACTAGATTTTAATTTTTTTTTCAACGTTTATTTATTTTTGGGACAGAGAGAGACAGAGCATGAATGGGGGAGGGGCAGAGAGAGAGGGAGACACAGAATCGGAAACAGGCTCCAGGCTCTGAGCCATCAGCCCAGAGCCTGACGCGGGGCTCGAACTCACGGACCGCGAGATCGTGACCTGGCTGAAGTCGGACGCTTAACCGACTGCGCCACCCAGGCGCCCCAACAAACTAGATTTTAAAACAAAGACTGTAACAAGAGATGAATAAGTGCATTATATCATAATTAAGGGGTCTATCCATCAAGAAAATATAACAATTGTAAATATTTAGGCCCCCAACTTGCAAGACTCAAACATATAAATCAATTAATCACAAACATAAACTCATTGATAATAATGCCATAATAGTAGGAGACTTTAATACCCCACTTACCACAATGGACAGATCATCTAAGCAGAAAATCAGCAGGGAAACAATGGCTATGAATGACACACTGGACAAGATGAACTTAAAAGATATATTCCGAACATTTCATCCTAAAGCAACAGAATGCACATTCTTCTCGACTGCACATGGAACATTCTCCAGAAAAGATTACATACTGAGTCACAAATCAGGCCTCAACAAGTACAAAAAGATCAGGATCATACCATGCATATTTTCATATCACAACACTATGACACTTGAAATCAACCACAAGAAAAAATTTGCAAAGCCCTCAAACATTGAGGTTAAATAAAATCCTACTGAAGAAATGAATGGGGGGGCACCTGGGTGGCTCAGTCAGTTATGCGTCCAACTTCGGCTCAGGTCATGATTTCACTGTTCATGAGTTCAAGCCTCACGTCAGGCTCTGTGCTGACAGCTCAGAGGCTGGAGCCTGCTTCGGATTCTGTGTCTTCCTCTCTCTCTGTCCTTTCCCCACTCATACTGTCTCTCTGCCTCTCAAAAAATGAATAAATGCTAAAAAAAAAAAAAATCTTAAAAACATAAAAGAAATGAATGGGTTAACCAGGAAATTAAAGAAGCACTTTTTAAAAGTACATGCAAGCAAATGAAAATGAAAACATGACAGTCCAAACCCTTTGGGATGCAGCAAACGCAGTCCTAAAAGGAAAATACATTGCAATTCAGGCCTATCACAAGAAGCAAGAAAGGTCCCAAATACACACATCCTAACCTTACACCTAAAGGAGTTAGAAAAGGAGCAGCAAATAAAGCCTAAAGCTGGCAGAAGAAAGGAAGCAATAAAGATTAGAGCAGAAATAAGATGTAGAAACCAAAACCCCAGTAGAACAGATCAATGAAATTAAAGGCTGGTTTTTTTTTTTTTTGAAGGAAATCTAGCCAGACTTATCAAAAAGAAAAGAGAGAGAACTTAAATAGATAAAATCACGAATTAAAGAGGAGAGATCACAACCAACACCACAGAAATACAAAAAATTTTAAGGGAATACTATGAAAAATTATATGCCAACAAACTGGACAATTTGGAAGAAATGGACAAACTCCTAGAAACTCACACACTGCCAAAACTGAAACAGGAAGGAACAGAACATTTGAAGAGGCCCATAATCAGCAAAGAAATTGAATCAGTTATCCAAAACCTTCCAACAAACAAGAGTCCTGGGCCAGATAGCTTCCCAGGGGAATTATACCAAACAGTTGAAGAAGGATTGATGCCTATTCTCCTAAAAGTGTTCTAAAAAATAGAAATGGAAGGAAGCTTCCAGACTCATTCTGAAGACAGCATTACCTTGATTCTAAATCCAGACAAAGACCCCACTAAAAAGTAGAATTACAAGCCAATATCCCTGATGAAATTGGATATTAAAATCCTCAACAAGATACTAACAAATTGAATTCACAGTACATTAAAAGAATTATTCACCATCATCAAGTGGTATGTTCCCAGGCTGCAGGGCTGGTTCAATATTCACAAAGCAGTCAACATGATACACCACATTAATAAAAGAAAAGATAAGTATCACATGATCCTCTCAATAGATGCAGAAAAAGCATGTGACAAAATATAACATCCTTTCTTGGTAAAAACCCTCAAGAATGTGGGGATAGAGGGAACAAATCTCAACATCATAAAGGCCACATATGACAGACCCACAGCTAATATCATTCTCAATGGGGAAAAACAGAGCTTCCTCCCTAAGGTCAGGAACATGACAGGGAGGTCCAGTCTCACCCCTGTTATTCAACAGGGTACTGGAAGTCCTAGCCTCGGCAATTAGACAACAAAAAGAAATAAAAGGCATACAAATTGGCAAAGAAGAAATCAAACCTTTACTCTTTGCCGTGACAAGATACTCTAAATGGAAAACCCAAAAGACTCCACAAAAAACTGCTAGAACTGATACATGAATTCAGCAAAGTCACAGGATATAAAATAAATGTACAGGAGTTGGTTGATTTCTATACACCAATAATGGAGCAGCAGAAAGAGTAATCAAGGAGTCAATCCCACTTACAACTGCACCAAAAACCATAAAATACGTAGGAATAAACCTAATCAAAGAGGTAAAAGATTTGTATAGTGAAAACTATAGAAAGCTTATGAAAGAAACTAAAAAAGACACAAAGAAATGGAAAAACATTCCATGCACATGGATTGGAAGAACAAATATTGTTAAAATATCAATACTATCCAAAGCAATACACATATTCAGTGCAATCCTTATCAAAATACTCTTTTTGACACTATTGTAAATGGCATCATTTCCTTCTGTTCATTTCCTTTTTATTGTTATAGTTGTTCATACAGCATTTCATATCATTTGTGGCTAGTATTTATGAATTGGAAGACTTCATCTTATTCATGGCAATATGCCCCACAGTAAACCACAGATTCAATTCAATCCATATCAAAATTTCATCAATCTTTTTTGCAAAAAATGGAAAAACTTATTTTAAAATTCATATGGACTTGCACTGGACCCCATATAACCAAAAAAATATTGAAAAAAGAACAAAGTTGAAGGACTCAAACTTCCTGATTTCAACACATTACTATAAAGCTACAATAATCAAAACACTGTGGCACGAGCACAGTAAGACATACAGATCAATGGAATAGAATTAAGACTACAAAAATAAACTCATACATCTATGGTTAACGATCTTCAGCAAGGGTGCCAAGAACATTCAATGGTGAAAGAATAGTTTACTCAAGAAATAGAGGTGGAATTGGGAATCACATGTGAAAGAATGGAGTTGGAGCCTTCTATCACCATATGCACCATATGCAAAAATCAACTCAAAATGGATCAAAGACCTAAATGTAAGAGCTATAAGTATGAAACTCTTAGAAGACAACACAGGCATGAGAATGGTTTCTTAAATATGAAACCCAAAGCACAAGGAATAAAAAAAAGAAAAACTGGACTTCATAAAAATTAAAAACTTCCACATACCAAAGAGGGTGAGCAAGAGTGAAAAAACTTCCCACAGTATAGGAAAAAAAATTTGCAAATCATATGTCTGATAAGGATCTAGTATCTACAATATATAAAGGAACACTTACAACTCAGCAAGTAAATGACAATAAAAAAATGTGCAAAAGATTTGAATACACATTTTTACAAGAAGATACACAAAGAAGGTATATGAATATACTTGAAATTGTTAGTTATTAGAAAAATTCTATTCAAAACCACAATGAGATATGACTTTACATCCACTAGAATGGCTGGAATTTAAAAATTGAAATGTATCAAGTATAGTCAAGAATGTAGAGAACCTGGAACCCTCATACATGTGGGTGGGGATATAAAATAGCACAGTCACTGTGGAAAACATTTGGAGTTTCCTCAGTAAGTTAAACATAGAATTACTGTATAATCCAGGAATTCTACTCCTAGGTATAGACCCAAAAGAATTGAAAACAGGTGTGCAAAAACTTCTATAAGAATGTTCATAGCCAAATGGTGGGGAAAGTCTAATGTCCATAAACAAATGAATGAATTAGAAAAAAGTGGAATATCCATATAACAAAATTTTATACACACACACACGTTATAATATAAATAACAGAAATTCTGAGACATGCTGCAATATGTATGAACCTTGAAAACATTATGCTAAGTGAAGGAGGCCAGACACAAAAGGTCACATGTTGTAGGATTCCATTTACATGAGGTGACCAGAATAGGCAAATCAAAAAAAATAGAAAACAGATTGGTGGTTGCCAGGGCTAGGGTAGGGGAAAACAGAAAGTAACAGAAAACTGCTTAATGGGTATAAGGTTTTCTTTTGGGGTGATGAAATGGTTGTGGAACTTGATAGCGGTGATGGTAGCACAACGCTATAAATGCACTAAATGCCACTAGATTGTATATATTAAAATATTTTATTTTATGCTATGTAAATGTCAATTAAAAAAGAGGCAGTGATATACATTAAAATGTGGATGAACTTTGAAAACATTAATGTGAGTGAAAGAAGCCAGATACAAAAGGCCACATATTGCATGATCTTATTTATATGAAATATCTGAAACAGGCGAATGCATAGAGGCAAAAAGCAGATTAGTGGTCCCCAGGATCTACAGGGGAGGGGAAATGGGGAGTGACTGCTTAACAGACACATGGGATTTGCTTTCAGGGTGATGAAAACACCCTGAAACTAGATAGTGGTGATGACTGCACAGCATTGTGAATATACTTAATGCCGTTGAGTGATACACTTTAAAATGGTTAAAACGATAAATTTTATGTTATGTATATTTTACCATATTTAAAAAAACACAGAGTGGTTCTGAGCGCTCCACCAACCCTTAAGGGCACAGGGCTGAGCACAGCACTGTGCACTGTGGTTAGGGTTTGTTTCTAATGTGATGATCTGTCTGTGCATATGAAAAAACGTTTTGAGGGAAGTTTGAGGGGAGAATGGGCATCTGAGCCAAGACATCCAGGAGGTGCTGACAATGGAATGAATGAAACCCAAATGAAAAGAATACTGGGATGGTTTCTGGGGTCTGGTGTTGACAAAGAGCAAACCAATCAGGGCTGGGACCTCTTTGGCATACCAAGGGCAGATGAACCATTTCTACCTGAGAGCTTTGTCCAGCAATCTCCATGGGACCAGAATTAATCGCTGAGCCTAGAAAACGTCTTCCAAACATTTTCTCTACTTCCAAGGGATCCAACAGCTGCATGGGTGCTTTGGCCATTTGAATGCAGTAACACAGAATTTCTCTATCAAGATCACTGGGTCCAACTTCCTCAGCTTCAAATGAAGGGAAGTGAGGCCCAGAGAGATGAAGTGACCTGTGCAGGGTCACCAAGAAGAACTGGGCCTAGAACCCAGCCTCTCGGGACTCCCAAAGAGGAAATGCGTTGATGGCCAGGATGTGGTTATTTCTGGCATATGAGTCAAGCATGCCAGCAGCATGGCCTGCAGGTTTGGGGTGGTCTCACCCAAGGGGACCTCAGCATTCTGGAACAGGGAAGAGAACAGACTGTGCTGTAGCCCACCTACTCTGGTCCTGCTGATAGCAACAGAATTCACAGTCATAGCTTTTCCAGGGGCTCAGGAAGATGATCCTACTCAAGGCAGTGGAAGAATAGGAAAGGGGGAAAGGAGAGCCCTTGACCCACAGCAAGCAGCAGCTACCCTGGAAGGAGTTTGCCATGTACAGTCTGACAAGGCTCACTGGAAGCAAGGCTGAGCAGAGTGTGATGAATGGATTCATTTACAGTCAGAGAAACAATAGGACTCCTTTGACAGGGTGCTTAAATTCTGAATTCCCAGTTCAGTCGGAGAGGAGGCCAAATGAAGTGAGGGGGGACTGCTGCTGGGCAGCCTGAGAGTTCAGAGAGCTCCCTCTCCTCCAAAGGTATGGGCCACTAAGTACCTAGAGGTTTTATTATTAAATGAGGCTCCCTTCCATCCCCCATGTCCTACTCTCTGCTGGAGGAAACAATCCTAGAAGGCATAAAAATGGTGCCAGAAAGAGGGCCCTAAATGGAGGTGAAGTGGCCCTGAACCCGGGCCTGGCTTTGCCACCAAATTCCTTTTGTGACATTAAATTGAGTCACACCATCTGTTCCTACAAAGAAGGGACAAGAATGTCTGGCTTAGTGTCTCCTCTCTTTGACGTATCATCCAACTCAGAGTGCAGAACCTGGAATAAGTGCTTTGCCCTCTCTGGCTTCACAGCCTTGCTGCCAAATGAGTTGGGCATCTGGTCCAGCCCCACTGCCTACTGGGGAGTGAATGACAGGACTGGGGCTGCAAGGTGACTTCTTCTTTTTTAAGTTTATTCATTTATTTTTGAGAGACAAAGAGAGAGGCAGATAGAGAATCCCAAGCAGGCTCCACTCTGTTAGTGCAGAGCCCAACACAAGGCTCAATCTCACAAACATGAGATCATGACCTGAGTCAAAATCAACAGCCAGATGCTCAACTCACGGAGCCACCCAGGCGCCCCTCCAAGGTGACTTCTTGATGCACTGTTTCCCACCCAGACATCCTCCAAAGAGAGCCTTCTCTGACCTGGACAGATGCTTAATGTCCTGAAGAACCTGTGAGCAGGCTTCTCTGGTCAGGTGAAAAGCCAAAGTAAATAATCAGCCCTGTTCAAACCCAGAAATTTTCTGGGGCTGAGTTGCTGGGGAGAAGGGGTAGCAGCAAATAAAAGGATACTACACGAAGGAGGACCCATCACAGAAGGTGTAATGCAACTTGATGACCTTCTTGGATGTCTTAGACTCCTGAGAATGTTGGCTGAAGTGAGGCTGTTGGTGGGCAGGAGGCTGGTGAGGGGTGGGAGTGGAAGTCTGAGCACCTGGAGGGTGAGGGGTCTGAGCGTCCCCTTTCGGGGCTGACATTAGATGAGAGGGCATCTTTGCCCTGTAGTTGCGAAAGATCATGGGGTAGGAGAAATTCCTCCCTTTCCACGAGGCCCTTTCAGCTTCTCTGCAGGGAAGGAGACCAACATATCTTCTAGCCACTTGGCTTTTACTCACCAGGAACACTCTCTCTATAAGCCCCTGCCCAGCTCCCAAGACTCTCGTCCCATTTCTCTGTCCCCAAAGTACCTGTGCCCACCCCACTCCCCCTCATCCTAAAGGCAGTACTTAGGAAGAACTGGGAAGGCCCTGGTACCCTTCTGAAACCATTCCTTGCCTGATTTCCACTGTAAGCAATGGGATGAGGACCCATGGAGTGGGACTGAGTACAGAAGGGGAGTCTGGAGGGCAGGGTCTGGGGACTCTGCTCACTCCCCACTCCTGAGGTTACAAAGAAAGAGCTTCCATCCAGAATGTTACAGTAAAGGGCAAACCGGGTAGCTTCCCTCCTCCCATGTTCTGTAGCTGCAATGATGGCCCATGGGAGCCCAAGACATATGCCTTAGACGGGGCTAGGTTTTAAATCCTTTATGGCCCATGGTCTGAGCCTTTGGAGAAATGTAGACTAACTTACTAGGACTTGTGGGACCCCAAATCATAGATATCATTAATCACCCAGGTCAATGTTTTTTGTTTGCTCTGAGAGGATTTTTGCTGCTGCTGCTGCTGTTGTAGGAAAACATCTGACAAATTGTGTTAAGAAATAAACATTCAGGGGCGCCTGGGTGGCGCAGTCGGTTAAGCGTCCGACTTCAGCCAGGTCACGATCTCGCGGTCCGTGAGTTCGAGCCCCGCATCGGGCTCTGGGCTGATGGCTCAGAGCCTGGAGCCTGTTTCCGATTCTGTGTCTCCCTCTCTCTGCCCCTCCCCCGTTCATGCTCTGTCTCTGTCCCAAAAATAAATAAAAACGTTGAAAAAAAAAATTAAAAAAAGAAAAAAAAGAAATAAACATTCAAGGCACAAAGCCTAAAAAGTGTAAGGAGCCCTGCAAAAGGTGAAGAGGCTAAGATCAATGACCTGGTGTCAGGTCCACCAAATTGTGGGACCTCCGGCAATAGTTTATTGGCTTGCTCTGGCTACTGGTTTCCTCATCCGCAAAATGGGTATACCCCTTCTTCCTCATCAGGTTATAGTGAGGGCTGAAAAGGACTGTGAGTGGTGAGAGCATAGGGACATGAATGCATATGAGGGATGGCCATCACCCCATCACTGGTCACTGTCGTTGGGGGCACTGGGCAGCTGGCACTTCCTGGCCCTGCTCAGACACTTCCGTGAATTCCCCATCATGCACACACAGGTAGCTGGCGGCCATACCCAATGCTTGCGTCTGCCCCCAACCACCCAGGCGCTCACATAAGGCGACACATCTCCTGCAGCTTCTCTCGGGCCTCAGGGCAGGGGTCGCTGAACTCCATACTGTTAGAGGCAGAGTTTCCGAGTCCTCGTTGGAGGGGTGACATGGTTATGTCTTCGAAGTTTTTTGATCTGCCTGTGGCTGGAGAGGAAGAAGTTAGAGAGGGGTTCTAGAGGATGGTTTCTTAAGACGTCATGTTCACATGGGGGTGAGGTGGCAGGCAGAGGATAGCAACTTCTCCTGATAGTTAAAATAATCGGGGGGCATCATTCATGCTTCCCGGGGATGGGAATCCCTGGCATGTCACTATAACACAGAGACACTGCTCTGTGAGTCAACTATGAATGTATTAGGAACAGGTACGTGCAGAGTAGCGTACCCAGCTATGTTTCCCCAGGACAGCCTGGGCCTGGGGCTGCCATGCATGCTGAAGTGATTCCCTTTTGACACTTCTGATTAAAGACAGAAAATCTCAGTTCCAACTCAATTGGCTGCAACACTTCTCCGTCGCTGGCTAATCTTGGGCCTTCTGCAGAGGGCAGTGTGTATTGACAGACTAAGACTGCATTTTTTTTTTTTTTTTTTTTTTTTACATATTGTGGTAAAATACATGTAACAAAAATTTACCATCCTGACCATTTTTACATGTACAGTTCAGTGATATTAAATACATTCACATTGCTGTGCAACAATCACTATCATCTACCTCTATAACTCTTTCTCGTTTTGTAAATTAAAGCTCTTACCCATTAAATAGTAACAACTCCCCATTCTCTACTCCCTCCAGCCTCTAGTAACCATCACCTTACTTTCTGTTTGTCTGAGTCTGACTATTCTAAATACCTCATATAGGTAGAGCCATATAGTACTTATCTTTTTGTGATTAGCTTATTTCACTTAGCATAATGTCCTCAAGCTTATTCCACATTATAGCATGTGTCAGAATTTCCTCCCTTTTAAAGGCTGAGCAATATTCCGATGTGTATGTAAGACCACATTTTATCCACTCATCCATTGATGGACACTTGGGTTGCTTCCATGTTTTAGCTATTGAGAATAATGTTGCTAGGAACATGGATGGATATATATATAATGTGTATGTTTCCATGATACATGGAAACATACATATTTGGATATGTTTCCAAATTGTATGTTTCCAATTTGAACGTCTTTTATTCCTTTTCTTCTCAATCTTGCTTTGGCTAGAACTTCCAGTTCTAAGTTGAATATAAGGGGTGAACTTGGGTACCTTTTCCTTGTTCCTGATCTTAGAAGAAGAGCTTTCCATCTTTCATCACTGAATATGATGCTTGTTCTATGTTTTTCACATATGACTTTTACCACGTGAAGGTAGTTTACTTCTATTCCTAGTTTGTTGAGTGTTTTTTAATCATGAAAGGGTGTTGAATTGTCAAATGCTTTTTCTGCACTGAGATGATCATGTGGTTTTTTTCCCCTTCACTCTGCGATTGAGTTTTGTTATTGAACCATGTTTGCATTCCAGGAATAAATCCTTCTTGGTGTCATGTTGTATAATCCCTAATGTACTATTGAATTCCGTTTGCTAGTATATTGTGGAAGATTTTTGCATCAATGTTCATAAAGGACATTGTCTGTGGTTTTCTTTTGTTTTAGTGTCCTAGTCTGGTTCTGGTATCAGGGTAATGCTGGCCTCACAGAAGGAGTTGAGAAGTGTTCCCTCTTATTTTTTTGTTAAACTTTGAGAATGAAGAATAATTGTAATTAGTTCTTTAAATGTTTGGTAGAATTCACCACGGAAGCCATCAGGTCTAGGGTTTTTCTTTGTTGGTAGGTTTTTGATTACTGATTTAATCTCCATAGTATTTATAGATCTATCAACATTTTTCTACTTCTTCCTGAGTCTTGGTAGGTTTTGTGTTTCTAGGAATCTATCCATTCCATGCAAGTTATCTAATTTGTTGGTGTATGATTGTTCATTTTCTCTGTTCTAATCTGTATTATTTACCTTGTCTAGCTTTGGTTTTAGTTTCTTCTTCTTTTTCTAGGTCCTTAACTTATGAAATTAGGTTATTTGATGTCTTTCTTATCTTTTAATGTAAGCACTTAAAACTGTAAATTACCCCCTTAGTACTACTTCTGCTGTATCCTGTAAGTTTTGGTATATGGTATTCTAATTTTTATTCATCTCTGTTTTCTAATTTCTCTTGCAATTTCTTCTTTAATCTGTTGGTTGTTTAAGAATGTGTTATTTACTTTCCACAATTTTGTGGTTTTTTTCTAGTTTTCCTTCTGTTATTGATTTCTAACTTCATCCCACGGTGGTCCGAAAAGATACTTTGTATATCCTTTTTAATTGATTGAGACTTAAAATCTGTGGCCTAACATATGGCCTATCCTGAAAAATCTCCCATGTGCACTTGAAAAGAATGTGTATTGTTTTGTTGTTTGTGCTCTAATTGGTTTATTTCCTCTCTTTCCTTACTTATCTTTTGCCTGGTTGTTTTTCATTATGGTGAGTAGGGTATTGAAATTTTCAACCACTATTGTAGAACTGTCTTTATTCTGTCAGTTTTTGCTTCAGCTATATATATATTTTTTGCATCAGATATTTTTATGGTCTGTCATTAGGTGCATAAACATTTATAATTATTATATCTTCTTGTTGTATTGAAACTTTTATTAATACCAGTGTCCTTTTTCTCTTATAAACTTTTGAGAGAGAGAGGGAGAGAGAGAGAGAGAGAGAGAGAGAGAGAGAGAGAGAGAGAGAGAGAACGAACATGCATGCTCAAGCAGGGGAAGGGGAGAGGGAGAGAGAGAATCTCAAGCAGGCTCCACGCCTAGCACAGAGCTCGACATGGGGCTTGATCTCAACAATTGTGAGATCATGACCTGAGCCAAAATCAAGAGTCGGATGGTCAACCGACTGAGCCACCCAGGCGCCCCTCTTGTAATCTTTTTTGATTTAAAGTCTATTTTGTCTGATACTAGTATTGCTACCCCCGTTCTCTTTGGTTAATATTTGCATAGAATATCTTTTCTCCATCCTTTTACTTTCAACCTGTTTGTGTCCTTGGATCTCAAGTGAATCTCTTATAGATAGTACATCATTGGATCATGTGCTCTAATCCATTCTGCCAATCTCTGTCTTTTGATTGGGGAGTTTAATCCATTCATATTTAAAGTAATTACTGACAAGGGATTTCTGTCATTGTACTTTTTGTTTACTAAATGCCTTATGGCTTTGGTCCCTCAGGTCCTACAATACTATTTTGTGTAGATTGTGTGATAAGATATTTAAATTCCTTTCTCATTTGCTTTTTGGTATATTGTATAGCTATTTTCTTTGTGGTTACAATGAGGGAAACAGTGGGGATTACATTTAACATCCCAAAGTTCTAACACTCTAATTTGAATTTTTATCAGCTTAACTTACAAAAACTCTCCTTTAACAGATTCATTCCCACCTCTTTCAGTTGTTACAAGATTGTACCTTTATAATTTTTTAAATGTGTATTTATTTTTAAGAGAGAGAAAGGGTGAGAAAAGAGAAGTGTGAACAGGGTAGTGGAAGAGACAGAAAGGGAGACACAGAATCTGAAGCAGGCTCCAGGCTCTGAGCTGTCAGCACAGAGCCCAACACAGGGCTCGAACCACGAGACCATGACCTGAGCTGGTCAGACACTTAACTGACACCCAGGTGCCCCAACAAGATTACATCTTTATTTAGTATATGCACCAAAACATAAACTAACGATTTTTTAAAATGTATTAGTATTTTGAATTATGTAGAAAACAAATTTGTAGTTAACCAAAGTTACAGTAATACTAGCTTTTAAACTAATAATTTTTTCTTTAAATGTATAAGTCTTTTAAATCCTTTTGAAAAACAGAGGCACCTGGGGGGCTCAGTTGGTTTAGCATCCGACTTTGGATTAGGTCATGATCTCACAATCTGTGACTTCGAGCCCCGTGTCGAGTTCTGTGCTGACACCTCAGAGCCTGGAGCCTGCTTCAGATTCTGTGTCTCCCTCTCTCTCTGCTCCTCCCCTACTTGTGCTCTGTCTCTCTGTCTCTGTCTCTCTCAAAAATAAAAGGAAAACACTTAAAAAATTAAGATAAATAAATGAATCATGTAAAAAACAAAAAGTACAGTTATGAACCAATTACAATAATACTAGCTTTTATAATTGCCCATGTATTTTCTTTTATTGATATCCTTATTTCTCCATATAGCTTCAAGGTGCCTAGTGACCTTTCATTTCACCTTGCAGGACGCCCTTGAGCTTTTCTTGAAGGGTAGGTCTAGTGTCATGAACTTCCTTGGGTTTTGCCAATCTGGGAATGTTTTAATATCTCCCTCACTTTTGAAGGACAGTTTAGCTGAATATAGGATTTTTGGTTGACAGTTTTTTTTTTTCTTTTATCACTCTGAATATACAGCCTTGGTACCTTGTGGCCCCCAAAGTTTCTGATGAGAAACCTGCTGATAATCTTACTGAGAATTCCTTGCATATAATGATTTGCTTTTCTCTTGCTGCCTTCCAGATTCACTGTCATTGTCTTCTGAAAGTTTGATTATAATGTATCTTGGTGTGGGTCTCTTTGAGTTCATGTTACTTGGAGTCTGTCAAACTTCTTTGGTGTTTATACTCATGTCTTTCATCAAACTTGGGACTTTTCATTTCCTCAAATATTCTTGCTATCCCTTTCCCTCGTCTCCTTCTGAGACTTCCACAATGTGTATGTTATTCTCCTTGATGGTGTCCCACAGGTCCCTTAGGCTCTGTTTACTTTTTAAAAATCTGTTCTTCAGATTTAATAATTTCAATTGTTCTATCTTCAAATTTGCTTATTCTTTCTTCTGCCTGCTCAACTCTGGGTGGCAATGTTTTGTGCTTATTGCACTTATTTTCACAGTTATAACCCTGTGGCAGGTGTCAGCTGGTATAAGGATTTGGTGACATGAACTTGTGGAGATAGTCCTCCATGACTAAAATTCCAGAGGCATCATTTCAGGTCCACATGTTTCTGAGCCTCTGCTGCCCACTCAACTGGAGCCACATGCTCTCTCTTAATATACGTAGGCTCAACTTCATCCTGGTTTCAAGAATGAAGATGAGTTTCAAGCCAGGGCCACTGCTCAGGCTCCAGCTGGGTCCTGAGTGCCTCAAAATGAAGTCTTCTTCACTGTCAGCCAACTCTTCGGCTTTCTGGCTGGTACTTGGATACCATCTCTGGTATCTGCCATTATGAGTGGTTTCTGGTCCCTTTTGCCACTCCTCCTGCCACCCAAGACCAGAGACTTGGCCCTGAGTCCCAGATAGCAGCTGGATGACCTCCTGAAACATCTTCTAGTCTGACCATTCATGTCTGGCTTGGCCCTAGTTGCCTTGGATCCTTGAGGGTGATATCTTCTCACTCCAACCAGGAACCATTTTTTGACAGACTTCTCTCAGTTCTCCTTCTGTAAAGTTGGGCTACTTTCCAAAAATAGCTGCTGTTCCCTCAGGGAGTAGACTCAACTCCTGAAGCCTGTCTACTCCAAGTCTGCTTGGTCCTAGAACTGCAAAGGGGGCAGTTGGTAAGGTGTGATAGCACATGTGCATGAACAGAGAGCAGAGGTCCAAAATTCAAAGTGGCCTAAAACCAGAATAACTGTACAACATATACAAACTGGGAAAGTTTTTAGAGTGAAAGCGGGCATCATTAAATGTTATGTCAGAACAATAAGCATAAACTGGGACATTCCTGGGCAAAACAGGTCTACATGGTCACTTACAAACTATTAGAGAAAGTTAATCATCCATTCTGGCATGCATGTATGAGACTAATTTCTAAACATATCAAGAACCTATAACAGATGCAACACCACGAAAATACATCTAGTCAGAATGATGCACATCATGACAAATCACATTTTGGTGGGGTAGCAGAGGAAAACAGCTGGACAGACAAAGAGGCCAACAGAAGGCATAACCTGCAAGATCATTAGGAGGAAAAATCATGAAATCACAGTTTATCTTGAAGATACTTTGTCTTCTCTCAAAGGGATTCTGTTGATTTAGGGCCAGCTCAGGAGTGGATATAATAAAACCAGGAGAACATAAATTGGGATGCTGGAAATGATGCTGTGGGTTATTGAACCACAGTGACAGAAAGCACATCAACAGAGGTAAAGGAGCTTGGGAAACGAGAGGGGGCAGCTGGATCTACTCCAAACAAGGAAGCTGAAGATGTCAGTTCCATTTGGGAAGGTGTTCTTTGTCTTAGAGTCCTCATGTATACCCCCAGGATTTAGAACAGTGAATGATAACTAGCAATTGCTCACTAAACATTTGTTCACTAACTGAAGACACAGGAGGAGCTTGATATGGAGAATGAGGCCTGGAGGAAGGCAAATCACATAGTCAGCAAGAGGCAGGGTCAGAAATAAAATGCAAACTTCTCAACTTCCAGCCTTACCTCCAGTGTCTGTGGGACACTGGACAACTGGACAATCTTTGAGCATTCATACCTTTTGCTGATCCTTCCACCACCTACTTTGCAAGTACAGTCCTCCCTGCCTACCCCATTCCACCATCTGCCATCACAGCTGGTTGGGGAGAAGGTAACTGGAAATTCTATGAGACTTTGCCTTGCCATTTCCACTCCCAACTTATTTCTCTGAGGTTCTGGCTGCATAGTTGCTGCTATACTATCTGGTCTACTGCCACCTGTTCTTTGTCTTAAGCCTTTCTTTCTGTTGTGTGTCCTCCTCCATGGGATAGCAGGTCCCTCTATGTCTTTCTCTTCTTTCCGCATGAATCAGCCCAGTTTGGGACATGCTGTTAGGTCTGGTATCCAAGTACGTCTCTTCAGATACTCGTTCCCCCACTGGCTGTGTGAGTAGGAGCAACATAGATCTCTCTCTTGATAGAGGGGGTGAGTTTGGGATACTGAGGGGGATGGAAGATGTAGGTTTGATAGGGATGTTGTACTGTGTGAAGGGAACCACATCACCAGGAACAGAGGGCACGTAAAAAAAATCAAATGATGAGACTGCACTGTGGAGTGACTGGGTTGAGATGTGTCAACTTTTATGGGAAAGAATCTGTGTCAAAGCTTCTGCCAACAGGCAGGACAGCCATGTACCCTTCCTATCAGAAAACTAAATCAAAGCATCTCATTAACCTGCACTGGGAATCCTTTATGCCCTCCCCCACCCCCTCCCCCAAAGATGGGCTAAGAGCTCTTTGCTGGAATCCTCTGTTACCTGTTTTCTTCTTGACTTCCCTTCCAGTTGAGAGGGAAAAGCTCAGACAGCCAGTAGATGACTCGTAGACAAGCTGGTAAGGTGAGTTCACACCCATGGTTGGAGTACTCACAGAGGAATCTGGAGTGGAAGATGGAGGAACTCTTTTTTCAACTTTTCAATTTTTCTTGTAACCAAAAATTTAGTATTACATTTTTTGTTCTGACAGTATGGTAGAGTAGATATTCTAAAGTGCCCTGATTGCTACAAAACAACCACATCTTGGAAGAAAAAGACTTTTTAATGCATGAGCAGGCTCAGAGTAATTAAGGGGAATCTTTAAGATTCCTTTCCGACAGTACCCCTCACCCCACTATAGTATCCCTCAAGAGAGTAATGACACCAGCACAGGGAGCCGGGAGCAGCAAGCACAGAAGGTGATGGTATTATTGTGAGGGCAAATGCAGGTATAAGTGCGGCGCTAGGTGGAGGGAATAAACACTGGGCCAATTATTCTCTATCCAGGACACTGAAATCAGATGCTTCTTCAACAACAAATCAGGCTCTTGCAGAATCATACTGTTTCACATAGAATCATTTGATATCCGACCACTTGAGAATTAAAATTTAGCACCCCCATCACTGGCGGAAAATCATGATCATACTTACATAAACTTCATCAAATCATTGACTCATTCTTTACCCAAATATGGTCATTTCGCTGGTTAGGCATGAAATTGTTAGGAAATGTTAAGCAACTTATCATGGTTCATTCAAATTCTGAAAGAAAATGGCAGACCTGACCTAAATAGATAAAGACTATAACCAGAGACTGCACACGTGCAAATAATAACCTTCACTAGTGATAAAAATGTTAAGATCAGGATAACTTTCAGTACCTTCTAAGTTAGCAGAAATGGACTGACAACAGCCAATACTGGTAAAGATGGGATAAAACCAGCCAACCATGCTGGTATAGGCAAAATCCATCTAGAAAATAGTATTTGGTAAGAGCTGTACACATATTGAAACTTTCTGCCCCAATAATCCCTCTTAATCAATCTTAACCAATAGAAACTGAAGTTGCATATTGTGATGCATATTATACTAATAGTAGGAAACTGAAAACCTAAGCATTTGGTTAATCATAGAACCTGAACATTAAAAGTCTACAATGGAGAGGGAAGATGGCGGCGTAGGAGGACGCTGGGCTCACCGCGCATCCTGCTGATCACTTAGATTCCACCTACACCTGCCTAAATAACCCAGAAAACTGCCAGAGGATTAGCAGAACGGAGTCGCCGGAGCCAAGCGCAGACGAGAGGCCCACGGAAGAGGGTAGGAAGGGCGGCGAGGCGGTGCGTGCTCCACGGACTGGCGGGAGGGAGCCGGGGCAGAGGGGCGGCTTGCCGGCCAAGCAGAGCCCCCGAGTCTGGCTTGCAAAAAAGCGGAGGGGCCTGACAGACTGTGTTCCGACAGCAAGCGCGACTTAGCGTCTGGGAGGTCATAAGTTAACAGCTCTGCTCAGAAAGCGGGAAGGCTGGACGACAAAGGGAAGGAGAGCTGCTGAGCCCCCTGACAACAGAACTCAGTTTGGTGGGGAACAAAGGCGCTCGCCAGCGCCATCTCCCCCGCCCATCCCCCAGCCAAAATCCCAAAGAGAACCAGTTCCTGCCAGGGAACTTGCTCGCTCGGAGCAAACACCCAGCTCTGCGCTTCTGCGGAGCCAAACCTCCGGCAGCAGATTTGACTCCCTCCTGCGGCCACAAGGCCCCTCCTGAAGTGGATCACCTAAGGAGAAGCAAGCTAAGCCTGCCCCTCCTGCCCCTGTGCACCTTGCCTACCCACCCCAGCTAAGACGCCAGATCCCCAGCATCACAAGCCTGGCAGTGTGCAAGTAGCCCAGACGGGCCACCCCACCCCACAGTGAATCCCGCCCCTAGGAGAGGGGAAGAGAAGGCACACACCAGTCTGACTGTGGCCCCAGCGGTGGGCTGGGGGCAGACATCAGGTCTGACTGCGGCTCTGCCCACCAACTCCAGTTATACACCACAGCACAGGGGAAGTGCCCTGCAGGTCCTCACCATGCCAGGGACTATCCAAAATGACCAAGCGGAAGAATTCCCCTCAGAAGAATCTCCAGGAAATAACAACAGCTAATGAGCTGATCAAAAAGGATTTAAATAATATAACAGAAAGTGAATTTAGAATAATAGTCATAAAATTAATCACTGGGCTTGAAAACAGTATAGCTGACAGCAGAGAATCTCTTGCTACAGAGATCAAGGGACTAAGGAACAGTCACGAGGAGCTGAAAAACGCTTTAAACGAAATGCATAACAAAATGGAAACCACCACGGCTCGGATTGAAGAGGCAGAGGAGAGAATAGGTGAACTAGAAGATAAAGTTATGGAAAAAGAGGAAGCTGAGAAAAAGAGAGATAAAAAAATCCAGGAGTATGAGGGGAAAATTAGAGAACTAAGTGATACACTAAAAAGAAATAATATACGCATAATTGGTATCCCAGAGGAGGAAGAGAGAGGGAAAGGTGCTGAAGGGGTACTTGAAGAAATAATAGCTGAGAACTTCCCTGAACTGGGGAAGGAAAAAGGCATTGAAATCCAAGAGGCACAGAGAACTCCCTTCAGACGTAACTTGAATTGACCTTCTGCACGACATATCATAGTGAAACTGGCAAAATACAAGGATAAAGAGAAAATTCTGAAAGCAGCAAGGGGTAAACGTGCCCTCACATATAAAGGGAGACCTATAAGACTCGTGACTGATCTCTCTTTTGAAACTTGGCAGGCCAGAAAGAATTGGCACGAGATTTTCAGTGTGCTAGACAGAAAAAATATGCAGCCGAGAATCCTTTATCCAGCAAGTCTGTCATTTAGAATAGAAGGAGAGATAAAGGTCTTCCCAAACAAACAAAAACTGAAGGAATTTGTCACCACTAAACCAGCCCTACAAGAGATCCTAAGGGGGACCCTCTGTCCAGAAGTACCAGAGACATCACTACAAGCATAAAACATACAGACATCACAATGACTCTAAACCCATATCTTTCTATAATAACACTGAATGTAAATGGATTAAATGCGCCAACCAAAAGACATAGGGTATCAGAATGGATAAAAAAACAAGACCCATCTATTTGCTGTCTACAAGAGACTCATTTTAGACCTGAGGACACCTTTAGATTGAGAGTGAGGGGATGGAGAACTATTTATCATGCTACTGGAAGCCAAAAGAAAGCTGGAGTAGCCATACTTATATCAGACAAACTAGACTTTAAATTAAAGGCTGTAACAAGAGATGAAGAAGGACATTATATAATAGTGACAGGGTCTATCCATCAGGAAGAGCTAACAATTATAAATGTCTTATGCGCCGAATACCGGAGCGCCCAAATATATAAAACAATTACTCATAAACATAAGCAACCTTATTGAGAAGAATGTGGTAATTGCAGGGGACTTTAACACCCCACTTACAGAAATGGATAGATCATCTAGACACACGGTCAATAAAGAAACAAGGGCCCTGAATGAGACATTGGATCAGATGGACTGGACAGATATATTTAGAACTCTGCATCCCAAAGCAACAGAATATACTTTCTTCTCGAGTGCACATGGAACATTCTCCAAGATAGATCATATACTGGGTCACAAAACAGCCCTTCATAAGTTTACAAGAATTGAAATCATACCATGCATACTTTCAGACCACAATGCTATGAAGCTTGAAATCAACCACAGAAAAAAGTCTGGAAAACCTCCAAAAGCATGGAGGTTAAAGAACACCCTACTAACGAATGAGTGGGTCAACCAGGCAATTCGAGAAGAAATTAAAAAATATATGGAAACAAACGAAAATGAAAATACAACAATCCAAATGCTTTGGGACGCAGCGAAGGCAGTCCTGAGAGGAAAATACATTGCAATCCAGGCCTATCTCAAGAAACAAGAAAAATCCCAAATACAAAACCTAACAGCACACCTAAAGGAAATAGAAGCAGAACAGCAAAGGCAGCCTAAACCCAGCAGAAGAAGAGAAATCATAAAGATCAGAGCAGAAATAAACAATATAGAATCTAAAAAAACTGTAGAGCAGATCAACGAAACCAAGAGTTGGTTTTTTGAAAAAATAAACAAAATTGACAAACCTCTAGCCAGGCTTCTCAAAAAGAAACGGGAGAGGACCCAAATAGATAAAATCATGAATGAAAATGGAATGATTACAACCAATCCCTCAGAGATACAAACAATTATCAGGGAATACTATGAAAAATTATATGCCAACAAATTGGACAACCTGGAAGAAATGGACAAATTCCTGAACACCCACACTCTTCCAAAACTCAATCAGGAGGAAATAGAAAGCTTGAACAGACCCATCACCAGCGAAGAAATTGAATCGGTTATCAAAAATCTCCCAACAAATAAGAGTCCAGGACCAGATGGCTTCCCAGGGGAGTTCTACCAGACGTTTAAAGCAGAGATAATACCTATCCTTCTCAAGCTATTCCAAGAAATAGAAAGGGAAGGAAAACTTCCAGACTCATTCTATGAAGCCAGTATTACTTTGATTCCTAAACCAGACAGAGACCCAGTAAAAAAAGAGAACTACAGGCCAATATCCCTGATGAATATGGATGCCAAAATTCTCAATAAGATACTAGCAAATCGAATTCAACGGCATATAAAAAGAATTGTTCACCATGATCAAGTGGGATTCATTCCTGGGATGCAGGGCTGGTTCAACATTCGCAAATCAATCAACGTGATACATCACATTAACAAAAAAAAAGAGAAAAACCATATGATCCTGTCAATCGATGCAGAAAAGGCCTTTGACAAAATCCAGCACCCTTTCTTAATAAAAACCCTTGAGAAAGTCGGGATAGAAGGAACATACTTAAAGATCATAAAAGCCATTTATGAAAAGCCCACAGCTAACATCATCCTCAACGGGGAAAAACTGAGAGCTTTTTCCCTGAGATCAGGAACACGACAGGGATGCCCACTCTCACCGCTGTTGTTTAACATAGTGCTGGAAGTTCTAGCATCAGCAATCAGACAACAAAAGGAAATCAAAGGCATCCAAATTGGCAAAGATGAAGTCAAGCTTTCGCTTTTTGCAGATGACATGATATTATACATGGAAAATCCTATAGACTCCACCAAAAGTCTGCTACAACTGATACATGAATTCAGCAAAGTTGCAGGATACAAAATCAATGTACAGAAATCAGTTGCATTCTTATACACTAACAATGAAGCAACAGAAAGACAAATAAAGAAACTGATCCCATTCACAATTGCACCAAGAAGCATAAAATACCTAGGAATAAATCTAACCAAAGATGTAAAGGATCTGTATGCTGAAAACTATAGAAAGCTTATGAAGGTAATTGAAGAAGATTTAAAGAAATGGAAAGACATTCCCTGCTCATGGATTGGAAGAATAAATATTGTCAAAATGTCAATCCTACCCAAAGCTATCTACACATTCAATGCAATCCCAATCAAAATTGCACCAGCATTCTTCTTGAAACTAGAACAAGCAATCCTAAAATTCATATGGAACCACAAAAGGCCCCGAATAGCCAAAGTAATTTTGAAGAAGAAGACCAAAGCAGGAGGCATCACAATCCCAGACTTTAGCCTCTACTACAAAGCTGTCATCATCAAGACAGCATGGTATTGGCACAAAAACAGACACATAGACCAATGGAATAGAATAGAAACCCCAGAACTAGACCCACAAACGTATGGCCAACTCATCTTTGACAAAGCAGGAAAGAACATCCAATGGAAAAAAGACAGTCTCTTTAACAAATGGTGCTGGGAGAACTGGACAGCAACATGCAGAAGGTTGAAACTAGACCACTTTCTCACACCATTCACAAAAATAAACTCAAAATGGATAAAGGACCTGAATGTGAGACAGGAAACCATCAAAACCTTAGAGGAGAAAGCAGGAAAAGACCTCTCTGACCTCAGCCGTAGCAATCTCTTACTTGACACATCCCCAAAGGCAAGGGAATTAAAAGCAAAAGTGAATTACTGGGACCTTATGAAGATAAAAAGCTTCTGCACAGCAAAGGAAACAACCAACAAAACTAAAAGGCAACCAACGGAATGGGAAAGGTATTTGCAAACGACATATCGGACAAAGGGCTAGTATCCAAAATCTATAAAGAGCTCACCAAACTCCACACCCGAAAAGCAAATAACCCAGTGAAGAAATGGGCAGAAAACATGAATAGACACTTCTCTAAAGAAGACACCCGGATGGCCAACAGGCACATGAAAAGATGTTCAGCGTCGCTCCTTATCAGGGAAATACAAATCAAAACCACACTCAGGTATCACCTCACGCCAGTCAGAGTGGCCAAAATGAACAAATCAGGAGACTATAGATGCTGGAGAGGATGTGGAGAAACAGGAACCCTCTTGCACTGTTGGTGGGAATGCAAATTGGTGCAGCCGCTCTGGAAAGCAGTGTGGAGGTTCCTCAGAAAATTAAAAATAGACCTACCCTATGACCCAGCAATAGCACTGCTAGGAATTTATCCAAGGGACACAGGAGTACTGATGCATAGGGGCACTTGTACCCCAATGTTCATAGCAGCACTCTCAACAATAGCCAAATTATGGAAAGAGCCTCAATGTCCATCAACTGATGAATGGATAAAGAAATTGTGGTTTATATACACAATGGAATACTACGTGGCAATGAGAAAAAATGAAATATGGCCTTTTGTAGCAACGTGGATGGAACTGGAGAGTGTGATGCTAAGTGAAATAAGCCATACAGAGAAAGACAGATACCATATGGTTTCACTCTTATGTGGATCCTGAGAAACTCAACAGGAACCCATGGGGGAGGGGAAGGAAAAAAAAAAAAAAAAGAGGTTAGAGTGGGAGAGAGCCAAAGCATAAGGGACTGTTGAGAACTGAGAACAAACGGAGGGTTGAGGGGGGGTGGGAGGGAGGAGAGGGTGGGTGATGGGTATTGAGGAGGGCACCTTTTGGGATGAGCACTGGGTGTTGTATGGAAACCAATTTGACAATGAATTTCATATATAAATAAAAAAATAAAGTAAAATCTTTAAAAAAAATAAAATAACAGTCTACAATGAATTAAAGCGACAATTATTAAAATATATAGCTATGTTGGCAAACATTTGTCTCTCAGTTAAGGAAACTGAGAGGCAGGAAAATTGTAGTATTAATATATATGTATATATATATATATATATATAGAGAGAGAGAGAGAGAGAGAGAGAGAGAAACCAAAAAGGAGATTACAAAAATGAAAAATAGGAATTATGTAAATAAAGATGGCAAGATTATTTGCTTTCCTTTTTTGTATATGTTTTACTTAGTAATATTGCCAACAACTGAAAATCAAGGAGCAGTCCAGTTTTCTTTCATGACAAGGCAGACTAGTATGTACTGGAAAGGAGAAAAGGCAGGAAGTAGGCTTATCACTAAGGAAATGCTTCCTTAAGCAAGGGGTATATTCTGGCTGTAGCTTTAAGGGAAGACTACTCCAGACCCAGTTACAGCTTTGGTCTACCTCATGCAGTAAGATGGTCCAGAAAAGCAAAAGTCATGTAAAATACGTCAACAGCATTTGGATCTTCTTTTTAATGCCCTGTAAGAGCTAATTCAAGTCCTTCTAGGATTAATGCTTTTCCAAAAAGAACAGATCAGTCCTTCATTTATATTTTGTTGGTTAGGTTTTTTTTTTTTTTTTCCCCCAAGCTCTAGGCTTGTTTAAAGGGGAGCATCTGGAACAGACATGCCAGCAAGTGAGAGATTTCTTAGGGAGTGTGGTGGAACACTCTTGCTAATGTAGCAGGATGCAGAAATCATCAAAGCCTCTCCAGAGTTCAGCTCAGTTCTCTGCAAATTCTCTTCCACCATATTAACCACAACCCAGAAGGGAGGCAGGAAGCCACAAATCACGGGTGAACGTCTGTGACCCTGCAAGAATGCTCAAACACCTTATGGGGTGGAATACTAATGGTGACAACCATTTCCTTTTCAAGGTAAGGGAACGCTACATTCAGGTAGGGGAGCATCTTGGGCAGGTCTGAGGGTGAGCCGCTGGGCTAGGTGGGACTTTCCTACCCATGCAATAGACCAGCAGGCAGTGTCCCCCACAAATGAGATGGATCTCTAAGCTCCACACAGAATGCAAGGTGCAGGACTCCATGCATGCTGGTAACCATCTGTGTATATAGTTACAGCATAGTTAGAGGGCCAGTGTTTTCATGGCATAGCTGATCCTGAGCAGCATGCGCAAAGAGTAAATTCCCTTAAAACAAAGACCTCCAGGTCATGGTAAATAGTGCGGAGGTGGGGTGGGGGAGTCCAATTGGAATTTTATTTTAGAAAATGAAAACAAACTTGAAAACCAAAAAATAAATAATCCAATTAAAAAATGGGCAGAAAACATGACCAGACATTTCTCCAAAGACAACCAGATGGTCAAGAGACACATGAAAAGACAAATAAGCAGAGGGAAAAAAGAGAGATAGACAGACAAACAAAGAAACAGACTCTTAAGTACAGAGAACATGCTGATGGTTACAGAGGGGAGGTAGGTGGGGGAGGGGTGAAATAAGTGAAGAGCTCTGAACAAGGCATAGGATTGCTGACTCACTATATTGTACACCTGAAACTAACACAACACTGTATGTTAAATATACTGTAATTAAAATTAAAAACTTCATAAAATTTAATAAAAGAAAAAAATAAAGCATACTTGGATTAAGGCTTAGAAAAAAAACCCAAAATTTATCAAAATAACTTTCTTTCACCTTGTATTTAACGAAAGTTTGTTGATTTTGTAAGCACATGCTAATTCTCATAAGCAATAAAAATGACTGTGTCATTTTTTTTTTTTTTTTTAACTTTTTGAGGTGGGGTGATTTTCTTTTTTCCTGAATGGTTGTAGGATAGCAATAAAACATGAGTAGCTTCCTGTTTTTCTTTGCAAAAATACCCAAGGGCTTTATCAGTTTTTATTTTTAACTGACCCCCAAATCATCCTTTCTGCAAGGAGTCGCTGCCCCAGATGATTTTCCTGTCTCCAGTAGCTGATTGGTTTTGCCTCACTGTGCCATCATCAGTGGCTTCGCATGGGGACTGAGCAGCTTTCCAACATCGCTTCCACTGACTCCATGAAATCCCACATTTTTCCTGCAAGGCTGGCAATTTTATTATGCAATTTATTTGTACTGTACATGTATACTATCAGATGTTTAAGCTCTGACCTCCAAGGAAAGGTTTGTCCAAGATGGACAAACATCCAGTGGACGGGGAGAGATGATATTTTACAGGGAGGGATGGATTTTACAGGTGAGGGTCAATGGTTATGAGATTTAAATTTTTTTTACGCTTCCCTATGAAACCTAACAGGCAGGATGACTTTCAGGCATCCAAAATGAATACAGGTGACCTTTGAACAACATGGGTTTGAACTGTGAGGGTCCATTTATATGTGAATTTCTTTCAATAACTATAGTACGGTCCTGTAAATATATTTTCTCTTCCTTAGGATTAAAAAAATTTTTTTTTAATGTTTATTTTTGAGAGACACAGAGAGAGAGAGAGAGCGTGAGCAGGGGAGAGGCAAAGAGAGAGGGAGAGGGAGACACAGAAAACGAAGCAGGCTCCAGTCTCTGAGCTGTCAGCACAGAGCCCAACACAGGGCTCGAACTCACAAGCCGTGAAATCATGATCTGAGTTGAAGTTGGATGCTTAACTGACTGAGCCACCCAGGCGCCCCATCTTCCTTGGGATTTTGTTAACAAATTTTCTTTTCGCTACCTTATTTTATTGTAAGAACACAGTATATAATACATATAACAGACAAAGTATGTGTTAACTGTTTATGTTAACGGTAAGAATTTTGATCTATATTAGGCTATTAGTAGTTAAGTTTTGAGGGACTCAAAAGTTACATCTGGATTTTTTACTGCTTGGGGGGTCAGCACAAGGGTCAGTTGTACTTGTATATCCACCATGCTTAAGAGATACATTAGATACAACTGATTCACTGTGTCTCCCAGATCCTATTCCCCTCCACCCCTCTCTAGTGCTCACTTCCTCCAACTTAGCATCCAGCATTCCCCTCCACGCTTTTATACTGTACCCAAAGCAATATTGCTTGTATTCTTTCAAATTTTATTTAAATAGTATCATACCAAATGTATCCTTCTCAAACTTGCTTTCTTTTATTTGCTTAACACTGTGTTTTGAGATTTTATCTGTACTGATATGTGCATTTTAATGCTTATTTCATTTTGTATTTTTTTTTCTTTTTAATTGAAGTATAGTTGACATACAATATTATATTACTTTCAGGTGTACAATATTGTGATTCAATATTTATGCACATTACAAACTGCTCATCACAGTAAGTGTGGTCGCCTCTGTCACATCTGACACATCTGTCACTATAGTATTATTGACTACAGTCCCTATGCTGTACAAGTGCTTGATTTTTACTTCTCACTACGTTCCACTGTTTAAATAGACTATCAATTGTTTTCCTCCTATTGATGGACACTTACGTTGTTTTCAATTTTATTTTCTTTTGCCATTCCAAACAGTACTGCAATAAACATTCTGGTACAACTTCTTGCACACGTGTGCCAAGTGTGACTAGCCAAGTGTGGCTAGTGGACTGATGAGAATCCACACCAGCCCATGGCCAGATGAGCACAAAAATTAAGAGTAAACATTTAGAAACCTCTGTGTCAATTTTACATTGCTGTCACATCACATTTTTGAAAACATCAGTCCACGAGAGATAGAGATTGGCAATTTTACAAGTTGGTCCTTTACCACAGACAGTTTGAAAAGCACAGCCCTAGGGAATGACCTAGAAGAGAAGTTGCCGAGTTGTCACATGCTAGAGCATCGACCACCTTGCAGATACCATCAAACTGCTCTCCATGGGAACTGCACCGATTTCTATACTCACCTGCAGCATTTAAGAATCTCTGTTGCTCCAGGGGCGCCTGGGTGGCGCAGTCGGTTAAGCGTCCGACTTCAGCCAGGTCACGATCTCGCGGTCCGTG
>NW_024412414.1:1217888-1281318 GCF_014898765.1 Herpailurus yagouaroundi | reverse complement strand
GATTTGACCTTTCTATTGCATTCTTAGTGGCACTATTCGAACTTCTAAGGGCCGAAGCTTGGGTACCCACCTTTCCCTGTCTGTCCGGCACCATAGCTACTTTTTCCAATTGTGCTGATCAGGTAGTCAAGAGCCATCTCCTTGGCATTGACGTGGAGGAGCAGGCTGGCCTCCACGAAGCGTCTTGTGATGTCCAGAGGATTGGCACCTACTAAAGGAATCATTGAAGCAACTCATTTTCCTCCCAGCACAGGGCTAATGCTTCCAGGAAAAGACTTCTGTAAATGGCCCAGGAAATAAGGGTAGAGGGAAGCTCTATTCCTAGGGTAAGCAAGTGAGGGTCTTTTAATAGAAGGGTCTCCTTAATGGAAGGGTCTCGAATTCCCAAGACCTGTCAGGTGGCATTTTGCTCTCTACCCCCCTTACCCTTCTCTCTTCCTACCCACAGGCTAGGGTCCTGGTGCCATTAGTATTTAAAATAACATCTAGAAAGTTCTAGAAGCATCTAGAAGGCTCAATTACTGATATGGCTCTATCTTCCCTCCTTGATCTTGGGGTTACACCCTTACCATGGATGGTCTTGCTAAACACCAATCAGCCCTCTCAATTCACCCCCTCTTCCTGGGTGCTGCCTCTCTCCACCCTTCATTTCTACAAACTCCACCCTTCAGTGCCTCTGGCCTCACACTGTTCTCCATAGCCTACCTTCCAGTCTGAGCTCAGCAATACTGGGGGAATGGGAGAAAAAAGTAAAGAACAGTTTGGGGGCAGAGGATGACTCTTGAGGGGGGTTGTGGGACAGGGTTCGATTCCTATGGCAGACCCATGGCTGCCACCTATCCCTAGCATATTCTTATACACCTGGCTGGGGGGGCTATGGTGGCTGTGGTGGACACACACACATCGGTCTGGGTAGATCCTTCTGGGCTCAGAAAAAATGGAGAAGAATCTGGTGAGCCAGTCTTACCAGATACAGACTCCACCATGGCCTTCATCTTCAGGGTGAGCAGCTCTGTCAGCAGGTGGATGGACCGCCGCTGGAATTTCTGCAGGATTTCCCGGCTGGAGTGCACCAGATGGCCATGGGTGGGAGAGTGGGTGAAGCTGGCGGGCCCAGTGGGTGTGGGCAGTGACAGAGGTGGTAGTACTGGTGGGGGTGCCTTCTTCTGGACAGGGGCCTGCATGGAGGTTGATTCCATAAGCACCACAGGTGGGGATCCAATGCTGATCTCCAGGCCCAGGATGTCAGACGCAGTAGGTACCATGGGGTCGGCAGTGAGTTCCTCCCAAGTGAACTCAAAGATGTTCCTGATGCCCTTAGGTACAGAAATGCCTGCATTCCGGCAAATGATGAGCAGTTTGGAGATGCAGGCCAGCAGCCTGGGGGCCAAGGCTGTGTATTGCTGATACAGTTCTCTGTTGCTCTTGATGTCGTTCATGTTGCTAGAGTATGCATGCTGCTAGGTAATACTGTCCATCTCAGATAAGATGGACCTTCAGCTGTAAAAAGTCAGAGCCCCCTGAGAGGTGAATGAGAGCGAAAAATTCTTACCTAAGGTGAAGCCTTGGAGACAAACAGAATGGAAGTGCTGAAATGGACTTTACAGGTCATTGAGCCAGTGGTCCTATCCAGGGAGGATAAGGAAGTAACTGGTCACTCCTCACACAGTAGGGCAAAGGGATGCCCCTCTTCCCTTTTCTTCCCAGAGACAGCAACAGATAAACCCACATTGATGAGTCGCTTTGGGAAGGGCCTTTGGGGATGACCAGATTCCAGAAATGGTTCCAGGGACAGTCATACAAACCAAGTACCTCTTGGGAGGGACCCTGCAGGGCTGGAGGAGTGGAAAGGATGGGGAAGGGCGAAAGGTTCCACCGTACCTTTTATAGTTAGAGACCTGACAGCGAGAGATCTTCTTGTAATTTAGTAATAAAAATCTGCAAAGAACAAAAAGATGCTTTATTGGCTGTGTGGAGGGGGTGATGTGGAAGTTCCTGGTGGTGATGCAAGGGTGGGCATGCAATTATTCAACATGTACATCCAAGGGCAGACAGAGAATACATTTTCTCAATTCAATGACTAATATTGGCCACATTTCATCAAAGCAAGGTTTTAAGCAATTGATTGTAAGATGCACCATTGTACAAGAAAGAAAAAAAATCAATGTAAGATGCCACTGACTATAAGACATATCACAATTTAAGAGATGTTAAAATGGGGGAAATGCCTATCTTAAAATCAATGAACTATAATAAATATTTCCCCACTTTAATAGAATTTCTTGAGGGCTCTGCATGCTCATCAAGTAGACATGTGTGGGGTAGCAAAGAAGCATATTTGTGTCTGGGTCATCTGAACACCATTAGGTGCTATGGTGGTTGTTACCCTTACTTCTAAATTGTGTTTTATTCGTATTTTCTCAATATATATCAAAAATAGATCACTGGTTGGAGTGCCTGGCTGGCTCAGTCAGAAGAGCATGTGACTCTTGATCTTGAGGTCACGAGTTCAAGCTCATTGAGTATAGAGATTACTAAGACAAAAAAAAATCAACTTAAAAAAATAGAACACCAATTGAAGAGAGGGAGTGTGAAGAACAGTTTGATAAACACAAAAATAGCTGGGAAAATCCACAGATAGACTTTGAGGGTTTTGTAATCAGATCTGAAAGTTTCATTTATCTAATCAAAATGAACCCCATAAGGACATTCTTTAGTAGCATATCAGTCTAAAATACATTGACAAAAAATGTAAAGTCCACTTCTTAATCTTGCGCTACACAAAAAGGATGATTTTTTTTTTTTTTTTAATTCCAGAGGGGCTTTGTGAGAATATGAGCCTCTGCAAAAGATGCTGAAGAATCCAGAACATGTCACAAAAGCTGACCTAAGGGAAGCTTAGAGCAGACGGGGTAGGGTCCTCCCCCACCACCTTTGCCAGCATTTTCCATGCCATGCAGGCCAGCTGCCCTGTGGTCTGACTTCAGTGGCCCCCAACCAGTAACACCGGCTGAGGAAGGACTGCTGGCCAGTGCCTTCTGGTAATCCTTGTCACCACAACCTTCCATCCTGACAACCACTCCCTCACGATGTCCAAGGTGCCTCTTCTCCTGCCAATCTTCCCTCTTTCATTTCTCAAACCATGCCCCCTGGAGCCACCCCAAAGTCACCCGTGGGGTATACAACCGGCATATACCAGAGCACGCTCAGGGTCACGATCTGGTGCGACCACCCTGGGGTGAGATTATTCACTTTCCCAATTCACTGATGAGGAATCAGAGGGAGACAGAGCTCCTAATCAGGCAGGAGTTGCCTATATGCAAAGTCTTGGCACAGAAGCTGTCCAAGCACACTGTGATTTCCCCACGGCCTTCGAGCTGCCTCTGCCCATATATCAGCAACAAAATCCCCAAGGAACAAGAGCTCCATAGAGCAAACCCTTATGACATCCTGGTTTACAGAGAAGTGGCTTCCTATGTCTATTTGCTGACCCCCTGGCATCTCTATTCCTCAGCTTTGGAGACTCAGAAAAAAATAGTTCATTTTTTAAATGAGAAGTCTGCAGAACAAAGAAACCACTCAGAATCTCCATCATCTGGGCAACCAGCCAGATGGATCTGACCCTGACCAAGCAAGGCAGATTTTTTTTTTTTTTTTTTTTAAGCTAAGACTCAAATGAAGAGAAGACAAATACAGTCCTTGAAATGTTAACTGGTTTGGGGAACTTCTCCCCACCCTCCCTACCAGTTCATTTCTTTTGAAGTTAACTTTGAAGATAAGTCTTACAAACAGATAAAAGCTGGTTTTTAAAGCGACTTTATTGAGGTATAATTCACACGCCATACAATTCACCCTTTTAAAAGTGTACGGTGGTTTTTAGTATATTCAAAGTTGTGCAATGAACACCACTGTCTAATTTTAGAACATTTTCATCATCCCCAAGAGACATTCATTAGCAATCGCTCCCCATTCCCCCTCACTCCTAGGCAACCACTAATCTAGTTTCTGTCTATAGATTTGCCTGTTCTTGGCATTCCACATAAATGGAATCATACACTATGTTGTCTTTTGTGACTGTCTTCTTTTAGTCAGCATGTTTTCAAGGTTCATCCATGTCACAGAATGTGTCAGTACGTCATTCATTTTTATGGCAGAATAATATCCCATTATATGGATAGACCACAATTTGTTGATCCACTCATTATTTGACGGACATTTTGGTTGCTTCTACTTTGGGCTATCATGAATAGTAATACTATGAACACTCGTGTACAAGTTTTTGCGTGGATGGATGTCTTCACTCTCCTGGGTGTATATCTAGAAGTGAAATTGCCAGGTCATATGGCAACTCAATGTTTAACATTTTAGACCATCAGACTGGTTTCCAAAGTGGCTACACCACTTTACAGTCCCACCAACAATGTAGGAGGATTGTAATCAATCCAGGTCCTTGTGAACACTTGTTACTATGTCTTTTTGATTCTAGAGCCATTCTAGAGGGTGTGAAGTGGCATCTCATTGTGATTCTGATTAGCATTTTCCTAATGCCTAATGATGGTGAGCATCTTTTTGTGTGTTTATTGACCAATTTATATCTTTTTTATAGAAGAGTCCATTTGCACCTAAAAGCTGTTTTTTAAAAGAAAAATGTCATTTAAAATTTGCTATTACCATACACTTACTTTATTTACATGATATTTAAGTATGATAATATAATCAACATAAATATTATATTTATAATTTCTACTTACCTGTATTTATTGCCATATATTTATCTCTTCAAAATTCAGCTAGATGTACCCATGTGACTAAATTCTGGCCTCTGAAATGAAAGCAGAGCTTCTGGGTAGGACCCTGAGACATGTTTTTACAGGAAGCTACCTTCATGGACTTGCTCTTTCCTCACAGCCGTTCTCTTTCCTCCTCTCTGTAGCTCAAGCAACCATGAGGTTACCTTGCAGAGGGAAGCCACGCATTAAAGGGGGCTGAGCAGAGTGCCGGAGCCTGGGCTCCTGATGACACAGCGACACCCCCACACCAACAATCAGCCACCGACCTCTAAACTGGTTTCACAGGGCAGAATGAACCACTTTATTCAGATCTCTACCCTTGCAGTCAAATGTGATTCTTGACTGACAACCAGCCATGTTGGAACACCATCCCACCCTCCTTTCTATGTAAACACTTTTTATGATTAGGTCATTCATTTTTCCATCACTGAGACATGGGCCTTGCCCTCAACTAGCTCAACGTTTAACAGGCAGGTCGGACTTAGAAAATTGACTCATAGACTATAGGATAAGGGTCACACTACAGAAACATATACACAGGCCATGAAAACCCAAAGAAAAGGATCTAATGGAAGCAGCACTGAAGATGGTTATAAAAGATGAGCGGAGGTTGCTATGCAGATGGGAAGGAGAAGGCATTCTAGGCAAAAGGAACAATATGCACATGGGAACAGAAGCATCGAAAGTATGGTGGGCTCAGAGCACTGCAAAACACATCAGCATGATTGGGGTCTGTGGGAGAATAGTAGACAAAGTTGGAAAAGTGGTCTCACATCAGATCACCAAAGGCCTTGCCAAAGAAGGTCATGCCAAAGAATTTGCATGTTATGCAACCAAATATTCAAATGTATTGTCTTTAATCACTAATTGTGTCCCATGTGGCAAATCTCATCTCTGCAAATGAAGAGCAGGGGCCGTGTCTTCTCTCTCTTTCATAGTGTCCATATTATTAACTACAGTGCTGCTATAAGCAACTGAAAACTATTTGCGGCATCGAAGTCCCATGAATAGCCTGAAAGACCCATGCGGGTGGCCATAAGCAAAGTTTCAAGAAACACCTCCCACAAAGAAATGAAAGGATCATGCAATAAGTTTATAAAAGCATATAGAAGATGACCACAGGCCCAGGGGCTTCTTCATTCCATTTACTTACTGTCTGGCTGCTCTGTCCCAGAGGATAGATCTGAGGGGAGAAGCATGCACACAAAGCTACAATGACAAGTCAGAGTGTTCTCTGCAAGGGAGAACGGAAGCCCAGAGAAGATAGTTACCACTGGGTAGTGAAGAGCTTAGGCTAGGTGACCTTGAACCCAGCACTTGGATCTGTGTGATATTCTCAAGGGCACTAGTCCCCACCTCCCAGGACTGTGAGGAGTAAGTGTGGTGATGCATGTACAGTGCTGGCGCAACTCCTAGCACACAGTTAAGTGCTCCACGAATGTTAAATAGCAAACGGAAATTATTTGGAGCGGTCCAAAAAGGTTGCACAATGGAAATGACAGAAACTGCTCTGGAGACAAGCTGACTAGGAAACAAGGTGAGGAAGAGCATTCCAGGTGATGGGAACGGCACTTGCTCAGGGCAGAGGCTCTAAACTGCCTGGCAAGTTTGGGGAACTGGAAGTAAGTAGAGCGGGTGATGGGTTAGTGTCGAGTGGGGAGGGGCCGTGCGTGGGAGGGGCAGAAAGGGGCCAGCTGTAAAATGATGAGCCTGGACTTCATCTTGCAGGTGATGGGAAACCATGGAAGGACTGCCAGCAGAGATGGCGTCTGTATTTTAGGGTACTCCTCCCAGGGGCTGGCAGTGTGGTGGGAAGGAGTGTAAGAAGCCCAGCTGCTGTAGAGATTAGCCAAGGAGAGGAACCAAATCACAGCACCCTGATTTCTGCCTACAGGACAAAGGGATTTCTAGTCCTTGGTGCACCCGGAAGGGTACTTGAAAAATACAGACACAGCAAGCTGAGCACAAGCAGAACACGGGTGAAAAGTGGGAAAGTTCTGAACAGGCTTTGGGAAAAGCAAGTGCATGTAATCAGAAGGAAGCTGGACGGGGGGTGAGGAATCGGGTGTAGGTTTAGAAGAAAACCGGGCATCCTTCCTTCCCATTATTGGCACTGACCCAAGAATATATCTTTTAGAAGTTTATACAGCTGTATACTTAAAAACAAAAAGCTGTAAACTTAGCCCTCTCAGGTCACCTGGTCCTGGCTTTCTTTGCTATTTTCTCTAGTTTCTGGCTCTCTGTAGTTTCAATCAGAAATGCTTTGATAAAGACAGAAAGCAGTGCAGATGTAACTGCGTGCCTGCAATCAGTGAGCAAGCCCAGCTTTAGGCTAGGACAGGCATGAGAATGAGCCCTCACTCAGTGCACAAAAGACGGGGAGATGGGACTAGGAAAATTAACAGACACTGTCCTCTCTGCTATTCAATATAGAAAGCATGTTCTGGACAGATGCTTGAATTCTCTAGGCAGATGAGAAGAAGAAAGGGCTGAGCTGGAGACAGAAGTGATCTGAGAGGAAGCAGAGTGGGGGCCAGCGCACATGATCAAGCTTAACCACCTGCCACCGAGGAAGGTTTACACAGGAGACTGAAACCTTATGGTTACTGCTTATCCTAGAGCAGAATTCACTTGCAAACCACCTGCATCCTCCACCAGGGAGATTTATCACAACATCAAGGGCCCTTATTAAGATGGTCTCCCGGCAAGACCCATCAAGGAACATAAAAATGATCGTCCCTTTGACCCAGTAATCTCACTTCTGAAAATAATGCTCAAAGGGATGATTTAAAAGGAGAGAAGCTACTGGAATAAAGACCAATGCTGGCTGAGCCAAACAAAAAAGATGCCTATAGCCACTTCATTCCTAATACTGAAATAATGCACCCAGCCAACAACTGAGGAAGGGTGTAACAATGATGCAGATGAATCTGATGAACTATCAGGTACCAATTAAAAATATCTGAGCAGCTCAGTTTCAAACATGTTAAAAAAATTTTTTTAATGTTATATTTACATTGGTTACGTATACCTTAAAACTTATGCAGGTCATTGGAAGCAGGGACAAAAAGCCTTTCCTAAGGTAAAGATCTTTGCAAATTATGAAAAAATGCTCAACATCAGGGAAATGCAAATCAAAACCACAATGGGGTATATCATGTCACACCTGTGAGAATAACTATTATCAAAAGGACAAAAAATAACAGGTGTTGGGGAGAATTTGAAAAAACTGGAACCTTGGTACACAGTGGGAATGTAAACAGGTGCAGCCACTATGGAAAACAATGTGGAGGCTCCTCAAAAAATTAAAAATCGAACTACCATATGATCCAGGAATTCCACTTCTGGGTATTTATCCAAAGAAAACAAAAACACTAACTGGAAAAGATATACGCAGTCATGTGTTAACTGCAGCATTATTTACAATAGCCAAGATATGGAAGCAACCTAAGTGTCCATCGATGGATGAACGGAGAAAGAAGATTTATATACACAGTGGAGTATTATTCAGCCACAAAAATAAGGAAATCTTGCCATATGCCACAACACGGGTGGGCTCTGAGAGCATTACGCTAAGTGAAAGAAGTCAGAGAGGCAAGTACCCTATGATCTCTTACATGTGGAATCTAAAACAAATACAAAACAAAAACAAAAACCAAGCTCACAGGAACAGAGAACAGATTGGTGGTTGCCACAGGCAGAGGATGGAATGGACGAAACGGATAAAGGGAGTCAAAAACTGCCAAGTTCCAGTTATCAAATAAGGAAGCCATGGGGATGTAATGTATAGGATGGTGACTACAGTTAACACTGGATTACATATTTGAAAGTTGCTAAGACAGTAGACTTCAGAAGTTCTCATCACAAGAAAAAGAATTCTGCAACTAGGTGTGGTGATGGAACTAGGATTCCTGAGATGGAGCCCTACATCGGGCTCTGCACGGACAGTGTGGAGCCTGCTTGGGATTCTCTCTCTCCCTCTCTCTCTCTGCCCTTCCCCTACTTGCACACACATATACTCTCTCTCCCAAAATAAAAAAAAACCTAAAAAAAAAAAAAACAAAAAAACAGGAACAGAATACAATGTACCCCAAGGAAAATGCTTATCACCAGGCAAAACTGCCACCAAGCAGGTGAGCTTTCAGAATTAGGAAGAACGTGGTAGTTAGAAATATGGAGAAATAAATTTTTTAAATTAAGGATGAAAAAGAAGTAGTATTTCTGACCAATCCCGTCACTGAACAAACATACATTTACCATGCATGAATATATAAATGGAGCCCAGGATTTAAGAAACAGGGTAACAGATCAATATTGGGCCTGAATGACAGGTTTTCACTAAAACACCTTGCTTCATTCCATGAATTTTCCAGTTTTCCTAGACAATGATCTACACCCATCACATCAGTCTCTTCCCCACCAACCCCAAACTATAAACGTTAAGCTAGACGTTCACAACCTACACTAGCAAAATGCCTCACCAAGGCAAAGACCGGGCGGGAGGGCTGGGGGAGTTTCATTCTCTCTCCCAGTTTTCAGTGGGTCAACAAATTCTTTTCAATCATTATCACTTACCTTAGCCATGTTGTTTTTTACAGGAACTGCTTGGCATATAACTGACTTAGTTCAATTTACAGGCTAAAAAAGAAACTACACGCATACGGCGTGGCTAATCTATTTTGGGTTAACTGTAAAGACCAGTACCCACCCCTGCTCCAAATTCTAAATTCTACCGCCTCGTCTCTATGTCACAACAAGGTTAGCTGAAAACCATCCTGCAGGCTGCACTATGGCTTTAAGAAGAAATAAATGATCCCACAAGTCTTTGGCAAATGTACGGCTAAACATAGCAGAAATCTCATGTATATGGATTTAAAGTTTCTCCTTTGGGAATTTTGCAAGCAAACAAAATGATTTATTTAGCCAATTCAAATGAACTGTATCAAAACACACAAAGGCCTGGAGGAAAGATTACAATGGAAACAAGTAATTCAAAGCAATTTCTGATCCAAAACATTCCGCTTAGCTCTACAAAGATATGAATAAGGTGTGGTCATGTTTTCTGACAGATTTCACTGCTCCTTGCCTTCAAGTGAAACACTGCCATAATATCTTGAATGCTTAATGTATGCCTGGAAGAAATGTTTATCAGTCCTTTAGCTGCTAATGGGAGGAGTAGGTGTGGTCAGACCATAAAGTGTATATAAACAGATCATGTAGAGTTGTACTGTGCTGGACAGACAGTAGCCCTAGACACGTGTCTTTTGAGCATCTGAAATGTGGCTAGTATGACTAAGAACTAAAATTGTATTATGACTTGATATTGGATTCAGTTACTGGCAAACTTAAAAATGTTTGTCTTTTTGCAACAATGTGGATGTGTGAGTCTACTTTTTCCTGTATGTTTTATGACATATAAATACAGATCGAGTACTCCTGATGAAAACTTAGCATCTGAATTGAGATGTACCATGGGAGGATTTGCAGTTGATTTTGAACACTTGGTGTGAAAACAAATGTAAAATATTTCAGTATTTTTTTAGTATGGAGTGTTGAAATATTTTGGATATACTAAATAAAGTATACAATAAAATTAATTACACTTTTGTAATGTGGGTCCCAGAAAACTGAAAATGACAGAGGGCTCTCATCCTATTTCTATGGGGCAGTGCTGTTCTAGACTGATCTGAAGTCTTGAGGACTTGAACGCCATCTGCTGGATACATGTGTACAAAACAGGCCCACAAGAACCGGTAAAACTGTGTTAACACTTCAGCTCTGGGTCTGAAAAGGAAGAGGATGTTAACTGGGCTCATGAAACAACTACATGTATGCTAAGAGAGGATTAGAAATGTTTATATAGTCTTGAAATCCTAGAGGACATCCGACTTACAGTTATTAGTCGACAGTGACCATAAGCCAAAGGGCAGACTGCTTCGCCATCCACCCTAGGTTGGGCCATCCTGGGCAACGATGAAAGGTTATTTGGGGATCCTGCTCATGACGGCTACTCCCACAGGCCTGGGCTTACTGCTGTCTGGCTGGCCTTCCCGCCTGTTCTCCACAGTCAGCTCTCAAGCCCTTCTGCTCTACCTCATAAACATGTTCTTTCCATTGTTCTCCTTTGTCTATTGTTTTTGTTCTTTCCCTTCCATTTTTTGTTTTCTTAGGATTCCAGTGAACTATTATTTCTATTTTTTCTCGCTAGTATTCCAATTTTCCTTTTTTGTCCCTCTCCCTTTGTACTACAAGCTGTTTCAGTTGGTTTTGTAGCTTTAGTTCCTATGTTTAGGTCTTTGATCCATTTTGACAATGAGTTGGTTTTGTTTATGGTCTGAGTTGTGGGTCCAAATTCATTCTTTTGCATGCAGATAGTTGTCCCAAAATCATCTGAAGAAACTATCCTTTACCTCATTGGATGGCCTTGGCACCACTGTCAAAACTCAACTGACCACAGAAATAAGGATTTATTTTTGGACTCAACGCTAGTCCATGGATCTAGGTCAGTACCACACTGCTTTGATTCCTGTAGCTTGTAGTAAGTCTTGAAATGAGGAAGTGCGAGTCCTCCAACTTTGTTCTTTTTCAAGATTGTTTTGGATACTCTGCGTCTCTTCAATTCCATACCAATTTTAGGATCAGCTTATCAAGTTTTGCAAAAAATGTTACTGGGTCAGTTGATATTAATGTATATTTTTTAAAAAGAAGTATTTGCCTGGGACGCCTGGGTGGCTCAGTCGGTTAAGTGTCTGACTTCAGCTCAGGTCCTGATCTCACGGTTCACGAGTTCAAGCCCTGCATGGGGCTCTGTATTGAGAGCTCAGAGCCTGGCACCTGCTTCAGAGTCTGTGTCTCCCTCTCTCTCTGCCCCTCCCCCACTCACGCTGTCTCTCAAAAAATAAACATTAAAAAAAATTTTTTTGAAGAGGTATTTGCCTGATCAGGCTGACAGAATGACCTTAGTAGGGCAGGCAACTTTGCCTTTGACATGGAGTTCAGAAGTTAAGTTTGCAAGAATATGGGATTTTCATCTAATACTATTTGATAACTGGGACAAGACTGAGAGCAGATGGCACTGGAGAAAGTGAGGCTAGAGCAAACATGAGCCTAAATAAACTGCCCTGAAGTCCCAGAGCTGCCATACGGATGCTACATGACCTTGGACAAGTCATTGACCTTCTCTGCACTGCAGTTTGCAATCTGTAATGAGAAGGGGGCATTCCCATCAATACCACTGAGACTATGTGCATCAGAGCCCCAAGAGTGCAGGCTCCTTCTGGTACCTGAAAGACCTGCTCTAGCACATTCTTACAGGGAGTCCTATGGGCCAACTCCCACTGCTTGTCTGCAGCTGTAAAGACACGGAGGTGCAGCGGGCACAGGAAATGCTTCTGGAGCTCATTGTTAGTAAAGACAAAGGGACCTCCCTCCTCTTACTCCAGCTCAGGTCTATTCCAATCAGACTTCTGAGGTGACTTGGCTCCTGAGAGTGATGAGGGCCTACAGTGGACACAACAGAGAGGCAGGCCCAGCTGAAAAACTAACCCTTAAGCTAAGAAGCATCTCACTCTCTGACCAGGCTGAGCAGCCTCCACATGTGCCCCAGGGACTCTACACACACTTACCGAATGCCCACTAGGCATGTGTGGTGACAACCATCATTTAGGATGGGATGACAAGATAAGTGACTTCACCCTCTACCTTTCTGGATTATGAAGTTCTCCTCTCTGGTCTTATTTCAAATGTTATTACTTAATAGTCCACCAGCTTCATGGTCCTCTTGGAGACGAGATCACTTTGCCCCACAGTGTCCCCTCATTTGCCACTTTGACAGCCTAACACACCTCCCGACAGATACGGAATTGATATGGAAGCTGAATCCTTGGAACAAAGAAAGCTGCACTCTAGTATCTGCAAAAGGAAAGGAATGGAACCCTTAAATCTAGGTAAGCCAAGGAAGTGGTTATGAAACAGGGTTACGAGCTCTTCGGGGTCGTACATGACAGCTTACACATAAATCCAGAAGGACAGGGCTCCATATCAATTAGAAAAAAATGAACAGCCAAGTGGCCACAGAATTCCCATGGTACCATTCACTTTCTTCCTTGCTGACAGACAAATCCAACCTGAAGTCTGTGTCTTCCAGGGAAAGGATGGGAGGAAACAGGTACAATTCAGTCCCTAAAATTAAATTATCTTCCCCAATTTAGGAGAAGAAGGCACTATCCACAGTAGAGACCCAAATCAGAACGGTTTGGAAGTTCATGTCACTTGTTTGTAATATGATATCATATCGTCCAGAGTTTCAAAAGTGACTGTCGGGGCTCGTGGTGGGCTGCTGGGGGCAGGAGTGGATGGTGGATGTGAAGAGCCAGTGTCACGACTCTGGCCAGAGCACTGTCCTGGGTCGCTCGGTGCAGCTGCAGGTCTGCTCCACGTCTCGCTACTGAGGGAAGCAGTTCTCTTTTGACCCACAAAGTAATCCGATGGTGGGGCAAACTCAGGATCTCTCTCAGCCCGGAGATCTGACTGCCTCTTCGACCAGAACCCAAAGGAAAACTCTAATAAAAATAAGAAAGAGTGTTATTAGAAGTAAAGACCAAATCAGTTGAATTTTTATTGTTATTACTTTTCGATTATTACACATACTTCTTAAATGCCAACTCCCATTCTCTGGAGGAGATAGCAAGGAAAGCAATAATATAATACGAGGTATACGTAAGGCCTACAAAAATATAAGGAAGCAGCAGGCTAAGCAAAGGGAGTGACTACTTCCAGATGGGGAAGATTCAAGGAAGGCTCTGGCGGAGAAGGCTGGTAGCTTCTGGAAGTATTGCCAAAAAGGCACTAAAATTACATCTGAGAGAGAAATACAGAAAAACCAAACACTCAAATCATTTGCTAGACATAACGTAGGTACTTCACAACAAAATACAAATTTTGGCCTTTACTGAGTTTTAGAAGACACGAAAGTCCAAATCTAATTTGGCATTTCATCTCTATTTCTAACTAGCACTAACCAAATGCACTGGCCTATTTGCCTTTATTGAGTCTTGGATCTCATCAGCTCAAACAGGGTGAGCTAATGCACTACTGTAACAATCTTGTTCAAAGAGGCATAAATCCTGGTCTCCCCCAACAAGAAGCTGCTGTGGGCATCATGGTAGATTTACAGAAATAATTTACGGAAAAATCTGCATGACCCAACAGAACCATACGTGAATCCAGGTGAATCCTGTGGCATGCAGACTATTTTCAACTAAACGTAAAGGAGGCTGCTAAAAACACAGAGGACGTTGAAATACCAAACCTTGTAAGATTTTTAAAAGTGGCTCCTGAGAAAGGGCATTCCAAAGCTGTAAAGCCACATGAGGGTAGCACAAATTTTTAAAAACTTCCCCCAGTGCTTCTAAAAAAAATTGTCCTTTTGAAATGACCTGTTGTAGACCCTGGTCTTTTATAATCACACTTTCTAGTGTCCCTGTTTACAAACAGCTAGGGTCTGGGTACTGAGAAGAAACAGTTCAAAGATCTGGAGAGTTCCGTGAGCCTCAAAAGCCTCTACACTAAGACTCATGAGAATCACACTCTGAGATGAACTGGAAAAGTCTGTGCAAGGCCTGTTTAGAACCCGCCCCCCCACCCCTTACCTTTTCCTCTGTCCCACTCTCGGACATGCGGCACTCCCGGGCGGGTATCCTTCCTCTCCTGAACGATGACTTCCACTTTGCTACTCTGGGCAGCAGTACGTGGGGTTGGCACAGCCTCTGGTTCTGGTGGCAAAGGCCCAATAACATCTATTTTTTTGCAAGAGAATAAGACATCACTATAATAAAACTTAAAGCTATTATTAAAATAAACATTAAATAGAACATGCTCATCTTGAGAGTAAAAGTAACAGCCAGTATTTAATGAGCACCTATTTTGGCCCAGGGAATGAACTAAGTACCTTGTGTACAATAGTTTGTGTAATTCTTATAATAACCCTCATAAAGTCAGGGTTAGTATTCCTATTTTATAAATGAGGAAAATTAAGCTCAGAAATGCTACACAGGTAGAAGGTGACAAGAGCCAGGATCCGAACCCAGGTGGGATGGATTTCAAAGTCTCTGTGCTTCCCACTATGCCACCCTGCTTCCCCAGACCGACAACTGAAGGACCAGTGAAACCCCCAGTTACTCCACTAAAATAAGAGTCTCAGACAAAGCAAGAGAACTTGGAGTGACAAAGAGCTGGGGTGTGGCAGTGGGCTGTAGGCCCTTCACCTTTGGCTAGATTTTAAAAGAAAGTGGATTTTTGAAAAAACACTGTGTGGTGCTCCACATCTTGTAGAGATGACAGATGTTCAGGAGTAGAGCAAAAAATAGAGAAACAATATGCAGAGGCTTAACATGTTACAGGAACACAGCATTTATACAAAACTAAACAGATGATCTTCCAATTCCTAAATGTTTCTTGTCTCCTTTCAAAGCTAAACTGAAGCTGTGTTCAGAATAGAAAATGGCCGATGGCTTAGCACAAGGCTTCCATGTGAGCAGGAGAGGCTTGTATAACATGCTCCTGATACCCACACTCACCTTTTTTGTTTTGGGAATGGAACGCCCTGCCCCCAGTTTCAGTTAGAGATGTGGCCACCTCGCTAGACAGGCCATTCCCCAGGGGCCCCTGCAGCTGCATTCAGGCCAGTGGGTTGTAAATGCATGGTTGTGTGGGCCTTCCAATTCACATTCCTAAAGAAGCAACAGGTTCCTCTCCCCTCTTTCCCGCTTCCCTAGGGCTGGACCATGAACAGGTGGTAGGGAGCAAGCTTCCACCCTGCAGGTAGAGCACCACTCTAGGAACGGCAGAAGCAGGAAAACAGGAGGAAGCTGGGGACTGGGTGACCACGTGGGGCAGAGCTACTACCTGCCTAGATACCCACCACCTCCAAAGGATTAAAACCAAAAATAGACTTCCAGCTCGTTGGAGCCAGTCCATGCAGGAGTCTCAGGAATGGCAGTGAAGCCCAGACTAGGGTAGCTTATGCAGCAAGCAGAAGCCTTCAGGGACACAACATGCCATGTGGTGTTTCCACGTGTTGTGACAGTCCTTTCAGAAGCTGTCTATACTCATAAATTCTTTCCTTTCTTACGTGACTTTGTGAATATATTTCTCCTTTAAAATAAATTAATGCACAATAACCAAAAAAACTTATAGCCATAGCAAAAGAAACCAAGTCTAAAATGTGGGTGTACAACAAAACTCTATCTTAAAACATCTCTGCTCTAAGTGAAGTCTCGTTTACTAAGCCAGGCCCTTCTATGAAGTAACACAATGTCCTGTTCATTAATATTCTTGTCTCTATAAAAAGATTCTTTCGAGTGTCATTCTGCACCACGTGGATTATAAAAAACTGCTCCTGGCAGTACCCCAAAGGTACCCTGCTTGCTTAGAGAATAAAACTAAATGGCTCATTTCCAGATTGTCAGTCCTGTTCACTGAGACATCAGTGGAACTAAAGATTTTCCTTTTGAAGTTCAGACACAATGAGCCACGATATACCTTTGTTTTCTTCCTCTGCTCCATCTTCTTTTGACTTTTTCATCTTTTTTTGTCGGAGTTTAGCAAGCCTTGCTTCTAACATAGCCTTTCGCTTTTCCTTTATGTTCTCTCGTTTTGTTCTCTGATCTGTTGTCTGAATATAACAGAAAATTAGAAATTTACTGTAAATCAAATTCATAATATTTCTTCTCAAATTAAAATTATTAAAAGTGAATTTAAAGGATTAAATATTAATTTTATCTTAAAAAACAGACTAATTGATTTCAGGCCACCACTAGGCAGCTAGCCTTGAGCTCTTCAAAACAGAGACCTAGGAGGCCCTCTTATACAAGCCCTCTGGCATGTTTTCTAAGTTTAGCGAGTGTTCACAGAGCGCCCTGGAATGCTTCACATTCAAGGAAACCAACCAATTCTGTTCTACTCCTTAATCCCTTAAATAAATCCCTTAAATAACTCTCTATTTTCTTACCCAGGCCACTCTAAAAGTACCATATTTAAAACCAAATTTAAAACATCAAAGTTATATAAGTTAGTTCTAAGCAGCTATAATTTTAAAGTCTGGAACACCAAAATAGAATAGCAATTACATTCATAAAACTATAATAGCATTCTGATACTGATAAATGTTTATTGATAAAACTGTCACTATTTGCAGAAGACGGGATGTTATATATAGAAACCCTAAAGACACCAACCAAAAAACTGTTGGAATAAATGAATTCAGTGAAGTTGCAAGATACAAAAGCAATATACAAAAATCTGTTATGTTTCTATACGCTAGTAACAAACTATCAGAAAAAGAATTAAGAAGACATTCCCATTTATAATTACATCAAAAAGAATAAAATGCTTAGGAATAAATTTAACCTAGGAGATAAAAGACTTGTACTCTGAAAACTATAAAGCAACAATGAAAGAAACTGAAGAAGACACAAAGAAATGGAAAAATATAGCATGCTCATAGACTGGAAGAATGAATATTAATAAAACATCCATATTATCCAAAGCAATCTACGATTCAATGCAATCTCTATCAAAATTGCAACAAGTATTTTTCACAATAGAACAAACAATGCTAAAATTTGTATGGAAACACTAAAGACCATGAATAAGCATTCTTGAGAAAGAAAAAAAAACTGGAAGCCTCAGACGTCCTGATTTCAAACTATATTACAAAGCTATAGTAATCAAAGCAGTTAGGCACTGGCATAGAAACAGACACAAAGATCAGTGGAACAGAAAAGAGAACCCAGAAATAAAGCCAAGCATACACAGTCAATTGATTTATGACAAAGGAGCCAATAATATGCAATGGGGAAAAGACAATCTCTTTAATAAATCATGTGAGAAAAAAGGAACAGGCAGGTGCAAAGAGTGAAACTGGACCGCTATCTTACACCATATACAAAAATTAACCCAAAATGGACTAAAGACTTGAACACAAGACTCCAAACTATAAAACGTCTTGAAGAAAATATAGGCCATAAGCTCCTTAACATCAGTCTTGGCAATGACTTTTTGGATCTGACACTAAAAGCAAAGGCAAGAAAAGCAAAAACAAACAAGTGGGACTATATCTAACTAAAAACTTCTGCACAGCAAAGGAACCCATCAACAAAATGAAAGACAACCTACTGGATGGGAGATATATTTGCAAATCATATTATCGGAGAAGGGATTAATATATACATTAAAACAGTCCGATTAAAAAACAGGCAGGTAATTTGAACAGACATTTTTCCAAAAATACATACAGATGGCTAACAGACACATGAACAGATGCTAAATATCACTGATCATCAGGGAAATGCAAATCTAAAACCATAATGAGCTTTCATCTCGTACCTATTAGAATGACTATTATCAAAAAGACTAGAAACAACAAATGTTGGCAAGGATGTAAAGAAAGGGGAACACTTGTGCATTGTTGGTAGGCACGTAAATAGGTGCAGTCACTATGGAAAACAGTATAGAGGTTCCTCAAAAAATTAACCATATGATCCAGTGATTCCAGTTCCACTTATTTATCTGAAGAAAATGAAAATGCTAACTCAAAAAGATATCTGCATCCCCATGTTCACTGCAGAATTATGTACAACAGCCAAGATATGGAAACAACCTAAGTGTGCATCAATGGATGAATGGATACAGAAGGGGTGGGAGGAATGGAATATTACTCAGCCATAAAAAAGAAGTATATTTTGTCATTTGAACCAGATGGATGGACCTTGAGAACATTATACTAAATGAGATAAGTCAGACAGGAAAAGACAAATACTGCATGATCTCACTTATATGTGGAATCTAACCCCCTTCCCTAAGGAAAAAAAAAACAAAGACAAATATAAGCTTATAGATACAGAGAACAGATTGGTGGTTGACAGAAGTGAGGGTAGGGGGTGGACAAAATGGGTGACAGGAATCGAAAGGTATTTAAACTTCCACTTATAAAATAAGTAAGTCATGGGGATGTAATGTAAAACATGGCAATCACAGTTAATAATACTGTAATGCATATTTGAACGTTGCTAAGACAGTACATCTTAAAAGTTCTCATCACAAGAAAAAAAATTTTTGTAACTATGTATAGTGACAGATAGTAACTAAACTTAATGTGACAATCAATTTGCTATATACACAAATACTGAATAAGTATATTGTATACCTGAAACTAACATAATGTTATGTGTTAATTATACATCAATTAAAAAGTAATAATACAGTATCTGGTTTATGGCCACAATATTTACTAATTATCAGAAATATTAATCTTTAATAAAATGGAAAGTTTATTTAATGTACTTTTATCCATCACTGCTCTGAATATTAACTATTAAATAAATATTTTTTAAAAAAGGCCGGGGCGCCTGGGTGGTTCAGTCGGTTAAGTGTCCGACTTTGGCTCAGGTCATAATCTCATGGTCTGCGAGTTCGAGCCCTGCGTCGGGCTCTGTTCTGACAGCTCAGAGCCTGGAGCCTGTTTCAGATTCTGCGTCTCTCTCTCTCTCTCTCTGACCCTCCCCCATTCATGCTCTGTCTCTGTCTCAAAAATAAATAAATGTTACAAAAAAAAATTTTTTTTAAAGGCCATTTTGAGTATCAATTTAAAAAATAGACCATTTCCATAATATGGTCCAACAAGAAACAAACCGCTCTCAAATACTTAACATCAATTCTGAATTTAATTTTTACCTGTTCACGTAGCATCTCTAACGTTTTCATCTGCTTGTTTCTCAACTCTTTATCTCGGGCAAAGGCAAAATATCCAACACCAAGTTGCCGGGCCTCTGAAATAAGTCACAATTTTTCAGAAGATTAGAGTTCCCTGATTAACAAATTAGAGTCAGGCTAAATTTCCAATGAAGGCAAAAAGAAATGCAGTAATATTTGACACAAGTTTAAAAAAAAAGGCAGCTAAGCCAAAAAGATCTCCTGCTTATGATTAGCAGCCCCTCTGTTAGAAAGATATTCCCAACAAGAGTATTTTTTAGGCTATAAAGCAAACAAAGGGGATATTTTCAATTTCAAAATCAGAATCTTTTATTTCTACGTAAGAGCTACAGCTTTATGAATATTTCCCTTTATGCTTGCCATTAGTCCAAAAAAAAAAAAAAAAGATTTAAAAAGCTGCAAGATGATTATACCATTTTCACGAATGTCTTCATAATGTATGGGCCCCATCGGCCTTTTCAAGGCCTCTCTTTCTTCTTCCTCCCATTGCTGGCGCTGAAGTTCTTTTCTCATATCTTCAGATAATAAGGTTTTCTCATTAGCAGGACTAACGAAACTAGTAGGGGGACAGAGCAAAGCTATATTTAGGTAAGAGCTGTGAGACAGCAATACTTCAGTTCAGTAAGCTCGATCATGGACAAGTAATTCTAGCTGATAAGGTAATTCCTTACAGAATTTTCTGACCCACAATACCACTGGGAAACTGCAAAAACTGTTTTCATCTTTCTTTAATTAAGCAGCTGACTTGTTACATTAGTGCAACAGAATCTTGCCTCAGCACTTGAGACAAACCACTTTCCTTCCCATCCCCTTCTGGGCTAAAGGGGAGGAAGAAGCCAGGGCCTCGGCTGCATGGTCAGCTGCGTAACACTGCAGCCAGGCAGTGTCTCCTGTCCCGTGTCAGGCGGCTCAGGGCTCCTGCACTTCCTTCCTTGTGCTGAGCCCAGGCCGATCTGAACCTGAAGGACTTGGACAAGGTGGACTTTCCACATCAAAACTGCCCTTGGTGAGGGGAATTTTATTCCCTGGAGTGTACTAGCAAGTTATCTCATAGATGTCTCTGGCCCTAAAGGAAAAAATCCAGCAATAAGGCCCTTGCTTCAAAATGCAAAAATTAGTATAAAGTTAATAAGCTAACCACCTCCGTGCTCTCACTTGCTATGGGATAACCAAGTACATATTCCTAAATATCCTTCTCCACAAAGGTTTGTTTGTTGGTTTGGGCTCATTCTATATTTTTAACTCTGATAATCAGACACCCTTCCAAGTAAACAGATATAGCTTCCAACTCATCCCTTTCAGTAGCTACACAATATGGATGATCAACTATTCAGGTTGTTCCCTGAGTGTGGATTATGTGTGTGTGCTAACCATAGAAGAGTTCTTCGGCAAATATTCTTACGCATCAAGAAAAAAACCTTCTTACTGGACCATCAAGACAATGAACTAAAAGCAGCCTCACCCATAAAACAATCCCTATGTCTGCATTTCAGACCTGGGCAGAGGTTTGCATATCACATACTTACAGCCTCCCCTGAAGATTTTTATCCATCTCCAGCAGATCTGGCAAATCCTTTTTCATACAGCGGCGAGATCGCCCTAAAGAATCCACATAATCCACCCTAAAATAAAAGTGAAAACATGTGAAGAAGGCTTTGTACATGACATATGGTTCCTTAAGTTACAGACTAGGTGCACAGTAAAAAAGTAATGTAAGCTTCACTACCAAGAAACACTCTCAACCCTGAGAGACCATAACCACGGATAAGAACATGTTTGTTTTTTTTTTTTAAGTTGACACACAATAAGCTCATTGTGCCCTCTGTTAAACCTTAGTTTTAGAAAATGCAGAAAATGATTGATCATATATGTCTGTGATTTAATACAAGGGTGCCTGGTGGCTCAGTCGGTCAAGCGTCCGACTTCGGCTCAGGTCATGATCTCACAATTCATGAGCTGGAGGCCCACATCGGGCTCTGCACTGACAGCTCAGGGCCTGGAGCCTGCTTCGGATTCTGTGTCTCCCTCTCTCTCTCTCTGCCCCTCCCCTGCTTGTGTGCATGCTCTCTTGCTCTCTCCCAAAAATAAACATTTAAAAAAATAAATAAAATAAAAACACCCCACACAGACCCTTGCCGCAATACCTCAGAACTTCCTTCAGTCTGGTTTAGACAATTCCACATATTTTACCAGCATAACTTTGCTCTGTACCATGCTCAACCTGCTCATTTTCTCAGTCTTTGCAAACCTGACTTTTTATTTTTTCTTTTACTTCTTCTAATTGGTACAGCTCCTTCCAATTAGAAATTTCTCAAGTCAGGATTACTATGAGGACTCATTAATTAGGAGGAAGCCAAGCAACACACATTTTGTACTGCAAAAGCAGCTCAGTGGTGGGCCAGTCTATTATCTTTTACTTTTAGTTCCGCTTTCTTTAGCTTTGCCCAAACCAGACAGAAGTTACAGTCAGGGGAACCAGGCAGACATCAAGGCAAAACGAAATACTCCTACTTCCAACAGGAAATATGGACGGATTTTCATGGAAAACATTTCAACTGCATTATGATGCAACAGATTTATTGTTTAATTATGGGCAAGGAATTGCCTATAGCCTTTAGCAGGGGGCTAAAAACACAGAAAGGGGTCAGTACTGCTGGTGCAACTCAAGATCAGAGTCTCATGTATGTGGCTCTGCTTTTGTTGGCAATTTCTTTCCTCTTACACGTGCTGATTCCAATTGTTAGCCCATGACTTGAAAACTGAATGTCTGGGAATCTATTACTATAGTCCTGATGCTGATTGCTGTGAGAAATAAAACCTCCAACTGCAGAAGGCAGTTTCTTTCTTCCTCCCTCCCCCCTCCACTTTTTTTAATGAATAGAGAAATAAAATCATCTAGCCAGATGGTCTGAGTAATTATTTACAGTATTTTTGCGGAAAGATTTTCCACCACCTGGAACTTAACTAGCAAAAGGATTTTACAAGTAGCTACAATTCTGGAGCTTAATTTAAAAACAAAAAAAGTGTCAGAACTGCTTGCGGTGCGTCTTCCTTCACCATATGGTGGCATGTGACACCTTCAATTGCCCTCCAAACTCTTCAAATCACTGACAAATTGCTAGTAATCATACAAGCATTAGGAAGAAAAAAAAAAGACATTAAACCTTTCAAAGGAGATGAGATTTCTGCTATGAAAAGCAATCATAGGCTATTCTGTTTCTGGAGAAGGTCTCTAAAATGTACAGATCCCCTCAAAACAGAAGTGGCAAGACAGTAGTCAGCAAGTGCTCTATGTAATCAGCAATTACTGAACAAGCTCCAGGAAAACAATTACTTGAGGTACAAGAGTAATATGGCAGGGCTCAGAGTCATGGCATCTTCAAAGCGCTCTCAGGGAGAGTTAAGGCCCGTGCCCACGAAACACTTCCTAACATCAGCAGGGAGGATATAAGAAGTACCAAAGTTTTGCCTCGAATTTTTTTTCTAGTAACGAGGCCAGTTGTGTGTCAATAATAAAGAGAAGCTAAGACCCAAAGGAGTCGGAAGCATATCTAAGTGCTACCAGATTTCGGGTGAGGGAGAAATCGCTCATACTGGAAACGATGAGGAAAAGCATCAGTAGAAGAGACTACGTCGTATGTGCTTCTCTTTGGGTTGCTTTTAACAAGTATGCAGCCAGAAAACCTAGCCCAAATGTAAATTTTTAGAAAGCAGATAACATCTGTTCTATCCCAATGTCATGTTATTTCCAGACAACGTGGACACCCTCGGTAGTATGAAGATGTGAGGTCCCTGCAATCCTCAGTAGCCGGACCTGCTCTCTTAAGCTCACCGATGACTCCTACCGACGGGGCCAAGAGCTGACAAAAGGTCAGCAAGTGCTGCAAACTATCCTGAGCGGTTCCCAACAAAGATCCCAATAATGAGGATATTTGAGCCTGGAAGGGAAGGTGGGTAGGCTCTGCACTGGCAAGAGGGTGGGCAGGCGGGGTTATTCTCAGTTTTACAGCATCAGTGCAGCTCTATGCAATTTTAACCACGTCTGAACAAGTTTGCAAACACAGTCTTCAGTAGAGAAAATCCTTAGAAGGGACTTTTCATTCTGGTCTCTTTACTTATTGACATATTGGTCTCATAGGGAAGAGACTAGTTTGCTTCCCCATCATTCACGTACACGTAGGTAAAACTTAGAATAATTTCAATAAAAGCTTACAACATGTGTGCTTCTACTCCACAGAGCAGTTTCTTGGGTAGCTTAACATACTCTTACTTCCTGAAGGGAGTTTAAGGCAAACAATAAGGAAAACCAGGCTTCGTTGTTTTACAGGTGAGGAAACTGAGCCTCAGTGAGGATGGAACTTGATCAAGGTCATACTGCCAGTGAAAGACCTGCTATGCAGGTCTGAGGTCCACAATGCCTACATGACACTGCCAGAAATGCCCCAGCCAGAGTCCTGCCTGCCTTCTTCTGTGGAAATGAAGATCACCACCAGCTGGACAGTGACTCTCCACAATGCCTGAATAATGACCTGGGCAGCAGCCCAGGTAAGAAAGGAATACGCTTCTGTCTAAACAACACTTCCACATCAGTCAAACAGGTGTATTAATGCCTTTTGCACCTGACCCGGTCTTGTTAATTATTTCTTCTTTGGAGCCACTGTTTCTGTAAATCCAATCTTAAAGGAAAGAGAGGAAGACTGAAGAGAAATGGTTTGATAGCATCCAAACAAAATCACTTTCAGCAAGTAAACACGAGTCAGGGCTCCTGACCGGCTGTCGGTGGAGTATGTAACTTTTGGTCTCAGGGTCATGAGTTCAAGCCCCATGTTGGGTGCAGAGCTTACTTAAAAAAAAAAAAAAAGTAAACACAAGTCTGAGAATGTTAACATGACCAATTAATGTCATTATCACCAACCATTCTTCACCGGGGTCCTGGGGAGGAGGTATATCTTTTTCAGAAAGATCTTCTTCATCATCGTCTCTTTCTCCTGCCTTCCTACAATCTCTGTTGGCACCAAACACCTCCATCTCTTTGTGTTTGTCTATGATCTTCTGTGTGAAATCCACAAGGTACATATCCTCCGCTTCTTCATCTAAGACATAAAAATCAATATTCAGATTTTTGACATTCTTTTCAAAGATGTAAACCACATATGGAATTGATATGAAGCAGTCACATTCACCACTGGGCGGCTACACTCCCCCTGGACGGCTCACTAGTTGATGCATCCGCCACCCCCGCCACCCCCCGAAAGTTTACAAAGACACAGAGCCACTGCGGGATCTAACCGTGGAGCTGCAAATGTGCCATCAGAAACACATACCACACTAAAAAAATCTTAAGAGTCTAAAGTCTTCTGTTGCCTCGTCAATACAATGAGTGAGCAATATGGTCTCAGAATGTAACTTTAAGATAAAACCACGTGATTGCAAAGACACTCATTCACCCAATGACATAATATAGAAGCAGGACTGCATTTCTCATGTCGCCAGACCAAAGCAACAGACCTGTGTTACTACATGTAGCTCCCCAATCAAGGGGCTATATTATTACCAACCCTAATTATACTGTTGTGGTATGGTGTTTTAAGGGTCATAATATAGGGAAAAGAAGTCATCTGAATTCTTTTCAATGCAATTAACACCACTTTCAGGCAAGGCATGGTGCCAGGATCTGTAGTGCATACAGAGACGGGTAAGACCTATAGCTTATAATATGCTTGAGCTAAAACATGTACGCTGAAAGTTAAATAGCAACCCGTGACTTTAATTCAATTTAACCCAAGACAGTTGAAATACTCACAAATAACATTTACATTAAGTTTCACTATGCTGAATTTTCTCTGAGGTTTTTGAGTACAGGATTAAGCTCTATGGAACAGGTATTAGGTTCCCTGTTACCAGGTACCGGTGTTAACCCCCAAGGTACAGTGGAGAATAACTGAGGCTCCAAAACTTAACTTGCCCAAATATCCAATATGCCTATCAGGCCTATCAGGTCCCACCATCCTGGACAGAACCCAATCCCCAGGTCCACAGGCACACTCCTTTGACCTGATTTCTATATTAACGATACAAGTAAAGTCTGAATTAAAAAAAAAAAAAGACTAATTTTTTTTTAAGCCACAAAATAACTCACATGGGAAAGAGATGTACTTTCTCAGAGCGGAGTTCTAAGACCACATAACAGTGAGGCCTCCTGGTTAATAGACACCCTGCTGCTTCATCAAAAGGAAGACACAGCCTCTCCCCATGTGCCCTAGCTTTGAGAGTGCCTGCCTCTCCCATGCTGGGCTCCCTGCCAGGCAGGAAACATGCCTCTGCTGCCTGGAAAGAGGGAGTTTGGTTGTGTGGGCAGCCAATGACCAAGGTTCCGGCCCTGCCTCTTCTCCTGCTGCCCCACTGCCCCCTTTCCCAGTCCATCAGGCCCAGCCATACTAGTCTGTCTGCCAACACTAGCCCTCTCCTCTCTCTGCTGATCTTCTCTCACCACTCTACCCTGCAGAATCCCTTTCTCCAGCTCTCCAAAGCCTTTGAGATCCTATTAGAGCCTACCTTCTCCCTAAAGACTTCCTCACATGCCTTTTGGCAATGAAAAATGCAGTGCCTTGTAAAATCTCTTCTACTGCTATCTAATAGTAAGGCTGGGCGTTCCTTCTCTGGTGGGGAGGGGGTATGGGGAAAGGGGGATCTTCTTATTATTTTAGAAGCAATTACAGGCGCATCACAGAAAAAAATAGAAAATAGGGACAAGGAAACCTAACTCCAACACCCTGATATACCTATAATTCCCCTCAGTCATTTTTTAATATAGGTAGAATTGTTTCTAATTGTAGCCTATTTAGACCTCATTTCCTAACTTTGCTTTGTTCTGCATGCCATTGTCCTCCACTGATGACAATCCCCTTGAGGACCGAGAAGAGAATCTGGCTCATGCTACCCTTGTTTGTCCCCTCACAGCACCTAACATGTGGTGCACACTGGACAATCAGAGATTACCGTGGATGTATTTTCTCGTCCCTGTGCTGGCTCAGAAGGTAATGCATGTTATTTCTTAAATCTCTCCCCATACTTAAGGTTATTTTATTTATTTTTTTTTTTCAACGTTTATTTATTTTTGGTACAGAGAGAGACAGAGCATGAACAGGGGAGGGGCAGAGAGAGAGGGAGACACAGAATCGGAAACAGGCTCCAGGCTCTGAGCCATCAGCCCAGAGCCCGACGCGGGGCTCGAACTCACGGACCGTGAGATCGTGACCTGGCTGAAGTCGGACGCTTAACCAACTGCGCCACCCAGGCGCCCCAAGGTTATTTTAATAAATAATGAAATACCACAGGGCTATATGAGTTACAGAAAATAAAGAAGTATAAATAAATTATTGTATTTACCTATAAAGTCTCCTTTAGTCATTTTTTCATATAATTTGGCTTTTTCTTCTAATTTCTCCCTAGGAGAAAAAAAAGACAAGTATTAGAAATGGTCTTACGCCTGCTACTCGTGTGAAGGCTGCCTGACTGCTGCAATCTGCCAGGAGGCCCAGTCTGGTGATGAGGCTGAGCTGACCACCCCACCCTAAGGGGACCCTCAGACCCAGCCACTCCTGATTGCCAACTTCATGTAAGTTCCATGAGGACAAGCCCCATCTTTCTCTTATTAATGACTATATCCCAGTGCCTAGAACAATACCTGGTATATAGTAAATTCTCAATCAGTATCTGAAAATAAATAATGAATTAAGATTCCAAATGCAAACTAAGTTAAATACCAAAAAAAGAAAGAGGTGTCTAAATAAAAACATTTTCTATGTGCAACCTTCTAAAGGGATCACCATGTTCAATGCACACCCTTTGCATTACTGTTTTAAGGCACGAGTCCCTGATCATCTGTGGCTCATTAGGCTTCTCTAAGGGAGCTAAAGATCAACTTCTTAGAAGTCTGTTAAAATATGATGCATGAATACATCATACATGTATTACACAGACCATGAGTAATTTATTCATGACACAGCTAATAAAAAACAAACATCAACCCTGGTATTTCAATAAAGCAGCCTCACTGGTCACATTAATTCTGGTGACATTTACTTTTTAGTGGACACAGACTTAGTAAGATGGCTAGCAATTCCTTATTTTAGAAATAATGATGGTAAAGAGAAGTCCCAAAGAAGTCATGTGAGCTTTTGCTTGCGAAGAATCAATCACACTTAATCATAAAGGAAAATTTCACTTCTAATGGCATCCCGAGACAATAAAGTCCCTTGGTCACATGGCTGTGTGCTCTGGAACAAATTACTTCACCTCTCTTGTACCCCACCCCACCCCCAGTTCCTAAATCTGTAACAGATGAAAGAAACAGCACTGCCTCTTAGGGTTGTCATGGAGAGTAACTAGATCGCACACGGAAAGCATGCCATCAGGTACGTCATCTGCATCTTCGTCATCTAGGTCAGAAAGATTCCTCTCCCATTTTATGCATTCCTTCAACAAGTACTTCCTCCAGGCCTCCTCTATGCCAAGCACTGTTTCCGTAACAAGGACTCTATTTCGGAGGGGGCTTAACGTAGTAAGCTGTGTCATCAGAGAATCTTACTGTCTTTTTTTTTTTTTTTTAATTTTTTTTTTCCCAACGTTTATTTATTTTTGGGACAGAGAGAGACAGAGCATGAACGGGGGAGGGGCAGAGAGAGAGGGAGACACAGAATCAGAAACATGCTCCAGGCTCTGAGCCATCAGCCCAGAGCCCGATGCGGGGCTCGAACTCACAGAGCGCGAGATCGTGACCTGACTGAAGTCGGACGCTTAACCGACTGCGCCACCCAGGCGCCCCGAATCTTACTGTCTTAATGAAAATAAAACCTAAAAAATTTTTAAAAAACAAACCACAAAAAAACAGGTGTGAGGACAGAGTAACCAGGAGGACACTAGGCTAGAAAGGGTAGCCAGGGGAAACCTCTCTGAAGGTGACATTTGAGCTAAGGCTTACAGAGCAAGAAGCCAACCATGAGAGGATCTTGGGGAGAAAGCAAGTGAGACAGAGGAAGGAGGAAGTAGGAATGAGCTTGATATGTTCAAGCAGAGATCACAATGGTGGAGGATGCTGAGCAAAGGAGAGGGGGGCACAAAATAAGGACAGAAAGAGGCAGGTACAAGAACGCGTGGGAGGGGCACCTGGGGGACTCAGTTACGTGTGCAACTCTTGATTTCAGCTCAGGTTGTGATCTCACAATTCATGGGATTGAGCCCTGTGTAGGGCTCTGCACTGGAAGCACTGAGCCTTCTCAGTGGGATTCTCTCTCTCTCCTTTCTCTCTGCCCATCCCCCACTCCCCCAGCACACACGGGCACTCTCTTTCTCAAAAAATAAATAAATACACTTAAAAAACAAACAAACATGGGAAAGCGTAAGAAGCCTGGATGCAGTGTAACAGAAAGATGGCAGGAAGAGTCTCCAGATGAATAACGGAGATCAAGGAAGATGTCAGAGAAATGGCCACCACTGGATTTAGTAGATGAGGAAGTCATTAGAGACTTTAAAGAACAATTTCTTCAGTCAAGTAAGAAAGATGGAATTCAGAGGGCAAGAGTATGGGACACTTATCTGGAACAACTATGTGCCAAACACTATGTATCTCCTTTAATGAATTCCCTACAAAGCTCCATGAGCTGAGTATTAACCACCTCACTTCATAGATAAGGAACATCTCAATGGAGAAGTAACTTGCCTAAGGTCTTACATCCTCAAAGGACTGTCCCTGCCCATCTTGAGCTCTGGGGAGACTCAGAAGTCCTGTAGACCAAGGACAGACTTGACTCTTCATAAGCACAAAGAAGCCAAAGTATTATGTAATAGGTTACTGGATAAAAAAAAAAAAAAAAAAAATCACAGCAAAGTACCCAGGAAAACTCTTGTTATATACAGTAAATAACAAAGGATTATGGCACCTTTCAACAAATTAGAATTCTGAGAATATTCCAGTAGGGTGAGAAAGATGTCTCAAAAATTAACATATGCTATGTCTGCTGGGAACAGGTCAAACACTAAGAAAAACAATTCCCCAAATGCGCTAATATTCTGCCTCTTTTTTTCAAACCCAGAAGAGCTGAGTAATCTTAGCAACTACTGTTTCCAAGTGCAGAGTTTTTATTACGCAATAGATCCAAAAGCACATGAGTCATGACAGACATTCAAACTTGGGATTCCCTCTGAGTCTAGGGTGACACTGTAAATATCGAAGAGTTCTTCTTTACAGAAGAATGCCAGCTAACAAATGGAATGAAAAAATAAAAATGGAACGAATGAATTAGAAAATCATCACTTTGAAATCACCAATCTAACAACTGAGAAGTTACAAGGTTCCACTGGTGGAAATATGTTGGTGAACAAGACATTCATAGTCTCAGAGTTGCCCTCCTTAGATTATTATTAGTTACAAATGGGAAAGAGACCTTTACGGTGAAAAAAATCTATCTTAACCAAGTGATCAAAGTTCATCACCAATAATAACTCAAACTGACACTGTGAACCTCCTGCTGTGATCCAATGGGAAGGACACACCGCCTACATCTTATTCTTACCAAAAGCAGTTAATGAGACTCTAATTAGATTGTGGGACACTGCAGACACAAGCCTGGACTCACCAAGAACAGTAATGGCACAACAGACGACAAAAAGGCATGGGAATTATTCTAGACTAAAAGAGACTAAAGAAATAGGACAACTGGGGTGCCTGGCGGGATCAGTTGGTAGAGCATGCCACTCTCGATCTCAGTCGTGAGTCTGAGCTCCATGTTGGGTGTAGAGATTACTAAAAAAATAATTTTAATAAAAGGAAGAAAAAAGAAAGTCATTCTATATACAAAAGCTCTCCCTCTTTAAAAAAAAAGAGGGGTGCCTGGATGGCTCAGTCAGTTGAGCACCCGACTCTTGATTTCAGCTCAGGTCATGATCCCAGGGTCATGGGATCAAGCCCTGCATCAGGCTCCCTGCTGAGCATGGAGCCTGCTTAAGATTCTCTCTCTCTCCCCCCCCTTTGCCCTCTCCCCTGCTTACACCCTCTCTCAGAAAGAAAGAAAGCAAGAAAGAAAGAAAGGAAAATGACAGACTAAATGGAATGTGTGATCTTTGAATTCTGAATTAAAACAAAACAAACTATAAAGGATTTAACTGTGCCAGGATAACTGGTAAACTCGGACTATAGATCATATCGTATATAATACTATTTTATCAGTGTTAAATTTCTTGGGTATGATAGCACTATTGTGGTTATGTAGGAGAATATCCTGTTCTTAGGAGATACATGCTGAAATATTTTGAGGCAAAGTATCATGATGTTTAACAAAGTTTCTCTGCCCCCCCCCCCCCACACACACACCAGAGACAGAAAGGAGCAAAAGAAAATGGGGAAAGAATTAATTGGGAAACCCGGGGTATTTTTTTTTTTTTTTTTTTTTAAATATGTATTTATTTTTGAGAGAGAGAGACACAGAGTGTGAGTGAGGAAGGGGCAGAGAGGGAGGGAGATACAGGATCTGAAGCAGGCTCCAGGCTCTGAGCTGTCAGCACAAAGCCCAACTCAGGGCATGAACTCACAGACCACAAGATCATGACCTGAGCTGAAGTCGGATGCTTAACCTATTGAGCCACCCAGGCATCCTTTCAATTAGCCTGTTGCTTTGAAGTTTTTCAAAATAAAAAGTTAAAGGGAAAATTCAGTTTCGAAATGCTAACATCATAACACCTAGTAGCCCAGAGCCACACCTTCCTAGGGACATTTCTTCAACACTTGTTGATAATCTTAGTGCCTAACAAAGGCTCAAAGTTGGATTCTGTTTCATGTTCCAAATGGAGGTTATGTCTTATCTTCTTATACGATTACAAATGATATTATTTTTAGAGGCTATTTTAAATTTTTGTAGTATTTGACTGAAAAGATGACAAAATTAAACCTATAAATTCAAAAGTGTGAAGTGGAACTCTCACTTCTTTGCTTGGGTAACACCAAAGGCAACTACATTTATCAGAGTTTAACTCTACCTTGCTTTGTCTAAAGTCTTCTGTTCCTCAATCTTCTGTTCTGCATCCTTCTCAGCTCTATTTGTAACTCCTACATTCTGTTTGCTCCAGATACTTGGTTTCTGCAGCATATTAATTTAAAAAGACAAAACAGAAATACCAAATGATTGCAAAAAATCTCTACTTTTATACATCAGAAGAAAAAAACAGATTAGATCTTATGGATCAATGGAGAAAACTAGATCTTCTGACAGCCAACCTATGTCAGGCAAATAAACTATACAAGGAAAAGCTGGAGGTGGAAAAAAAAAAAAAAGCCCTAAATTATTTAAAGAATTCCTTTTACGCGACTGCACATTTATCTTTTATCTCCTGAATGACTGCAACTTAACTCAAGAGAATCAGTAATACAAATAATAAGTACCATTACCTGTAAAATCGGAAAACCATTCACAACTCTTAAAGATCTTGGTATTTTCTGCTATATTACTGTATTATCTAATTGTTTCTCTCTGTTTGGATTTATAATACCTATGTAGCTGATCTTCCATGAACAGGTACAAAACCACTTATTAGAGCATGCACTTTTCCAAAAGAAGTGCTAAAGAATTACATACAACATTATAATAGGCTTTTAAAATGCTCTAATTTCTATTTTAATATAATATATTTTATGTGGATGTTCAGCTACAAGATAGGGATTTTCCCTGAAATTTTATATGTAGCAGAGACCAGGAGACTTTCAAAAAATCTAATTATGGCATAATTCCCTCATGTTTGGAATCAGTGGAGATAACTAGATCTTATTTTTACCTTATTAGTTGTTTTTGGTTTTCCCAAAACTCCAGAATCTTTTAGAAGTTTTTCTTGTTTGAATTCTTCTTGTTTTCGGAAGAGTTCAGCCTTAAGGTCTACCAACTAGAATAAAAGCAATAAGCAAACAAAAACGATGGGTTAGTTCTAATGAGTGACCAGATTTCCAAGTTACTGTAATTCTCAAAGCAAGATTTAAAGTTCCTATAAACAGACAAAAATGAATACAAAATTAAATATAGAATCCAGTGCAAACTAAGTCAAGTCATAATGCATTCCAGCTCTGTTGGAGACGTATTTCTACTCTAACCTTCAACACTGGGCAAGGGGCGGGTAATTACTCAAAAGTAAATGAAGTTTGCATCTATTAGATTCAGACTGAATTAACAACACTAAACACCTTCTCTCTGACTGATACTGTAATCCCATATAATCATCACAACAATTTATTATTTCTGCAGAGAAATGTCTTCAGCAACTATCCGAGTACTGAAGAGCAGGATATAAACATGAAATAGAAACACTTCTGCCTCAGTTACAATCTAATAAAAAAGGTAACTTATAATACCAGTAAAATGTAATAAATGACTTTAAAAGTGGAAGAAGGGGTGCCCGGGTAGCTCAGTCCATTAAGGTTAAGCATTAAGGTTAACTGTCTGACTCCTGATTCGGCTGAGGTCATGATTTCAGGATTGTGAGATAGAGGCATGACCGAACCCCAAGTCAGGCTCTGTACTAAGTGTGCAGCTTACTTAAGACTCCCTCTCTCTTTAAATGTTTATTTATTTTTGAGAGAGTGTGGGGGGGGGGGGGAAGGGGGAGGGGGGGGGAGAGGGAGGGAGGGGGAGGGAGAGGGAGGGAGAGGGAGAGAGGGAGAGAGGGAGAGAGAGAGAGAATCCCAAGAGGGCTCTGTGCTGATAACAAAGAGCCTGATGTGGGGCTTGAACTCCGGAATTGTATGATCATGACCTGAGCCAAAGACTGATACTTAACTAAGCCCACCCAGGTACCTCTCTCTCTCTCTCTCTCTCTCTCTCTCTCTCTCTCTCTCTCAAAAAAAAAAAAAAAAAAAGAATGGAAGAAAACAGGGGCACCTGGCCAGCTCAGTCGGAACATATGACTCTTGATCTCAAGGTTGTAAGTTCAAGCCCCACGTTGTGTATAGATTACTTAAAAAGTCTTTAAGAAGAAAAAAAGAGTGGAAGAAAATAGCATAAAATTTGAGCTGCAGGAGCATTTCCTGCTGTCCAGAGTGGTCAGAGACAGCTTTGAGTTGAGCCTTAAAAGACAGGAAAGGGGCGCCTGGCTGGCCCAGTCAGAGGGGTGTGCAACTTTTGATCTCAGTCAGGGTCATGAATTCAAGCCCTACACTGGATGTAGAGATTACTTAAAATAAATAAGGGGCACCTGGGTGCCTCAGTTAGTTAAGCATCCGACTTTGGCTTAGGTCATGATCTTGGGGTTCATGAGTTCAAACCCTGTGTCAGGCTCTGTGCTTACAGCTTGGAGCCTGAAGCCTGCTTCGGATTCTGTGTCTCCCTCTCTCTCTGCCCCTCTCCCCCCAAAAAAATAAACATTAAAAAAAATTTTTTTAATAATAAATAAAATTTAAAAAAAAGATATGCAAGATGTCAACAGCTGGAAATAAAGTGGACTGAGTGAATGAAAAGAATGTATGTTTTAGAAACTGCAAGTTTAGCTCAATCACAGGGTTCAAGAACAGGAAAGGCCAGGGCAAAGGGAACAGGGCAGTTGGGTGAATATCCATGCCTATCTCTCACTGTACCAATCACTAGTGTCTACTTTGCAAAGAAAGATATAACGACAGTTTCCATTTTAAAGGTCCAGATACAGTTCCCTATACACATGGGCATTTTTTTTAATGCTTAGAGAAAGCATGCACGTGCGCATGAGAGCAAGGGGGAGCAGAGAGAGAGAGGGGGACAGAGAGAATCCCAAGCAGGCTCCATACTTGGGGCAGAGCCCCACGCGGGGCTCAATCTCAGGACTGTGAGATCATGACCTAAACTGAAAATCAAGAGTCAGAAGCTTAAACGAATGAGCCACCCAGGTGCTTCCACGTGGGCATTTATCAACAGGATACTTATAAAGCATCACAGATTGACTTTTAAGGGGAATCAAAATGAGTTCAAGGATTTCTATTTTGGAAGACATCAGTTTAAAAGCAGCCTTGGCAGGGATTTAATGCTAAAGGAAGTGTCATCCCAGAACCTAATAATCTAAGCTTTTAAACACAAAAACTTTACAGCCTCTTCTTCTAAGCCTTCTTAACCACCTCCATTTTCTAGCCGTACATTTTCCTATTCTGTGACTACTTTTGAATTTTAAAAAGAAGATGCTCTGAAAACTGTCCATCCCAGAGAACATTCCTATTATGGTTACTGCTAATTTTAACCTGTCAGGATAGAATAACTTTATTATTTATACTTTTTTTGCTCTTTTTGCTCAAACATACTAACTAGCACTAAAGTTCAATATCAGACAAGGAAAAAAGACTCAAATATTGGCACACATAGAAGTTTTCCTTTGCACTTCCTTTGCATCCTAATACTCTGCAGTAAATTGAAGATTAAATCAAATATTAGGCAATTTGCTCTGATGTAACAGAAAAGGCAACAGCTTTGGAGACAACCAGATTGAGTGAGCCAGTTCTATCACTAAGAATTCTGTATGTAAACTGGGGAAAGCCACTTTGCCTTAAATGGGCCTCAAAGTTATCAGCTATAAAACCGGGATATTAATAGCACCTACTTTCTAAGGCAGCTGGGTGAATTCAACGAGATAGTGCACAGAAACGTCAGAGCAGGTTTTCTTCTTAGAAGTAGCTAGTTTAACAAAACTGCTTACGTCCTGTTAGAGCTTAGAACTCGCAAGCACCGCAACCTACGGGTGCATTAACAACTGTTTAGTTCCTGGTCAGGGGACGCTGGGCGCTCTCGGATCCAGGGGAATAAGTCACATTCTCTCATATTCTGGGAGGACCTTGCTGGTCTCTGGACTGGAAAAGAAAGGAGGAAGGGGAATGTGTCTGCACAGCAAGCACTGGCCGGGGTTCCTCTCCGACCACGGAGGGAGACACGACTGGCAACGAGGCCTGGCCCGGTTGTCGCAGAAGGGCAAGGACGTTCTTAAAGGGGAAAAGATATCAGGTTCAGGTCCGTATCGAAGGAGGGAATCCCGGTCCGGGTGTACGTCCGAGGGGAGAACCCAGTAAGAAAGTTGGGCCGGGTCCCCAACTGAAACAAGCCAGGTTCGGGTTCCTGTTTGCGGGAAAGCCACACAAGGTCGAGATTCTTGTCTAGTGGAGGTGAGGAGAACTCGGAGCCCCGGAGCATCACCGTACCCGCACTCACCGAAGAGGCAGTAACGTCCAAAGGCTTTTTCCTCCGGTCCATTCTGGCACCAGAGGCTCCCAGCGCAAAGCGAAGAAGCACCGACGCCCTCCCGCAGGCCTCTAACGCCTGCATCCGGCGCAACCGGAAGTGCTGTTATAAAACAGAGGAAAAGTTTGCGACGCCGGCGCCATCTTGGAAGGGTCAGATGTTGTGCATGGTGTGCCTGCCACCATTTTGAGAGGGTCAAAGAAGCCCACTGTTAAGCTAAGGCCATCTTGAAGAGAGAGGAAGGTAACAAGGGCTAGTGTTGGCGCCATCTTGAGAAGGACGGAATGTGGCTTTCAGAATGATGGACGCCATCTTGAATGGGGCGGATTGGGTGCTGGGATGGCGCCATCTTGGGGAGGGCACAGTGAGCACAATTGTTCTTCCTTTTGAAAAGAAAGGTGGGCTGGGTAAGGACTGGAAAGATCTAAATGAAGACCTGCTGTACGACTGGCACTGTTTGGTGCTTCTTACACTTTAACTTATTTCTCACAAAAGCCATATGTGATACGGATTATTATATTAATCTTGGTAGAAATGACAATAATAGCTAACATTAATACAGTGCTTATTATATACCACTTTACATATTTCAGCTGTTTTGGGTTACCTGGATGGCTCAATAGGTTTAGCGTCCGACTCTTAATTTCACCTCAGATCATGATCTCAGGGTCGTGGGATCCAGCCCCACGATGGACTCCAAGCCAAGCATGTTTAAGATTCTCTCTCCCCACTCCCTTCTCCATACCCCCCCCCCCCTTTTCTTGTGACACACCAAAAAAAACAAAAAAAAAAAAAAAAAAAAAAAATGCTGTACACATATTTCTGCTAGTAAGAACATGAACTCCAGAGGCCAGTTTCCTGGCTTCCAATCACACTTACTGGCTATGTAACTTTGGAACTTTGGAAAAGTTACTTAACTTCTTCTGTGTCAGTTTTCAAATGGGAAGAAAATAGTCTGTACTTCATGGGATTTAATGAGGATTATATAAGTTAAATGAGCTAAGTTTGATAAAAATATTAATGATTGTGGAGTGCCTGGGTGGCTCAGTCAGTTGAGCATCTGACTCTTGGTTTTGGCTTAGGTCATGATTTCACGATTCCGTTTGAACCCTGCATTGGGCTCTGCTGTTGACAGCACAGAACCTGCTTGTCTGTCTCCCTTGCTCACTCTCTCTCAAAAATAAATAAATAAACTTAAAAAAACATATTAATGATAACAATAGACTAATGACCTCCCCTGCCAAAGATGTCCATCTTTTAATCTGCAGGAACTGTTCATATGTTTCCTTATATGGCAAAAGGGAATTTGCAGATGTGATTAAATTAAAGATCTTGATATGGGGAGATTATCTGGGTGGACCCAACGTAATCAAAATGTCCTTATAAGGGAGGCAGAAGGATCAAAGACCATGTGGCAAGGAATGCAGGCAGCCTTTAGAAGGAAAAGACAAATCCTCCACTAGAGCCTCTAGAAGGAATGCAGCACCACTGACACTAGACACTAGTGATTCTGCATGGCCTACAGTTCAACTCACTCTGACCTTGTGTAACTGGAGATAGCCTCATATTCCACAAGATAAGGGCTGCATCCTGTAAGACTGCCCCCACTTCAGACGCCAATTCCAAGTCCAGTCTATCACCTATGCTTCTAAATTGGAGGTTCCAATCACCCCTTCCTTGGGTTTGATCAATTTACTAGAGCAGCTTACAGGCTCAGAGAACATGTTACTTATCAGATTACCAGTTTATATCATATAACTCCAGAACAGCCGGTGGGAGGTGGGGTGGGGGGGTGGGGGGCGGGGAGGAGATGCATAAGGCCAAGTTATGTGGGAAGGGAGATGGAGATCCCATACTCACTCTGAGTGATCGGTTCAAATGGAACCATGAAATCATGACCTGAGCCAAAACCAAGGGTCGGACCCTCAACTGAGTCACCCAGGTACCCCACAACCATTAATATTTTTATTAATCTCCACAAATCTCTTCATGTTCACCAATCTAGAAGCTCTCCGAATCCTGTCTTTTTTAGAGGATTTTATGGAAGCTTCATTACATAGGCATGATTGAATCGTTGGCCACTAGTGATTAAAGTCAATCTCCAGTTCCTATCCCCTCCCTGGAGGTCAGAGGGTGAGACTGAAAGGTTCTGCTTCTAGCAACCAGCTCCTACCCTTAGGTGCTTTCCAAAAGTCACTCACCAACAGAACAAAGGACACCTTTACTGTTGTCTTCCCTTAGGAAATTCCAAGCGTTTTAGGAGCTCAGTGCCAGGAACTGGGATGAAGACCAAATATATATTTATTACAAATCACAATATCACACCTTGTAAGGCTTATTTCAGACTTCTGACCTCCAGAACCATAGGAGAATTTGTATTGTTTTAGGCCCAACAATTCGTTATGAAATGGCTTAAAAGCACAAAGTTGAGGGTTGCCTGGGTGGCTCAGTCGGTTAAGCGTCTGACTTCGACTCAGGTCATTATCTTGTGGTTCATGAGTTTGAGCCCCACAGCAGGCTCTGTGCTGACAGCTTGGAGCCTGGAGCCTGCTTCGGATTCTGTGTCTCCCTCCTTCTCTGACCCTCCCCCACTTACACTCTGTCTCTCTCACTCTCTCTATATATACAATAAAGAAACTTTAAAAAAAAATAATGAAAGCACAAAGTTGAAAATCAAAATGGCTGTACTAATGGCCCAGCGAGGCTCGATTTCAAACTAAGTAACCCTTTTCCTCTCTTCCTCAAACCTCCCCTCCTCCCTTCTTAGCCTTTTCTTTCAGGAACCCTGTACCACCCTGACAACTGAGCTGGCAGTGCATACACAGTCCTGGCAAAACCAGCTAGATCCTGATGTCCCTCTAAAACACCCCAGCCCCCAACTTTGGGCGGGCTTGCAGTTTTGCAGCCTCTTTTGCTCTGCAAAGCAATAAAGCTAATGTTCCTCTTTACCCCAAACTCTGTCTTCGAGTTATGTTTGCACTCTGAAGCACAGAGATTGATTTTTGATGACACTTACAATAGGAAACTGATAGAAAAGATTTTAGCAACAGCCCTACTGGATGTCAGCAATGTGTGATGATACTCTTTTCATGGGTTATCTGGTTTAATGCTTGAAATAATCCCAGAGGTGGGAGCTACTTATCTCCATTTTACAGAGGAAAAAAACGAGGTGCAAGAGGTTAAGTGACAACCCAGAGGGCCTTTGCCAGCTAGCAAGTGCTGGAGCCTTGAGTCAAAGAATAACTCAACGACATTGAGCTCATTATTTGCACTCTACTTACTTGTAAAGAGGGGAACCATCTAAAAATGGCTAGAAGAGGACTTCTATGAAAGAAAGAGGGGGAGAAGGAGAAGCCAAAGACGGACTGGAAACCATGAATTTTAGTTTCCTTGCCCAGTTGACCACTGGCAATGATGCCATTCAAAGGGTTCTGATCTTGGGCAGCTAGAAAGAAAGTAACTTTAGTTGTTTCCATAAACAGAAGACCTTGAGAGTTGAATTTACTCTTTGTAATGCCTTCCCTGGTCCTTTGCTGTCATCTCCATGCTCATTAGGCAAGTTTATGCCATCATCTTTATGAGAAGTTCTCACTAGAGGGGCATCCAGCTGATTTTAATTACCTCCCAAGCCGTTGAAATTACTAAGAAAAAGCCAGGGAGTCTCCTTGATTCCCCCCCAGCCTCACACACTTCAAGGTCAGAGAAGCAGGGAAAGCTTAATCTTGGATGGACTGGAATGCCCTCTGAGGACACCAGTGATTTTTCACATGTCCTGTTTCTTCAAATTCTTCCTTTGATGCTTTCCAAACGTTTGGGTCATCTAGAGTGGCCTTCAGCTACCTAATACAAAAATTGAGGCCACAGCCCTTATGTTCTTTGCCGGGCTGTTCATCTTCACCCGGATCCCAGCCCATGGACCTGGGTTCATTCTGGAAGAAAGAGGCAGACAGGGTGCTCTAGCCTGATGAGAGAGAGCCCAGGGCTTCCTCCAAAGAGCCTAGGACTTGGTCCCAACCACACCCCCTCAGCTACCTCGAGAACATCGCCTCACCCCTCTGTGCCTCAACACTCTTACCCAGTTGGGCACACAGGATGTTTGAGATCTAGAGCTCAGAAATGATTTGCAAGCTGACAGGTGCTGTGCACACATCACTTACAGGATACAGAAGTTTTGTTCAGTGCCAGTTTTCTCACAGCAGAAGGCACATGCTTGAAGACAGTCTGTGTTATGACGCTGCATATTTTGCAGTGTTCTGAGGTCCATTTTGTCCCCCTGCTGGGTCCCAAGGGGGGTGGGACTAGGTGGGAGACCAATTATCTTCTTCCTTCTCATCTCTTAGTAGGTTTTAATTGTCAAATCTCCTAGGTGCTTTAAGTAAGGGGGAGAGAGGAGACCTTCCAAAACATATAGAAGCTATTTCCCTGTGGACATGGCCACCAAACCATGCTCTTATTTTTAAAGGGGGCCCTGAAGTCATTTTCCAACACAAGGTCTCATAGAAGCTTGGTTGCAGGCTGTAGCCTGTGCTGCTCCTGTAATGTTTTAATTGGGAGTTAAGTCAAGAGGTTTAATTTCATCCAGTCCCGGCTTTGGCATGTGTACAATTTTTCTATATATCCTGTTTCCTCAAACTAAAAATGTGTCTCTCCCCCATGCGTTCAGCCCATAGCATCTTAACCTTTGTTCTGTCTCCAGAACACCGTCTGTGATAATAAATTACTCAGCAGTGGATGAATTAGCCAAACCCAATGTGTGAAAGAAGATTAGGAAATTAGGTTCTAAGCACAGGCACAGGATGGGGCCAAAAGATACCGAGACTTGTATCCCGGTTAACAAAGAAACTAACCTTTATTGGCATCAGGCACAAAATCTGCTGTTGGCAATATTTCATTGAATCCCCACAACAACCTCAAGAGTAAGTGCTGTTGTTATCTTTTTTGTAGATGAGGAAACTGAGACACAGAGAAAGTAACTTGACCAAGGTCACCCAGCTATTCTTGGTCTCAGGATTTGAACCCAAGCAGCCTAGTTCTACAACCTCACACTGTCCTCCCTTGGTGGATTTGGGACTGCATTAGCTTTGCGTTGATTCATTTATTCATTCATCCGTTTAAGTCTGTGGAGGAAGGGAGGAATTTTTACAAGAGCTGACCCCAGAATATTTCTGCAGGAGGCACCTGTCATTAGGTTATTGCAGGCAGAAGAGGCTGACCAGGTTAATGTCAGGAGGCCTGAAGGTGCACCCTGGGGTTGGACAAGGATCATGGTGGCCTCGAGAGCCCACCTGAGCTTTCAAATCTGGAATAACAGGACGGTGAATGGAACTTTTCCTGCTGCCTGGGAAATTGGTGGTGAGTCCACAGCTGAAAACACGAGGTACTAAGAATTCTATAGCCTGGAGAAAACCACCTATCACTGGGTCCTGACAGTTGCCCCCAGCCTCAACCCAGTGGCTTTGAGGAGGAAGGGCAGAAGATGCCTTACTATGTTCAACTCACCACCGCCTCCCCCACTCCTCGCCGCCAGACCCACTGCTGAGAGGAGGCAGGGGAGCCTGAAGCCAAGTGAGGGAGGGGCTCCAGGGATGGAGCACAGAGGGCAATGTTTGAGTGGGATATCCCTCAGGATGTTGAAGGCCATGAAGTGGGGAAAAGCAGACCCTTCCTTTTGGCCTTGTGTTAGTTTCCCAGGCCCAAACCTGGTAGTTGGAAAACAATAGACATTGTCTCACATTTCTGGGGGCTGGAAGTCTGAGATAAAGGTGCCAGCAGGGCCACACTCCCTCTGCAGTCTGTTGGAGAATCCTTCCTTGCCTCTTCTTAGCTTCTGGTGGTTTGCTGGCAATCTTTGGCATCCCTTGGCTTGTAGATGCATCACTCCTATCCTCCATCTTTGCTCGGCATTCTCCCTGTGTCTCTGTCTTCACACGGCTGTCTTACAAGGATGTTGGGCATATTGGATGAGGGGCCCGGCTTTCTCAGTATGACCTCAGCATAACTAATTACATCTGTTAACGACCCTACTTCCAAAAAAAGGTCACATTTTGAGATGCTGGGGTTAAGACTTCAATATATCATTTGATGGTGGGGACCCATTTCAACCCCCAACGGGCTCCACTGCCGGTCTCGAAAAAGGACAACTTGTGGATCCACAGTGCCATCTGGGAGGAGGGAATCTGAGGCCTCCCTCCACTCCAGAGAGCCTGGGGTTACAAACTGCCTGAGGCATCATTAAGAAGTGCCAAAGAAAGGTGGCCAGATAGCCTGGCTGCTGAGATGGGACAAAAGGAAGTTGGTCGGTACGGTACATTTGCCCCCATCCGGGTCAGGCTGCTGGGAGGCCAGCTAGGGAAGACTGTCAATGATGCTGCTGAAATCACTCATCACCTGGCCTAAGGCCCAATTTGCAGGATTCTCTACCAGTAAAGCATCTTTAACCCTTTGGAAGCAAGTCACTGGCCAGCCCACTGTCCAGTGGTGCTGTACAAGTTTTAACTCATCAGATTTTTACAATAACCCAACGTCGTGGGGCCTGCCGCCACCTCATCTTACAGCTGAGGGAAACGAGGCTCAGGGACACACTGAGGCTGTGCAGGAGCTCCCAACCTCACACGCCTGCCTCTCCTATAAGATGGGGCTCCTGCACCTGTTTCTCCCCTAGGTCACCACCTTCTCTATGTCCTGCCTGCTGTCCCTGCTCTTCATGCATCCAGAGGTAGAAACAACCCGAGTTCCTTTATGGCCCCAAATCTGCTATGAGACTGTACTTGAAAGAAAGAGGCCCCTCATCACGTTCCTTTTTACAGACATCACAGGGCATCACAGAGATCCTTATTGCAAACGCCCTGCTGCCCAGTTTCATTTCCTGCGTAGTCTAGATGGACACAGATAGAGGCAGGGGGTGGGAGGCATGTGTGGGGGGGGGGGCTGTGAATCTCACAAAAGGGACCCTCATGATGGCTGCATCACATCTCTCCTGGATCCTGCAAGGGAGAGGCAGGGCGCAGGGAAGCCAGGCACCAACTTGGGTCCTGTGACATTGGCAGGAGGGACCTAGGGTCACGGTCTTAAAGGAGAAGGCAGGGTACAGAATAGGATCATTGAGGGAAGCTGCCTGGATGAACCAGGCTCCGGCACCCCAGCTCCATCTTCCTTCCCAGTGGTCACCCTCAAGATGACAGCACACAGGGAAGGGTGTTTATCCCTGCATTTGATATTCAATGCATGCCTTACAGGTGCCTGTTCTGTGCTGGGAATCGTGATGGCGCTCTGCATATACTGTCGTCCTTCATCCTCTCCCAGCCCGGGAGATGGGATTCTTGTGTTCATTTTACAGACGAGCAGATGGGGGTTTGGAGAGTGAAGCTGACTCACAGCTGGTGGTGGAGCCAGAATTCAATCCAGCGGTGTCTGACTGCAAACACCCTGCTCCTTCTGCCCATCCCTCACCTACTCCTTCATCCAACACGTCTATTTTTCACCTTTGCACATGCACCAGCTATTGCGCCAGGTGCTGGAGAGACAGAAATACATGACGCAGCCATGGTGCTTGTCCTCATGTCCTCAGGTTCCAGGGGGAAGTCAGATCCCTCCCTTCCCAAGTAACCAGCACATTACCACGTTGTAGATCGGGCTCGTCGCCGTGATCACCAGTAATGGTGATGTGGTGTGGTAACGGAGAATCACGAGGTGGTGGAAGGGGATCTAATACACACTGTGTGATCAGGGAAGGTGTCTCTGAGCAGGTGACATTTAAGTTGTGCCTGGATAATTAGAAGAGCAGGGGGCAATACTTTTAAGGAAGAAGGAACAGCAAGTGCAAAGGCCCTGAGGTCTAAAAGAGGCCAGATGAAGGCAAGGGTGATTGGTACCGAGTGAGGGAAGGGGAGAGGATAGGATGTGAGGTAGGAGAGGTGGGCAGGATCCCGGTCCTGCAGGGCCTTGTAGATCAAAGGGTGGGGTGGGGGGTGTCCAGGATTTATCCTAGGGCAATGACAAATCTTTTCTCTCAAGGTGCTCACATTTTAGAGTGGGATTTTTTAACCTTGGTGCTGTTGACATTTTGGACCAAGTGATTCTTTGTTTGGGGGGCTGCCCTGGGCACTGTAGGATGTTTAGCAGCATCTCTGACCTCTACCCATTAGATACCGATGGAATTTCCTCACCCCACCCCACCCCACCTGTCATTGGGACAACCACAATGTCCCAGATACTATCAAATGCCCCGCTTTGAGAACCATTGACTTACCGTACCTAAGGTTTGCTGTTACAAAGTCCAGTGTGTCTGGTCCAGTTGATCTCTTGGGTGGCCTGCCTCCACACGGTAACTGAGGGATCGGAGCTTATTCAGCAGGTGGCTCCAGTATCTCAGAGCCCTTTGCTTCCACCTAATAGACAGGGAAGAGAGAAGCATGGAAGGTGGCCAGGCCTGGACATGAATATGTATGTCATTCCCGTCCACAGTCCATTGGTCAGAACTCAGTCTGAGGTCCCAATCTACCTGCAGGGAATGTTCTTCTCTCATGCATCCAGGAGATGGAAGTGACCCTGGTGGCATAAGGAACCGTCTCCACACAATGAGCTTAAGCATTTACTTATGTGACCCGTTGATTGCTCACGACACCCCGCGGGTACTGTTCATTCCATTTTCCCATCACTTATCTGAATCGCGGGCCAGTGGTCAGAGCAGGAACACTGGGACCCCAGGGAGAACAATGAGAAGGCTCAACGCTGGGTTCCTTGGACCACAGCTTTAGGCTGACATACGCAGTAGACGGCCGCAGTTTGTCTTGTCAGCATCCCACCCTCCTTTGCTAGCAAGAACCCTCAATTTTTGTTTGAGGAGGCAGTTTCGTACACTCTTGATCCAAGTGAGTCTCCCTGCCCAGTGCCAGCCAGTGACCCAGGTTCGTGCCAGTGAGTGTGCTGCATTCCTTGGGCCACTGTACCTGTGCCTGGTTCTCCTCACTCTGCTCGATGAAAGTAAGTCTCAAGATTTTGCTAAGAATGCTGGGACAGAGTCATCTTTTTTAGGTTGGATGTGAATTGATGTTCCTGGCAACCATCTTGTGGCCATGAGGAAAATCCTCAGAATGGAGCCGACCTGGAGAAAGTGGAGAAGACACATAGAGTCAAATCAAGTGCAGGTGGCCTGTTTGTACTTTGTGTCTAATCTCAAGAAGTCAGACCCTTGAACTTTCTAATTACATGAATTAGTAAGTTCCCATTTTCTGTCACTTTGCGATCAGAAAAGTACTGAGCAACATAATACATTTTCCCCCTCAAGGCCAGGGAGACCTGGGGACTGAGGAGGGGCAGGATCTGCAGGAGCCACCCCCAGGATGCACAGGAATGCCAGAGTTGGGGACAGGAAACTGAGAACCAGAGGCAACTAGAAAATGGTCATAATATCTCTAATATTAGGACAAAGTTGCCCTGACATGCCATCCTGAACTTAGAAGCTCAAATAAAGAAAATAGTATCCAACATTGGTTCCACCTTATGAATCACTAATCTAACGGGTCCTGACCACAACCCTGAGAAGTAAATAACTTTAATCTATCCATTTTACAGGTGAGAAGACTCAGAGAGGCTAGGCAACTGGCCCAAGGTCATCCAGCAAGTTAAACGGTAGAGTTGGGACTCAAAATCAGGTTTCTGATTTTGAGGGACTCCATAGCCCATGTGTTATTTGTTTTTGTTTTTGTTTTTTGTTTTTTGTTTTTTTGGTATATGATTAACATCTTCCTGAGCTTGTTTTAAAAAATCAAGCCAGGATAGCCTTTTGTTTTTTATCCAAGCCTGGGATTTCACAGGCTATCCACCCAAATCACCCAGACATAGACTTGGGGAAACCAGAGCAATGCCCTCCCCCCGCCACCAACTCCTCCTCCCTCGGGTCCTGTGTTTGGGTAACAAACGCCTTCGCTAGAATACATATTTAAGCGTTCCAGGGCACACAACATCTGCTGCAAACATGCTCACAGTTCCCTTCTGCAGGTGCATGGTTCAGCGTGGGCGAGACGGAGTGCAGAGAAGACAGCTAGAAATGTCAGACGATATTCACACCCCACCGTCTAAGAATTAACAAGCCTTTGCAGAATGGCTTCTGTCAGCAACCCCAGGCGTGGGGGGACACACACCCTACTTCAAGCATGGTGCATTTGTGCCCCTGGCAGGTGTGTGTGTGTGTGTGTGTGTGTGTGTGTGTGTGTGTGCCCATGGTTCGTGAGTGTGCACGCACAGTGATGCACACACAGCTCCTAACCAGAACTGAGTGGCAGTGCCTCCTGGAACCGAGCAAGTGAGTCAGCCACCCAGGAAAGGGAGGCATGATGATGATGGTTCTTCCAGATGGAATGATGCTTCCTAGCCCTTAAAGAAAAAAAAAAAAAAGGTCTTCCTGGTAATTTAGAAGAAACAAAAAACCGAATCAAACCCCAACTCTTACAGGCTCTAGGGAGACTCATTAGTGTGAGAGGTACTTTATCATAAAGATATTGGGTTTCTCTTCATGTAAGCAAATCAACGCAGAAGACTGTGTATTTTTCAGAACCAATTCTGAACGAGCCAAAATGAGTTGTATGCAAGCTTTTGTTTCTTTTTCCTCTGGACCAATAGGAGGGCCAACTCTTCACTCCTGCTGACTGCCCTCCCCTGGGGCACCTTGCCAGTGACACATGATCCTAGCTGGCCAGTCCTGACTGGTAGAATGTCATGATTGATTAATAATGTCTGTCTTGGGTGAGGCATGGTGAGCAGACATTCATATGTCAGATACTTCCCATTTCTGCTTCAGAGTTTGAGATACTTGAACGTGTCTCATGACTAATATTCTTTTTTTTTAATGTTTTATTTATTCTTGAGAGAGAGAGAGAGAGAGAGAGAGAGAGAGAGAGAGATAGTGTGAGTAGGGGAGGGGCAGAGAGAGAGGGAGACACAGAATCCAAAGCAGGTTCCAGGCTCTGAGCTGTCAGCACGGAGCTGGACATGGGACTTGAACCCACAAACCGCAAGGTCATGACCTGAGCCAAAGCCGGACACTTAACCAACTGAGCCACCCCAGGGTGCCTCATGACTAATATTCTTAAAGCAATGAGAATATTACTTATCAATCCATGCATAAATATTTATTGAGCCCACACACATGCCCAGTCCTGTGCTAGGTGCCATAACGTGAGAAGGGGGAGCAGAATTAGCAGTAAGCATCTTCTATATGTTGGCTGTTTTCTGTGCATTTTCTCAAATTTCATTTCCCCCTCAAAACACCAGGTCTGAAAGGTTTTATTTTCTCTACTTTCTGAATGTTGAACTGAGGATCAGAGCTAGTCAGGGGCACATCCTGGACTCCAGTGCAAGCCTTAGACCTCTAGTCTGAGCCTCTTTCTACATACATCGATTCTGGTTAATAGCAAGATGGCCACACCAAGAACAGCGGCTAACACTTACATGGTCTTTACTATGCATCAGGCAAGGCTCTAAGAAATTTGCATACTTAATTCACTTTCTGTTTCCTCTGTTAAATAGAAGGGCAGAAAAACAGATGAATGAAATTGTGTTTCCTGGCCACAAGGAGCTCGTGGTTCAGCCAATGAGACAAAGGGTAATTAATAATTTCATGTTCAGGTGCACACTCTCAACCTAATGAATGTCAAGACATCATCTCCTCCAGGATGCCTCCCCTGAGAGCCCCCAGCCTCTAGGCTCTGGGGAGCCCATCTGATCCATCTCTGACATCTGGTTCCCAGCACAAGACCTTTCTGAGGGTATGTGCTGCAGAGTATTTGCTTCATGTATGTACCCATGGAAATCTCTGGGGATGGATGGATGGGGCAAGGAGATGCTACCTCTCCTGGGTCAACAGGAAAGTAAATCTCTGGGGCCTCTCAGAGCCAAGAGACCCTGGGCCACTTCCATGCTTGGGGGTGCCTGATAGACCAAATAACGAAGAAATGGTGTCACAAAGTGGTATATTTTACAAGGTACAAGTCAACAAACGAATGCTTTGAGCAACACAACCCATAAAACACAATGAGGAGTATGTGAAAGAAGTGTTCCTGAAGACCCTGCATAATTCAAAACTCTCACAATTCAAGACCAACAAGGATAAGACGGAGGCAGCTTCTGTTTATGGCTGGCGTGGCGCCATCGTGTGGCACCAATCATGAAGTACAACTTAGAATTCTTTTCTTGGCCGGCCCTCTCTGAAAATGTTGGACTCTTGAATTTCCTTCCACTAACTGGTGTGTGTGCGTGTGTGTGTGTGAAAGAGAGAGAGAGGAGGGGGAGATATTTTTACTGTTTTCAGTTTTGCATTTGAAATTACACTTCATTAATATTTTTACAAAGCACTGCCTAAAATTCACACAGAAAGTGACTTCCCCAGAATGTCTCAAATCTGAATGTGTGAGGCCCTGCGTAAATGTGAGGATGGGACGAATTACCACTCCCCAACCTGTGACAGGTCCCGCGAGTCAACATGTTCACTTGTTCACACCCTTCTCTCATTGGGTCCGGGCCCTGGGACATGGAGGCAGGAAGCCAGGGGGATGTGTTTGGCCACTCAAGCAGGGTGCCCACAACAGCAGGGGATACTCTCTACACTGTAGCAATGAATTCCTACAGCGAATTCCTGTCTGCCATGCTGGTGCGGAGAGCTCCCTGCTGTCACTGTCCAGCCGGCTGCTTTCCCACGAGAACCCCTTCCTGACATGCTCCGCCTTACATCGGACACTCCTACAGCCCATTTGGGCAGTATTAAGGCAGTTCTAGGTCTTGTACTTTCTTGGGGGTGAAGAGAATTCATTTAATGTTGAACAATATTGCAAGAGCACCTTCTGGGGTGCGTGGATGGCTCAGTCAGTTAAGCATCTGACTTGACTTTGGCTCGGGTCATGATCTCATGGTTCATGCGATTGAGCCCCACATCAGGCTCTGCGCTGACAATGCAGAGCTTGCTTGGGAATCTCTCTCTCTCTCTCCCTCTCCCTCTGCTCCTCCCCTGTGCTTGCTCTCTCTCTCTCTCTCTCTCTCAAAATAAATGAATAAACTTAAAAAAAATAAACAACATAAATATGTAAAATACACCATATTTCACTGATTCTATGATGTGGATTTATTTCTCACATTTAATATGTCTGAAATCAGGGTGTATCCTATACTCGATGGTGTCTCAGCATTGTTCTACAGTTTACTTGGTGTTATTTTTTCCTTCTTTGTGGTACAAAACTAATGGCTCATCTTGCTGTTGATGTTGTGCGAATCTGATGAACTGTGGAGTAAATTATACAGTGCTAATAAGGAGAAAAATCAAGCAGGGAACTGGATGAGAAGTGCAGTAGAGTGGGGGCTGCGTTCTCTAGGCAGACCTGGCAGATAGGGAGAAGGTGAGTTTCAACAAAGACATGAAGGAGGTGAGGGAGAGAGGCATGTGGCTGCTTGGGGGAGAGCACTGCTGGTAGAGGGAACTGCATATGCAAAAGCCCTGAGGAAGTAGCCTGCTGGGAAGAGCAAGGAGGCCCAAGTAGCTGTAGGAAAATGAGCAGGGGGGTGGGGGGAGCTGGGGAGGGACTGAATAGTGGATAAGTTCAGAGAGGGAGCAGCGGCCAGATTATCCAAACTTTACGATCTTTGCAAGAACTTTGATTTTTACTCTGAGCGAACTTTGAAAGCAGTCTTGGTCATCTGATGCCCATTTGCAGATGAGAAAGTTGAGTGTCAGTGAGGTTTTTAAAATGTCCCAAAGCAACCCAGGAGAGCAGTGAAGCCCGGATTCAGAGCCAAATCTGACTCCCAGGGCAGCTGTCAACTTGAAGGAGGCAGGCAAATGACTAGCGTGGAGAGATGAGATGGGACAATTGAGTGCCCAGCCAAGCCAAGGCAGAAGTTGGTGGGGGAGCTAGCATGGAGGAGGTTCTGGAGTCCCGAGGGTGCTCAGCAAGATCGGAGGGAAACCTCCTCTAACTCCCTCTGCTGGAGCCCCCTAAAGCTCAGGCACCCAGATTCACAAAAGGAACATCCCTTTAACATACAAGAACAAGAACATAATTCTTGAAAGAGGGATTAAGATTAAATGAGCATGATTATCACGGCAGCGATGAAACCACACAGATTTCATGTGTGCATCTTGTTGCTCAAAGACTTGAATAAATATGTTTAACAATTAGTTGTTAGTTAATGAATCAGTAATGCCCTATAAACTAACTTATTGAACTGTGTCAGAGATTCACTAAGTATTAGGAGCTCCAAGTTGGATGCCTGGAACATGCATTGACAGAGCGAATCCCTCCCAGCCCTTTGGCTGTTGGCTAGGATGGGGAGGGAGCCCAGTATTGCCAAGCCCAGTCCTCTCTTCCTTCTTTCCTATTTCCCTCCCTTCCTTCATGGAGCAAGGTTGAACCTGCCAATTTGGAGACCCACACACTCAGCTATGGGTAGTGGCAGTTGAGATAGGGTGACCATTCCAGAATGCTTCCTTTTTGCAGTAGACTCATTGTATGAATGGCCTCACTGTACTCACATCACTTTGCAATGTGACTTTGCAGCCCCTCTCATTGAAAGATGATTCTATTTCTCCAACTCTTGAAACTGAGCTGAACTCATGACTTGCTCTGGTCAGTAGAATGTGACAGAAGTGATGGTGTGTCAGTTGGGAGTACCTGCACGCTTCCTCTCTCTCATACCCCATGAACAAACCTTGTCTAGTCTGCTGGAGGATGTAAAGAGGCTTGGAGGAGAGCCCAGGTGTCCCAGCTTACATTGTGGACCAGCTTACGGACATCTGACCCCAAAACTATGAGAGCCCAGAGCAGATCAGAACGTTCCCTACATGACTCTCAGCAGACCTCAGACACAGGAGGGAGCCTAGCTGAGACCAGAAGTATCACCCAGCTGGCCTGTAGTCTCATGAGCAATAATGTTCATTGTTTCAACCCATTGAGATTGTAATGTTTGTTATACAGCAGTAGCTAACTGACACCCCTCTGCTCTGACGTTGTTCCTGATGGGGCTGGGTTGTGTGACTTAGAATGTAACATCTTTTTGCCTTTTTTTCTTGGCAGGCAGGAGAAAATAGAAATCGAGGGATTTCTGAAGGAATGTCAGGATATTTGGGTATTATAGTAATGGGATAAAAAACTACCATGACAGGAAAAAACACGTAACCAGATAAAAATGTGTCAAGGGGCCATATCCACTAACACGGAGTTCATGTACACGTTCCCCAAGCACTCCCCGCACACTCCCTCCTCCCCCCAAGCAATGAGGACACCTGTGTAAGCAAACAAATGAACATTCCCACTGGAACACACTCATGCTCGCTCCTGAGCTAACCTGCACGACTCCTCCTGGGATACCGGGAAGTGTGTATCCTTGTATCTGATTGCTGACAAGACTTGAGAAACGGCCAGCCTTGCCTTTGCTCGTTTTTCACTAAGAACTCTATTGTGCTAGAAACATCAGAGTGAAGATTGCAGCCATTGAAAGAAGGAAAAGGATGGAGATTTTTCAGGCTTATCAAGAAATGCGGTGAAACATTTTGCCAAAAAAAAAAAAAAAAAAAAAAAGCACGGACCACCTGTGTTCACCCATCAGCTCACAGGTCTCTTCATTTTCTCCCTAAGGTCGGTACTGGCATGATCCCCATTTCAAAGATAAAGAAACTGAGGCTCAACGAAGTGACTGTGCAAGACCACAGCTGGGAAGGGCAGAGTGGAGGCCAGAAGTTCGGGCTCCTGTCTCCACATCTCTGGCAGGATGGTCGTTCTGAAAGATGGAATCCGCATGGAATGGCCCAGTTCTGAAGCTTGGGGGTGGGGACATGGGTGTTTGCTGTTACTGTCCCCCTACTTTGTATGTCTGAAATGCTTTATCATAATTTTCTTAGAAGAAATGAGACCGATGCTTAACCGATGGAGCCACTCAGGTGCTCCAGGAAGTCTGTTTGAAAATACGTATCAGATCTAAGTCATTGGCTATAATCTTTGGGTTTACCGAACCCCTGCACTTAGATCCCCGGATGCTCTCTTCAGAACCACCTTTGTGCAACACTAGTTAACACATAAGGTAAACAGCAAGAAAGGTGAAGGGAGAGCAGGAAGAAGAAACTGCCTCCCCCTCAGGCCCCCCAAAGGCTCTGTGCCTTATGTGCTCCACCATTAAAGGTCTGGAATGGCCCTGATTTCAAATATTTTGGCCTGTTTTTCTGTTGAAGAACAGTGCTTCCGAGCTTGGGAGGACAGGGGTCGCAGGGGCCTCTGTCAGTGCCCTGCGTGAGGCCCCGGACCCCATCCATCTGGCGGTGCCTGAGGCCTTTTCCTAGCTGTTGGACATGCTGGCTAAGGATTGCCCCCTGGGAGCAGCCCCAACCAATGGCTGAAGAGAGTCAGGGTGAAAACATGCCAGATCCCTTGCCCCTTAGGGGGGACCACCGTGAGCTCCATCCTTCCCTGACCCTCAGCGAGTCTCCACAGCATTCCGCTCCAGTTGCCCACAGCAGTATCCATGTCCGAAGCTGGCTTGGTTGGCAGCCTTCCCCGCTCGGTCTTACTTGGACACGCTCTCACCAGTGCACCCTGGGTCCCCTCCCAAGTCAAACGCATGCACTTGAAGCCTTGTCTCAAGGGTTTGGCTCTAAGGGAAACCAAACTGAGGGGGAAATATTTTCAAACAGGCCCAAAGGTGCTTCCGAGATCCCTCTCTCTCTGTCCCCCTGAACTGAGAACCCCTTCAGCAAAGTCCTGGAAAGGCAGCCCCGCACAGCATTAACTCCCTCCCAGCGACTCCACCGGCCAACTGTGTTACCTCAGATAATCTACTTAAGGCTTTTGGGCCTCTCCGTTTTCTCACCTGTCAAGGAGGGAGCCCTCCCTTCTTCAGCATTGTGGATTCCACGAGAGAACCCTGGACTCACCCTGGATGGACACAGGCACTGAGCAAAAGTCAATCTATGATTTAAAAAAATGTCAGGAAGCATTACCTTAATACACATGTCACAAAACTTTTTGTCAGATTCTGTTCTCATTTACTTGCTATATAGGTCACATAGCAAGGAAATGCCTAAAATGTACAATTTAATGGCCATTTATTAAGCTCCTTTTCCCTTAGGCTAGAATGATGTTCTGGAATTATAGATTAGAAAGACCCTTGTTCCCTACTAGCTGGAAGAGAGACATATAAACAAATACTACAGTGTGAAAAGTGCTCTAAGGTGGGGACGTGGGGGTTTCGGCTGCTGGGCCCATACTTGGTTGGCCTCTGGTTCCAGACCCCTGGTTTCCCTCCAGAAGCTGCCCTTCCCCATTCTAGACCCTCCGGCTCCAGGTGTTGTCGCCATGTGACTCAGGCTGGGCCAGTCAGAGCTGTTGATCCCCTGGCCGCGGTGATTGGTTCAAGGATCAGCACGTGACCAAGCCAGACCAATGAGACTCAATTTTTTGTCTCAGGTGTGTCTGAAGCCACAACTCTACCACCACCTGCTCTTTTCCATTACACAAATCAATGAATCCTCTCCCTTGTTTTTTTTTCCTAAGCCACCTGCTACCAAGAGTCATGCCCTTTGTGTCAGGTCCGTGCAACACACAAAGGAGGCTTGGGGCAGGAGGTCAGCCCCTGCATGAAAGGGTCTGGAAGGCTTCCGAAGAAGGAGACGTATGATTTACGTTTTGAGGGATAAATTGAAGTTTGTTCTTCAAGGATCAAGGCGGGGAAGGAAATTTGAGGCAGAGGAAGTGACACGGCAGTGGCACGCAAGTGGGGCCTGGGAGGCTTCAGTGTGGCTGGAATGTGGGACATAAGAAAATGAGGCGGGGCGGTGGGGGGGGGGGGGGGGGGCGCCCGGGTGGCTCAGTCAGTTCAGTGTCCGACTTCAGCTCAGGTCACGATCTCACGATTTGTGAGCTGGAGCCCCGCTTCGGGCCTCACGCTGACAGCATGGAGCCTGTGTGGGATTCTCTCTTTCTCCCTCAATCTCTGCCCCTCACTCACTTGCACGCTCTCTCAAAAATAAATAAATTAAGGGGTGCCTGGGTGGCGCAGTCGGTTAAGCGTCCGACTTCAGCCAGGTCACGATCTCGCGGTCCGGGAGTTCGAGCCCCGCGTCAGGCTCTGGGCTGATGGCTGGGAGCCTGGAGCCTGTTTCCGATTCTGTGTCTCCCTCTCTCTCTGCCCCTCCCCCGTTCATGCTCTGTCTTTGTCTGTCCCAAAAATAAATAAACGTCGAAAAAATAAATAAATAAAAAATAAAAAATAAATAAATTAATTAATTAAAAAAATACATTTAAAATAAATTACAAAAAAAAAAAAAGGAAAATGAGGCGGGGAAGTTAGATGAGGTCAGATTATAGACTATTGAGTGCCAGTCTTGCGGGGAGGGGAGGGGGGGCGGGAGAGGGGGGAGGGACATTTCTCCTGTGTGTGGTAGGCAGAAAGGAGAGTGGATCAGGCCTCACTAGAGCTGTGGAGGCTTAATGCGTGTCTCTTGTCGAAAGTGCCCCCCCCTCCCAAGCAGATATCTTAAGCGTTTAATATGCTAAGATTTTAGCTGGGAACACACTCAGTGAGCAGGGGCAAGGCTGAGATCTGAAATACCTTGGAGAAGCTAATCATCTGTCCCACCTGGGCAGCGAAGATTAATAAAATGCGGGTTTAGCATTCACGAGGTAGAGGGGTGGACAGGGTAGGAGGAAGGGGAATGGGAGATGTGGGTGGCAGCTTAAGTGTCTGCTCCACACCTTGAGCACTTCCATTCTGCCCTGGGAAGACAGAGGCCGGAAGTTACTAGGCCACCCTCCTTGGAAGGTACCATGGCCTACATTCCTTGGTGCCTCCCACTGAAGCAGACTTCTCAGAAACCTCACCCCTACCTCAGTGGCTTCTCAAACACACATAGTCCTCCCAATGACATTTTAGCAGTGCTTAGACATGGGTGCCTCCCATCTCCTACTGTCAATGGGAGACCCCTAAGAACCAGGACTTAGGATCTGGAGCAAAAAGTCTGAGTGGGTTGCCTAAGGCCACACAGCCCGGAGTAACGACTTCAACTCCGTGTGACTCGGTGCATGATCCAGGACCAGCAGCGATATCATCTGTGAGCTTATTAGAAATCCCTGGTCCTGGCTCTGACCTACTGAGTCAGAATCTATATTTTAACAAATCCCTAGGTGATCAAAGTTTGAAAAGCACTAGGCTGCACACTGCACAGAACTAGCCAAACAAAAAGAAGAAAAACACAACAAAAACAAAAAACAAAAAACAAACTAACTTTGGTTGGATTGAAAAGAGGGAATAATAAAGAGTTGGGTTTTTTTCTCTTCCACATCTCCCAAAATGTGGTTATATTACTTTCATAATGAAAAAAACAAACACTTAAAAATTAAGAAAATCTGAAACACAAAACCACACACTGTTACAAAACTAGTAAATTAAGAAATGGTTATTTGCATTTAAAAATAGGCCCCATTTTCGGTCTGTTTTTACTTTTGGTTTAATTCCTCCCTCCCTTAAAAAAAATATACTTCTGCCTCCAAAGCCAGAAGCAGAGGTGCTTCAACGGCAGGCTTGGGGTGGGGGGGAGTCTGGGTGGCTTAGGTCATGATCTCATGGTTTGTGGGTTCGAGCCCCGTGTCAGGCTCCGTGCTGACAGCTCAGAGCCTGGAGCCTGCTTCAGACTCTGTGTGTGTGTGTGTGTGTGTGTGTGTGTGTGTGTGTGTGTGTGTGTTCCTCCCGCCCCCTCTCAAAAATAAATAAAGCTTAAAAAAAAAAAAGGGGGGCAAGCTTGGGCCTTGCCCTCTTGGGAATGGCCAGTGTAGGGAAGGACATCTTTCTGTCTGCAAAAGGAGCTCATTGTTATAATGTAGGTCTTATCACAAGTGAATAGAGATGAGCTTGTCTGGCTCAAATGAAATGAAAGACAATGAGTGATAGAAGCCTTAGGTGTGAATTGTGATTTACCTTTTCCCCGTGATGATCTCCCTTCATGAATGCCTTTTCTGAACACAGGATGAGGACCCTCCCCTTTCCTGAACTTCTCAAGGTTTTCAAAAGCCCCCAAACTGCTGACTTTACACTTGGCCTCTTTGCCTAGTTTCCTCTTACTCGTCCTTCAGCACTCAGCATGAATGTCACTTCTCAGGGAAGGCTTCCAAGACCCTTTGGTCCTGTACTAGGCAAAGCTCTTGATTTTAAGTGGTGGAAAAATAAAATTAAACTGACTTAAGCCAAAAACAGTGACTGTTGGTTCAGATAACAGAAAAGTCCAAGGGTAATGGCTTCAGATAGAGCTGGACTCATCCCCAGGAAGCTGCCTAACGACAGATCTCTCAACTTTCTTCTGTGGGGCTCCAGGCTCAGGTAGGCTGTCCTGGGAGGCACCTCCATGTCAGACCCAGATTTTCTGCTTTTCCAGTTTAGAAACCCCAGTGCAGAGAGAACTTGCTTTCCCTAAGTGTCCTCACAAAAGTCCCAGAGTTGAATCTCATTGGCCAGATTTAGGTCATATGCAGATCTTTGACCAATCATTGAAGTGGTCAGGAAGTGGAATGCTCTGATTGGCCAGGATCATATCCCTACCCTCAGCTCATCCCCACCTGAATCACATGCGCTGATGAAAGAGAAATATGTTGGGGCACCTGGGTGGCTCAGTCGGTTAAGTGCCCAACTCTTGATTTCAGCTCAGGTCATAATCACATGGTTCATGGGATCAAGCCCTGCATGGAGCTCTGCACTGGCAATGTTGAGCCTGCTTGGGATTCTCTCTCTCCCTCCATCTCTGCCCCTAACCTGCTCTCTCTCTCTCAAAATAAATAAATAAGCATTAAAAAAAAAAAAAAAAGAAAGAGGGGGCGCCTGGATGGCTCAGTCGGTTAAGTGTCCGACTTCGGCTCAGATCATGATCTCATGGTTCGTGAGTTTGAGCCCCATGTCGGGCTCTGTGCCGACAGCTCAGAGCCTGGAGCCTGTTTCCGATTCTGTGTCTCCCTCTCTCTCTGACCCTCCCCCGTTCATGCTCTGTCTCTCTCTGTCTCAAAAATAAAAAAAAATAATAAACATTAAAAAAAATTTAAAAAAATTAAAAAAAAAATAAAAAAAAAAGAAAGAGAAACGTGGGCCCCAAATGAAAAGTGAGAAAATGAGGGCATGGTGCTGGGTGGGCAGTAACAACAGCAGGTTACAACAGACCTCCTGTTACAAATTTTCATAACACCCTGCCATTTGCCTTTATAGCATTTGCTGGATTTAAAAAACTATTTGAGTTAGTTACTTGATTAATGTCTGTCTCCCTAACTATTGTGAAACACTACGGGCAAGGATTATGTGTGCTCACAGAAAATGGTATTCACAATGCCTGACATGTGGTAGGTGTTCATCAAATATTTATTGAATGAATGGACTCTCTCTAACTGCCTTAACAACAGCGAGGTTTACTTACATTCGCCAGAGGTGATTCTGGAATGCTGGTAATCAGGCTCCCCATTTTAAATCAGATTTGGCTATTGACACAGCCGAACCTCTGTTCTAGCTGTGCCCCAGGATTATCTGTGCCGTGGAAATGCTGCTCTGCATGTCCCAGATGCTCTGGGGACATCTGCCATGTGGCCACTGGCAACTAGAGACTCTTGCTAGATAGTACAGCCCTGGGCGGGGGGGTGTTGGCAGCAGACAGGATGGGGATAGAGGAGGAAGATTTTAAATTCTGCTGCATTTGCACCTGACATCTGAAAGTGGACTATCTCAAGCCTCACAGCCTCCTTGTATGGTAATATAATTACATCCGCTTATTTCAAGGGAGAGATTGAGGTTTAGAATAGCCCACAAGGTCTGCCGGCTCATACCCAACACACTAGCACTTAAATCTGAGTCTTCCAGACATCAGCTATGCCACTGGTTTTCTGCATGACCTTCAGCAAGTCTCTTTACCTCTGGGAGTCTCAGTTTCCTCACCTGTAAAATGCACGAGTATCCTCCAGTGAAGAGACTGATGTGAGATGATATGAATTCTTATGTGCAGAGATCATATGAATACAGTGTGCAGAAGTCTTGGGCAAATGGCGGACATTGTCTTCCCCTCCCTTTAGATGTTGCTCTAGCTAAGTTGAATATTCCAAGTGCTTACCTAGCTGTAACTGAAGCAGAGACATGAGCTAATGGGGGAGGGTAGTAGGGGGAGGGGCCTTCTTTGCATTCATCTAGGTAATGAAATTCACACCTGACCATAGCACATGCTTGTCACTCAGGACACAGTCCAAGAAATAGCCTGCCTAAGGGTAGCACCAGGACTTTCTTATCCTTAGGAGTCCCCATAGCAGTCCCAGAGCTAGTCATGTTTGGTCCTCAGGTGATGACTTAAGTCCAGGAAATACTATCTACATGGGGCAGGTGTGGGCTTCAAGACTCATGTCACACTAGCCAGTGTCTCTTGTAATAACAGCTCCATATACAAAGCTTCCAGGGTGCCTGCAAAGGACACACCCAGTTTCAGGGGTCTTTGTACGTGGGAAAGCTCAACATTATGGCTTCCTCATCAGGCACATTCACGGTCCTTCTAGTCTGGATGCAATTCACTGGCCAAGAGCCATTTTTGACATAAGCAATGTTGCCTGGAAACACAGCCAACATTCTACCTTTTTTCTGGTTTCTAGGGTTAACAGAGCTAGTAAGTTAACCCAAGGTCAAATCTGTTCTTAAGAGAAGGAAAGAGGGGCGCCTGGGTGGCTCAGTTGGTTAAGTGTCTCACTCTTGATTTTGGCTCAGGTCATGATCTCACAGTTTGTGAGTATGAGCCCCTTGTCAGGGTCTGTGCTGACAACGTGGAGCCTGCTTGGGATCCTTTCTCTCCCTCTCTTTTTGGCCCTCCCCTGCGCTCTCCCTCAAAATAAATAAAATAAACATTAAGAAAAAGAGAAGGAAAGAGTTTTGTTAACCTTTTATTCACAAATATTTACTGATATTTCCCCCATACATATGAACACACGCGTGCGCACGCACACACACACACACACACACACTCACACACACACACACCTGCCCTATCCCTGAATTCTTTGCTCTCTCCCCATCTTCCAGTGCCATTCATTTAGTTTTAAAATTCTAAACTTTGGGGTTTCAAGTGCCAAGAATTTCAGAAGCTAAGATGTTTTAGTTTGAAAAGTTAAGACTTTTGAGTTTTAGGAGTGCCTGCCTGGATGCCTCAGTCGGTTAAGTGTCTGGCTTCGGCTCAGGTCGTGATCTCATGGTTCATGAGTTCAAGCCCCGTGTCGGGCTCTGTGCTGCCAGCTCAGAACCTGGAGCCTGCTTCGGATTCTGTGTCTCCCTCTCTCTCTGCCCCCCCCCCACTCTCACTCTGTCTCTTTCTCAAAAATAAATAAACATTAAAGAAAAAAAAGACCTTTGAGTTTCAAATCCCAGGAACTTTAAATTCCAAGGCCAAGGTTGATGAGTTTCAAATGCCATTTTGATTTTTCTGAGTGTGGCCTTTTGGGTTTCAAACATTGAAACCCTGAGTCAGAGCATAGGTTCATGTTCTAATTAATAGATTTGGGAAAAACAGATGAATAGCCAGGTGACCTGGGCCTCAGAATATTGAACAGTTTTCTGAATTGAGGAAGAGGGGAGGAGAGGCCATGATGAGGGATGAGATTAGCAGGGTCCACACAAGGGGCCCAATGCTGAAGGGTCTGGCTGTCCTCATCGGTACCCTGTGAGGACCATTGTTTGAAAGAGCAGCAGGAAGGACGCTGTGCCCTGAGGCATCTCTTGGCTCTATCTGACTTACCTATATGCACAGCCCCCTACTTGCCCACACCATCTGCTGTGGTGACAGTGCCTGGAGCCTAGCAAGCCACTGGTGGCCTGGAGGGAGGCCTGTGACCCTGCACTTGGGTGGTTCTGAGAAGAGCCCACCTGTGGTCTCCCTGCTGGGTGGAGCAGGGGGGAAACCCAGCCCCACCATCCTGGAAGTCCACACCCCACAAAGATGAAGCCTTAGTTGTTGTGTGTATGAGGGAGGCAGATGGGACGTCCTAGTGAGGAACACATTTTTTTCAGTGCGACAGGGGCAAGGTCATTGATTCATTCAACAAATCGTCTTACCGCTCTGAGCACAGGTTCTGGGGCCCGACTGCCTGGGACTGCCAGTTCCGTTGCTTCCTGGGCAAGTTATTTCATTTCTTCATGCTCGGTTTCCTCACCTATAAAATGGGGACAAAACAATACCCGCTTCCTGAGGTGATTTTGAAGTCTAGAAGAATTTGTATATCTAAAGAACTTACCAACGTGCCATGCAGCTAGTAACCACCCCACCAACGCTAACTACTATTATTACTGCGCAACAGAGATTTCTCGACGCACCAGGGGTACAGGAGAGAACAAACAAAGGATCAGCCACACGGAGCTTATGTTCTAGTGAGGAGAAAGAGGATAACCCACGCAAAACCAAAATCTTTCTTTGAAAGAAAGATAAATCTAAGACTCCTCTTTTTCTCGCTGAGCTCTGGCCCCTCTGGGATACATCATGATACAACAGCAGGTGCCCCAGCACAGGCATCCAGTCGGTGCTCACTAAAAGGGGCTCCCCTCCCCGACTTGCCAGCTCTCCTCGCTGCTGCCCCAGTGCCTGGCCATGAGCTGCCCCTTCCCCGTTGGAGAACCCTGGAGCACGAATCACAGATACAAAGGAAATTCCCAGAAGCACCGTTCCCACCAACCAGATGTCCCCATGCCTTTCTCAAACAGATTAGTGTCCTAGCAACTGGAAGAGGGGGGATATGGTCTGTTTCTCTCTGGAAACAGAATGGACAAAAGACATTTGTTTAAGTTCAACCTTCAGGGAAAGTCCCGCAGCAGGAAAGGCATTTGGTGAAGAGAACTTTGGGTTCAGGCCACCCCCTTCGTCACCATCACCAGGTCACTGTCCTGCTTGGAGAGCCCCAAATGACTCCCTGTTGTTATCAGAGCAAATAGAATGGGACTTTTGATCTTCTCCACTAGGCTTGTTCTCTTTCCAGCCTCCCAGCCCTTCTCTTCCTCCTTTAGATTTAGGGTACCCTGTGCACCTAGAAACCTGGAGGCCCTCCTTGGCCTCTCCTCCACCCTCATTCTCATATGCAAACCATCAGCATATTCTGCTGGCTCTGCCTCCAGTGTACTCTCCAATCTGTTTACTTTTGTATCAGTTACCTAGCATAACGATACCGCTGTGTAACAAACAGCCACGGACCTTAGTGCCTACAACAATAAACATGTCGTGTCTAGGATAAGCTAGAGGTAGGCTAGGCAGTTCTGCCAAGCTTAGCTGGGCTCACTCATACGTCTGGGGATTGTTGGCTGGCTTGGGGGTCGGGGGGTGCATCTAAGTTGGCCATGGCCTGGGACGACTCCACACGTCTCTCATCCTCCACCAGGCCATCCCAGTGGGTGGCAGTGGCAGAGGCACAGGGCTAGCACAAGCTCATGCCTGTTTTAGCCTCTGCTGATGCCACGTCTGCTGACATCCCATCAATCAGAGCAAGTCATGCAGCCAAGCTCAGAGTGCAGGCGCCAGGTGCTGCAATGGGTGAGGCTACAAGAGGGGTGAAGTACTAGGACTGAATGGTGCTGACTGCCCACCTTCTCTGCATCCTTGCTGGCACTGCTTTGTCTCAGGCCACTAGATCATTTCTAGACCCCTACCCAGCCTCCAACTGCCACCCACTTTCATCCCTCTTGAAGTCCACTCCCTTGCAGAATGGACCTCACCCAGAATCCCAAAGAATCTTCTAGAAATATAAATCTGATCATGTCTCTCCCCTGCCTAAAACCTCTCTATGGCTTCCTGTTACCCTTAGGGTGAAATCCAAATGCCTTATGGGGACCTCCAGAGCCCTTGGGATAAGGCTTTGCCATTTTTTTTAGCCTCGTTGCCCACCACCAGCTCTTGCCTCCTAATCTTCCAGCTGTCAGGGCCCTCACTCAGTGCCTCATGTGTCTCATGATGGCCTTCTCCTTGTCAGTCAAATCTCAGCCTAAATGTCAGCTCTGCTGAGAGGCCTGGCCTCATCATCCTCCTGATTTGTTTTTTCCTCACCACTCATTGTATCTCATATGTATTTTGACTTTTCTCCCATTTTCTTCTCCCCTTCCCATTAGAATTTAAGCTCCTGAAGGGCAGGGTCTGTGTCGCTCTTGTTGACCTTTTATGCCCTGAGGCAGTGCATAGTAGATAGTGGCTATGGACTGAATTATGTCCCCTCCACAAAATTCTTTTTTTTTTAATGTTTATTTATAATTTTTGAGGGGGGGGGAGAGAGAGAGAACAGCAGGGGAGGGGCAGAGAGAGAGACAGAGAGAGAGAGAGAGAGAGAGAGAGTGACAGAGGATCCAAAGCGGGCTCTGTGCTGACAGCAATGAGCCTGATGAACTCATGAACCTCAAGATCATGACCTGAGCCGAGGTTGGATGCTCAACTCACTGAGCCACCCAGATGGCCCTCCCTCTACAAAATTCTTACTTCAAGCCCTAACCCCAATGTGATGGTATTTGGAGGTGGGGGCTTCAGGAGGTAATTAGGGTTGGATGAGGTCATGAGGGTGAGTCTTCATGACAGATTAGTGCCCTTATGAGACGAGGTAGAAACACCAGAGCTCTCTTTCTCCATGGAAGCCATTAAAGATGGCCATTAAGGGGAGAGGCCATTAAGGATGCAGTGAGAAGGTAGCCATCTCCACCCCAGGGAGAGAGCCCTCACCAGACACTGATTCCAGTGGCACCTTGATCTTGGGTTTCCAGTCTCCAGACTGTGAGAAAATAAATCTTGGTGGTTTAAGCCACCTAGACTCTGGTATTTTGTTGTGGCAGCCCTCGCTGACAAAGACAATAATCACAGTGGATGGAGGTCTAACATTAGCATTTTTTATTCCAGCACTCAAGGCTCTTAATATCCTGTTCCTGCGAAGACACGAGGGAGAGAGTGGGAGGGGGGTGGAGAGCAGCTGGGGTCTGGCATTAGGCCTATCCACTGGGGTGGGAGCCACAGAGAGGATGGCAGCTCCGGGGTCTGTATAGACACATTCCCCAGCTCAACATCCAGCTTAGCCAGGATGGATAAGTGACCAGTAATTTCTGAGCCCAAACCCAGCCCCAGGGACATCCATTCCACAGATTTCTCTTGATCAGCTTACTCTATGCCAGGGACCAAGCTAGGCCTTGGGGACCTCTTCTTCTTCATTTAGCAAATACCCACCATCTGTTCTGCACGAGCATGGGGCCAAGTGCAGGGAACACTCTTGAGGCATTTCTCTGCTAGTCTTGTCTTGTGGTGACCCATTTACCTAGCTGTCTGTGTCCCTCACTGGCCTCCCAAGGTGCTGGGTCCGTGTCTGAGAGATTCTGGCACTTGCGGGCCTGGCATACAGGAGCTGGAGAAAGGAGAACTGACTGAAAGTGAAATGGACCCAAATTTGCCCTCCAAAGGCCCTCCAGAGGCAGTGAGAGTCTGATCACTAACATACAGTATGACAATGCTATCCTGGGGACAAAGCGAGCTCAGACGTGGGGACAGTGCTTATCTCACAGTAGGTATCAAATTAATATTTTGAAGTCCCCACTCTTATCTCTCATGGCCCTGCTCTGGCCAGATCTCCATCACCAAAGTGGTGCACTCCACGGGGG
>NW_024412414.1:1201506-1217788 GCF_014898765.1 Herpailurus yagouaroundi | reverse complement strand
TGGGATCAGGCTGAGGCTAGACTTTTCCTAAAACCACATCCTTGAGTGATTTCTTTCCTGCCTCCTCCTGCTTCCCTCCCCCACCCCTTTCTGATTACAATTGAGCTCTCCCTAGATAAACACATGTACAAGAGTCTGGCTAAGGCTTTGCCTCAATGAAACCTAACCTAAGATAATGCATTTTCTTTCCCTCAATATACACTTTATGTGATGTAAGCCTCTTCCAGGCCTGGACTCCAAAGCCCTCTTAAACATTCCTGCCTCCTGTTTCCTTTTCCCCCAGCTCAATGTATACGACCATGTGGGGATGGTGGGGTCACTACATGGAAGAAAGTTGATCTTCGAATCACTGCTGGGAGGAGGTGGTTTTGAACTTCAAGTAAGTGAGAAATAAACTTAGATAGTGGAGCCATTATGCACTTGGGTGTCTGTCTGATACAGTGGGAAATGTTACCATAACTAATACATTTGGGTTTCAGTCATTTGTATGCCCTGGCTGATGAGGTGGAGGGAATGTGAGTTTTGGAGCTGGACAAAGTTTGGGTTCCAGCTCTGCCACACTTTACCTCTCTGAGACTCAGTTCCCTCATCTCTAAAGGAAAAAAATGCAAACCCTCATCTGAGGATGATTATAAGCATTAAATAAGATCATGCTTTAGCCCGGGTACAAACTTGCAGGGATTGATAAATGCTAGTTTTTTCCCCAAAAGGTTCACGATCTCATCACCCCGAGTTCTAGGGGATGCGTTCACACTGTGTGTCCTAAGCCTAGGCCTGGGCCTCTCCCTGAGCAGGCTAGGCAGAAGGGCCCATGGCTAACATGGCATGATGGCTAATTTCATACGTCGACATGACTGGCCGTAATGTGTCCACACATTTAATCAAACATCATTCCAGGTGTGTCTGTGAGGGTGTTTCTAAATGAGATTAACATTTGAATCAGTAGACTGAGTAAAGTAGGTTGCTCTCCCCGAGGTGGGCAGGTCTCATCTAATCTGTTGAAGGTCTAAATAGAATACTAGGCTGAGTAAGAAAGAATTCTTTTCCTCTGCCTGTCTTTGAGGTAGAACGTAGGTCTTCTCTTGCCTTTGGACTCAGACAGGAATTCACATCATTGGCTTGCCTTGGTCTGGACTTCTCAGCCTCCCCTGCCCATGCTCATAAATTCTTATGAGCCAATTTCTTAAATATGCATATAAGTATATATATAAGAAATTGGCTCATAAGAATAAAATCTTCACATACACACACACACACACACACACACACACACACACACACACACACACATCCTATTGGTTCTGTTTCTCTGGAGAACCCCAACTCATTCGTTTGAGGTTTTTCAACCAGCCTTCATTGCTGGCACACACATCACACACTGTCACCCATATGTGCCTCCTCCCTTTCAGTTATCTTTGTGGTCACTTCCCCAGGACAGGCCTCCTTATATTCATTTGGACCATCTCAAAAAACCCTCACTGGTCTCCCTGTTTCTGATCTTGCCTCTCCAATCTATCCTCCCCCCAAACCACAAGAATGATGTTTCTAAAGCCCACATCAGTCCATGTTATGCTTGTACTAAAAAAGTTTCTCTTTGGGGCGCCTGGGTGGCTCAGTCGGTTAAGCGGCCGACTTCGGCTCAGGTCATGATCTCACGGTCCGTGAGTTCGAGCCCCGTGTCGGGCTCTGTGCTTACAGCTTAGAGCCTGGAGCCTGCTTCAGATTCTGTGTCTCCCTCTCTCTGACCCTCCCCCATTCGTGCTCTGTCTCTCTCTGTCTCAAAAATAAATAAACGTTGAAAAAAAAAAGTTTCTTTGCTCACAGCTCCCAATTTTCTCATCTGTAAAATGGGAGGGTTGAGAAGATGAACTCTATGACTCCCAGATATTTGTTTTCATGATTTGGAAGTGTGGTCCTCACCCTTTGGGCTGGCAGCAAAGGCACGCTCCTCATCTGGTCTAATAGGGCTCTATTATTTTCTCCTGTGACTCGTGTATGCAAATATTCTGCTCCATTCAAACTGTTGGGCTCTCCTGACTGTCACTGGCCATTTGGCCATGTTGCTCATGTCCTTGTAGCAGGCCAGCTCCACCTCCTGTGGAAATCTAATTCTTTTCTTTTTTAATTTATTTTTATTTTTATAAATGTTTTTAATGTTTATTTTTGAGACACACAGAGAGAGACAGAATGTGAGTTGGGGAGGGGCAGAGAAAGAGAGGGAGACACAGAATCTGAAACAGGCTCCAGGCTCTGAGCTGTCAGCACAGAGCCTGACATGGGGCTCGAACTCAGGAATGGTGAGATCATAACCTATGCTGAAGTTGGACACTTAACCAACTGAGCCTCCCAGGCTCCCCTTTTTAAATTTATTTTTTTTTAATTTATGTATTTATTTATTTTGAGAGAGAGAGAGCATGGGCAGGGGAGGGCCAGAGAGAGGGAGAGAGAGAGAATCCCAAGCAGGCTCTGACATGGGGCTCGATCTCATGAACTGTGAGATCATGATCTGAGCCCATAACAAGAGTCAGACACTTAACTGACTGAACCACCCAGGAGCCCCAAAAGCTTTCCCATTCTTAAGGGCCCAGCTCAAATGCTACCTCCCTCATGAAGCCTCACCTGAATTTCAACAGGATGTGACAGGATTTCTCCCACTCTTTCAAATCCCTACTAAATTATATGGTGGAAGTCACAGTGACTCAATTAGCTGTGTTTTGTGCATTAGGCACAGCACCTGTACTTAGTAAGTACTTTAAAAATATCTATTGAGGTCAGAGGAGCCAACATGGCAGAACAGCATGGAAGTTTTTTTTTGTCTCGGGTCCATGAAATACAGCCAGATAAACACTAAACCATCCTGCACACCTAGAAAACTGATTTGAGGATTAACACAACAATATGCACAGCCTAAACCACAGAACTCAGCAGGTACGCTGCATGGAGAGGTGAACTGAGGAAGAGAGAAGCCGTGGAGGGCAGGTAGCTGTTTTTGTGTGTGGAGAGAGGATGGAGCTGGGGCGGGGGGGATGTATGGGAAAAGCACCCCCCCCCCCCCCGCCAAGCAGCTGGAGAGAAAATGGAAAAGTGGAAATAGCTGCAGGGACTGAACTAAAAATGCAGAAAGGAGAAAGGAGAGGGTTTAAATTCCATTAAGACTCTATAAACAGGGGGAGCACAGAGGCTGAAACTCTGCAGCTCGATACCTGGTGGTGCTCTGGTGGGAAGGGCAAATCCCCAGCAGCAGATTGGGGCCCAGGGGACTCTTCGGACCACAGGGGAGAGGAGGTTCCCCTGCTGGGAGGACATCTGGTAGAGGCGGTGTGGCCCCCACACAGGCAAAGGTACCAGCAGACCCCGGAGAACAACCACATTCACCGGTGCTGGAACAAGGTTGTCAAGGGTGAAGCCTGGTGCCAGATGTGTGTTGTGATTTTCCATAATCCCTGAAAGGCTGCTGCTACCCGATCATGTGAACTTTTTCTGGGGCGGGCTGGCACCCAGCTGCAGTCTCTGGGCACCAGCAGCAGCACGGTCCCGTAAACGTTCCTGGATGCGGCTGGCACCTGGCCATTGCTCAGTGAGACCCTCCCACAGAAGGTCTCAGCGGGTCAAAGCCACAGACCCTCAGAAGTGAGGGGTCAGGAAACACTGCTGCATCTGAGATAAAACTCAGGAGGGAGGTGCTGCCTGGCAACCTGATGGCTTGGTCACGGACAGTGTAAAAGCAGGCACTGAACGGAAGCTGGAGACAAAGGACAGGTGCGCGACTGCTGGTCGGGGAGAGCAGAGTTCTGATACTAGAGACTGGGTAGCCGGGGTTGCCATTTTCACCCCTCCCCGTGCATGCGCATACACACCTACAAACACCACAACAATCCACCCCAGTAAGCTAAGCAGCTCCATCTAGTGGAGAATGGAGCTGTTACACTAAGCCCTGCCCAACTGGGCCAACCTCGCTCTTCATGAACACCACAAGTCTCTCCACCTGCTTAGCTTCATAGTTTGACTTCTACACGAAAAAGATGTAATTTCAATCGTATTTCAGTATGTTCACTGGTCCATCTATTAAATTTTCTTTTTTTTTCTTTTTTGTTTCTTTTCTTCTTCTTGAATACAGAAAGAGAAAAAATTTATTTTTATTTTCAATTTTTATTAAAAATATTTTTCTTTAATTTTTTCTACTATATTTTTTTTGTAAAATTTTCAAATTCTATTTTACTTCCATCATTTTATTTTATTCTATCTCATTGTATTCATTTTTTTCAAACGTTTTCCTTTTTTTCTTTTTCTTTTCTTTAAATTTTTTCTCTTTTTTTTCCCTCATCTATCAAGCTCCTTTCAACAACCAGACCAAAACACACCTAGGATCTAGCATCATTTATTTGATTCGTGTGTGTGTGTGTGTGTGTGTGTGTTGTTTTCAATTTTTTAATTATAATTTTTTTGACCTTATTAATTCCTTTTCTTCCTTCAAAATGATGAAATGAAGGAATTCACCCCAAAAGAAAAAGCAGGAAGAAATGACAGCAAGGCACTTAATCAACACAGATACAACCAAGATGTCTGAACCAGAATTTAGAATCATGATAATAAGTATACTAGCTGGGGTTGAAAACAGATTAGAATCCCTTTCTGTGGTGATGAAAGTAGTAAAAGCTAGTCAGAATGAAATAAGAAATGCTATAACTGAGCTGCAATCTAGAAAGGATGCCACGGTGGCAAGGATGGGTGAGGCAGAGCAGTGAATCAGCAATATAGAGGACAAACTTACAGAGAATAATGAAGCCCCCTCAAAAAAAGAGGAAGACTAAGGCAAAAGAGCATGATTTAAGAATGAGAGAAATCAGTGACTCATTATAAAGGAAAAACATCAGAATCATAGGGGTCCCAGAAGATGAAGAGAGAGAAAAAGGGGTAGAAGGGTTATGTGAGCAAATCATAGCAGAAAACTTTCCTAACTGGGGAAAGACACAGATATCAAAATCCAGGAAGCACAGAGGACTCCCATTAGATTCAACCCAAATCGACTATCAATAAGGCATATCATAGTCAAATTCACAAAATACTCAGGCAAGGAAAGAATCGTGAAGGCAGCAAGGGAAAAGCAGTCCTTAAGCTACAAGGGAAGACAGATCAGGTTTGCAGCAGACCTATCCCCAGAAATTTGGCAGGCCAGAGAGGAGTGACAGAATACATTCAACGTGATGAAAAGGAAAAATATGCAGCCAAGAAATTCTTTATCCAGCAAGGCTATCATTCAAAATAGAAGGAGAGAGGAAAAGTTTCCCAGACAAACAAAAAATTAAAGGAGTTCATGACCCCTAAACCAGCCCTGAAGGAAATTTTAAGGGGGACATTCTGAGGGGACAAATGATGAGAAAAAAATAAAGACCAAAAGCAACAAAGACTAGAAAGGACCAGAGAATACCACCAGAAACTCCAACTCTACAAGAAACATAACGGCAATAAATTCATATCTTTCAGTACTCGCTTTAAACATCAATGGACTAAATGCTCCAATCAAAAGACACAGGGTAACAGAACAGATAAGAAGACAAGATCCATCTACATGCTGTTTACAAGAGACCCACTTTAGACCTAAAGACACCTTCAGATTGAAAGTAAGGGGATGGAGAACCATCTATCATGCTAATGGCTGACAAAAGAAAGCTGGAGTAGCCATACTTATATCAGACAATCTAGATTTAAATTTTTTTTCAATGTTTATTTATTTTTGAGAGACAGAGAGACAGAGCATGAGTGGTGAAGGGGCAGAGAGAGAGGGAGACACAGAATCCGAAGCAGGCACCAGGCTCTGAGCCACCAGCACAGAGCTTGATGCGGGGCTTGAATTCATGAACAGCAAGATCAAGACCTGAGCCGAAGGTGGACACTCAACCAACTGAGCCACCCAGGTGCCCCCAGACAATCTAGATTTTAAAATAAAGACTGTAACAAGAGATGAAGAAGGGTATTATATCATAATTTAGGGGTCTGTCCACCAAGAAGACCTAAAAATTGTAAACACTTGTGCTCCAAATGTGGAGCACCCAAATATATAACTCAGTTAATAACACACATAAAGAAACTCATTGATAATAATACCATAATAGTAGGGGACTTCAACACCCCCACTTACAGCAATAGACATATCATCTAAACAGAAAATCAATAAGGAAACGATGGCTTTGAATGACACACTGGTCTAGATGGACTTAACAGATATATTCAGAACATTTTAATCCTAAAGCAGCAGAATATACATTCTTCTCCAGTGCAAATGGAACATTCTCCAGAATAGCTCACATACTGGGACACAAATCCATCAACAAGTACAAATACAAATACAAATACAAATACAAATACAAATACATCCATCAACAAATACAAAAACTTGAGATCATACCATGCATAGTTTCAGACCACAATTCTATGAAACTTGAAATCAACCACAAGAAAAATTTGGAAAGATAACAGATACTTGGAGACTAAAGAACATCCTACTAAAGAATGAATGGGCTAACCAAGAAGTTAAAGAGGAAATTAAAAAGTACATGCAAACCAATGAAAATGATTATACGACAGCCCAAAACCTCTGGGACACAGCAAAGGTGGTCATAAGAGGGAAGGATATAGCAATCCAGGCCTTCCTAAAGAAGGAAGAAGGGTCTCAGATACACAACCTAACCTTACACCTTAACGAGCTGGAAAAAGAACAGCAAATAAAGCCCCAAACCAGCAGAAGACAGGAAATAATAAAGACTAGAGCAGAAATCCATGCTATTGAAACCAAAATAACCAGTAGAACAGATCAATGAAACCAGAAGCTGGTTCTTTGAAAGAATTAACAAAATTGATAAACCACTAGCCAGTTTTTATCAAGAAGAAAAAGGAAAGGACCCAGATAAATAAAATCAAGAATGAAAGAGGAGAGATCACAACCAACACAGCAGAAATAAAAACAATAATAAGAAAATATATGAGCAATTATACGCCAATAAAATGGGCGATGATAAATAAATAATAAATAATAAATAAATAATAATAAAATGGACAAATTCCTAGAAACATATATGCTACCAAAACTGAAACAGGAAGAAATAGGAAATTTGAACAGACCCATAACCAGTAAAGAAATCAAATTAGTAATCAAAAATCTCCCAAAAAACAAGACTCTAGGGCCAAATGGCTTTCTAGGGGAATTCTACCAAACATTTAAGGAAGAGTTAACACCTATTCTCTTGAAGCTGTTCCAAAAAATAGGAGTGGAAGGAAAACTTCCAAATTCTTTCTATGAGGCCAGCATTACCTTGATTCCAAACCAGACAAAGACCCCACTAAAAAGGAGAACTATAGACCCATTTCCATGATGAACATGGATGCAAAAATCCTCAAAAAGATATTAGCCAACTGGATCCAACAATACCTTAAAAAAATTATTCACCATGACCAAGTGGGATTTATACCTGGGATGCAGGGCTGGTTCAATATCCATCAAACACTCAAAGTGATTCATCACATCAATAAAAGAAAGGACAAGAACCACATGATCCTCTCAATAGATGCAGAGAAAGCATTTGAGAAAATACAGCATCCTTTCTTGATTAAAAACCCTGAAGAAAGTAGGGATAGAAGGATCATACTTCAAGATCATAAAAGCCATATATGAAAGACCTAATGCTGATATCCTCCTCAATGGGGAAAAACTGAGAGCTTTCCCCCTAAGGTCAGGAACACGACAGGGATGTCCACTTCACCACTATTATTCAACATGGTATTGGAAGTCTTAGCCTCAGCAATCAGACCACACAAAGAAATACAAGGCATCCAAATCGGCCAGGAGGAGGTCAAACTTTCACTCTTCCCAGATGACATGATACTCTATATAGAAAACCCAAAAGATTCCACCAAAAAACTGCTAGAACTGATCTATGAATTCAGCAAAGTCACAGGATATAAAATCAATGCACAGAAATTGGTTGCATTCCTTGCACCAATAATGAAGCAACAGAAAGAGAAATCAAGGAATCGATCCCATTTACAACTGCACCAAAAACCATGAAATACCTAGGGATAATTCTAACCAAAGAGGTGAAAAATCTATACACTGAAAACTATAGAAAGCTCATGAAATAAATTGAAGAAGACACAAACAAATGGAAAAATATTCCATTCTCCTGGATAGGAAGAACAAATATTGTTAAAATGTCAATACTACCCAAAGACATCTACATATTATATGCAATCCCTATCAAAATAACACCAGCATTCTTCCTAGAGCTAGGACACACAATCCTAAAATTAATATGGAACCACAAAAGATCCCAAAGAGCCAAAGCAATCTTGAAAAAGAAAACCAAAGCAGGAGGCATCACAATCCCAGACTTCAAGCTGTATTACAAAGCTGTAATTATTAAGACACTATGGTACTGGCACAAGAACAGACACTCAGATCAATGGAACACAATAGAGAACCCAGAAATGGACCCACAGATGTATGGCCAACTAATTTTTGACAAAGCAGGAAAGAATATATAATGGAATAAAGACAGTCTGTTCAGCAAGTGGTGTTGGGAAAACTGGACAGCGACATGCAGAAAAATGAACCTGGATCACTTTCTTACACCATACCCCAAACTAAACTCAAAATGGATGTAAGATCTAAATCTAAGACACAAAGCTGTCAAAATCCTCAAAGAGAAAGCAGGCCTCTTTGACTTGGCCGCAGCAACTTCTTACTCAACATGTCTCCAGAGGCAAGGGAAACAAAAGCAGAAATGAACTATTGGGACCTCATCAAAAGAAAAAACTTCTGCATAGCGAAGGAAACAATCAGCAAAACTAAAAGGCAACCGACAGAATGGGAGAAGATATTTGCTAACGACATATCAGATAAAGGGTTAGTATCCAAAATCTATAAAGAACTTATCCAATTCAACACCCAAAAAACAAACAATCCAGTGAAGAAATGGGCTAAAGACATGAATAGACACTTCTTCAAAGAAGACATCCAGATGGCCAACTGACACATGACAAAATGCTCAACATCACTCATCATCAGGGAAATACAATTCAAAACCACAAGGCTCGAACTCATGAACCTCAAGATCATGACCAACTGTCTGGATGCTCAACCTGCTCGGTCGACTGAGCCACCCAGGCACAGGGGCAGTCCCAACTGCTAAGCAGTTGTTGCTGTTGTCATTTTAATGTGGACATATTCTTTTTTTTTTTTTTTTTTAACATTTATTCATTTCTCGAGAGACAGAGACAGTGCAAGCCGGGGAAGGACAGAGAATCGGAAGCAGGCTCCAGGCTCTGAACTGTCAGCACAGAGCCTGACGCAGGGCTCAGACCCACGAACAGTGAGATCATGACCTGAGCCGAAGTCTGATGCTTAACCGACTGAGTCACCCAGGCGGCCCAGTTTGATGTCTTTTTATCGATTCTGGAAAATTCTTGTCATTATCAGAACTATTGCTTCTGCTCCATGCTCTTTGTCCTCCTCTCTGCGACTCCAATTCCATATAGTTAGACCTCTTCACTGTGTTTTCCATGATATTTCCTCTTTATTTTGGAGCTATTTTTCTGCATATTTTTTACTGACCTATCTTCAAATTCACAGATCCTCTCTCCAAATTTGCACAATCATCTGTAAACACATTGGCTGGGTTCTCGATTTCAGTGATTGTGTTTTTCTCTTGAATTTCCAATTGGTTATTTCTTACAGATCCCAGGTCTCTGATAAAAATTCTTCATGTCTTCTTACATCTTCTTGAACATATCAATCACAGTTGTTGTAAAGTCTACATCTGATAACACTCATATTTGGGTCACCTTCGGGTCTTTTTCGATCAGTTTTATTTTTTTTTCATTTTGGTTTGTTTATTCATGTGTTTGGTCAAGAAAAAAAATTTTTTTTTTGTCTAAATTGAACGCCAGATATTGTGCATGAGAGGATCTTCATGTTGTTACCTTTCTCCAGATAAGACATTGCCCTTTCCTGTGACAGACCTCGAGTTGGGGAATGTTGTCTTAAATCCAATCAGAGGCTATGTTGATTCAAGTCTGAGTCATGATTTTTCTAAGTGTTGCTTTACCTGTGCCTCCTCCCACCTCCCAACTTTCTCCTGGGGTTTAACCCTCATTCATCCCAACTGAAAGGTTGGGGTATATCCCACGACTCTTTGGTGCAGAGACCTCTGTGGATTCAATGAAATCGTCCTTTGGGTGGGCCCCTGTAGCTGGGGAAAGGGTCAGGCTTCCCATAGCATGCCTACCAACTGGTCTTTTTAACAAAAGGATGGGGCAGGGATCAGGCCTTTGCTTTGCTAAGTAACATGTGCAGGTTTGCATCTGGAGCTGAACTGGAGGGATGAGAAAAGAAAGACTGATCCCGGCTCCTGCACGTTCCTCCTCAGCATTCCCCACGCTGTGTGGGGCCTTTCCCTGAAGGTCTGTGGCTGAACTAGGTAGGTATTTAAGGAGAGTCATTTCCACAGGACTCAGATGCCGGGCTGCCTGGGGCTCCCAAGCCATTGTTCTGGCCCGCACATTAGCTGCTGCTGTTTCTCAAAGGGAGCTGGGGGACATTTCCCACAATGACCACTTGGTGGTGAAGTGTGGGGAAGAAGTTGGCTTCTGGGTTTGGGGGAGGGCACAAGGAGAAGGTAAACTCTAGAGTCAGAGTGCTTTCTTTCCACCCAGGAATATGATGTCTTCCCCAGCCTTGGCTGGACCATGCAGAGAACTTCAGACTCGAGGAAAGAGGAACAAGAGAAGATCCAGTTCTCGCTCGGCCCTATCTCACTGAGTGGCGTTGGAGGAGTCATTGTCCCTCTCTCGACAGCATTTGTCAAGAGCTGCAGAATAAGAGGGTTGGGCTGAGGTTTCTTCCAGGTCTAGGCACCTGGGATGCCTTCCATCGAATGCCCCAGGCCCCAGACCTCCTCTCATCACAGCTGCCCTGCAAGGTTGGGGGTTATGAACCCCACTTCACAGATAGGTAAACTGACAGAGAGGTACAGTGACCCACTCAAGGTCACACAGCAAATAAGCTGTTCCCATAGGATGTAAGCTGTGTAAGAGGAACGATTTTGTGGAATGCCTTGCACGTAGTAGGTGGTCAACAAATAACCATCGAGTGAATGAAACAGTGGAGTGGAAATTTGAACGTAGGCCTGAGTGATTCTGACGCCGTTGCGGTTTCCAGTGCTCAGTGCCGCTTCTGGGCAATCTGTCTGGAATTATCTGGATAATTTTCTTGGAAGAGGAAGGATGTATAAAAATGGAGACTACTGATTCTTTGATAGCAGTAATCAGGGAGGAGCAAAGTAAAAGCTCAGGATGTGGTGGAGGCCAACCCCAGACTCAGAGCGTGAAAAGAGAAGCGAGGTGTGAGGTTCTGTTCAGGAGCTCAGACCAGAACACAGAGGCTTTTCTGGAGCCCTGCCGGGGTCCTGCTGTAATTGCAGAGTAATTGTTAGTGGGTGATTGAACGTAACCATCCCCCAGAGGGCTGCTTTGCACGGTGTGATTACCTTTGCACAGGGTTCTCTGAACTTTTGCGGTCTCACACTTTACTCGTAAAACAATTGGGAGCACACACCCCCAAGAGGCGTACATACTTATAAATTGAATATATGCACCATGCTCAATCCATATATTAAATACCAGGAAATCTTAAATAAAGAGAAAGAAAGATAGCTCCTTCCCACACCCCAATGGTTTGCTCAGCTCCCATACGTCATCAGACCAGACCGGGTTATGCTCTGCTGCCCTCCCAACCAAAGGCGGTTAGGTTCCCACGAAATGCAGTCAGAGTTGGGAGTCAAGAAGGTTCTAGTGTACCAGCCCCGAGCACCCCTGGAACCGAGCATGCATGCACCCCTTCTCGCCTGAGAGCCCTGGGGGGAGGGAGCCTGGAAGCCTGGGTGCAGCCCAGGTCCTGTCACTCCTTGGTGAGTAACCTTGGCTGAGTTCTGTCCCTGCTTTGGTTCCCACCCTACCTCCTGCACAGGGACCTGCTCAGAGGCTGTGGGGTGGGGAGCACCATAACCGAATGTGCCGGGCGGTGGGCTGGGTCTTTGAGAAGGACCCATGCCCTGGTCACCAGCGAGGTAGCAACAGGCCAGCCAGGCCTTCGAGTCAGCCGGACCTACTTCCTTAATAGGCACCCCCCTGCAGTATCTGTTGCTCATGGGACCTCTCCCATTTCTACGGTATTAATAGAACTAGTAATGGTATCTAACACACACAGACTCCACTATGAACCAGGCACTGAATGCTTTAACGGAGTAACTCATTACAACCGCATCAGGGAGATGTGATCAGTGTCACCATCCCCACTCTACAGATACAAAGACTGAGGCACAGTTCAGAAAGTCACCAAAGGTGCAGTTTGGAGGTGGATTTGAAACCAGGTCCCTGGTTCTGGAGTGGTCCGGGTCCTAAACCACTCGGCCACACCCCCTCTGTTACTCCTGCTCTTGCCTTCATTCATTAATTAGCATCTCCCCCATTCTTGGGCCTCTTCCTGTTTCTATTCTATGTTGCTCACTCGCTGTCATTCTCGTTACTTCTTCCTTTCTGTTACTCCCCAAATATTCTTCTGTTTGCACACTGTCTCTCTCAAATCTTCCTACAGTAGAAGAGCCTCTCCCATTCCTAGTGAAGTTCCTCCTGGTTGGGCTGCTATTATGTTTCTTACTACCGTTCTTTTCTTTTCTTTTTTTTTTTTTAAAGAGCAAGAGCACTGGTGGGGAAGGGTCAGAGAGAGAGGAAGACAGAGAATCCCAAGCAGACTCCGCACTGTCAGCTCAGAGCCTGACGCGGGGCTCAAACTCACAAACTGTGAGATTGTGACCCAAGTTGAAATCAAGAGTCAGACACTTAACCAACTGAGCCACTCAGGGGCCCCTTTCCTACTACCATTCTTAATGTTACCTCTCCACACATTGCTTCTCTTCACTTTCTACTGCAAAAAGTTTTCTTTTTTCTTTTTTTAAATTTTTTTTAACATTTATTTTTTTAACGTTTATTGGGAGACAGAGAGAGACAGAGCATGAGCATGGGGGTGAGGGCAGAGAGAGGAGGAGACACAGAATCCGAAACAGGCTCCAGGCTCTGAGCTGTCAGCACAGAGCCCGACGCGAGGCTCGAACCCACAAACTGCGAGATCATGACCTGAGCCGAAGTCTACTTGCAGATTCCTTGACATTCCTTCCACAAGAGGTGGTCTGTGCCACCTCCCCGGAATTTGGGAGGCTTGTGACCATTTCAAGGCTAGCCAGCAGTGGTGCTCCGTGACTTCCGAGGGGATGCGGCTACCACTTTGTGCTACAGCACACCTTCTCTGGCACACCTGTTACGACTCGGTTTCTGTGAGCCCCGTGTAAGAGATTCAACTGCCCCCAGGTTTCCATGCTGCAAGGAGGCCCAGGCCACATGGAGAGGCCACTGGTAGGTACTTGGGGTGACAGTCCCAGCTGAGCCCAGCCTTTGAACCATTCCAGCTTGGGCACCAGTGAGTGAAGAAGCCTCCAGATGATTACAGTCCCAGCCTTCAAGTCTTACCTGCTGGGGCTCTGATATCATAGAGCTGAGACAGCCCCTCTGCCCTGCCCAAATTTCCTGCCCCATAGAATTCATGACCATAATACACTGGTTTTTTATGCCACTTAAGTTTAGAGTGGCCTGATTTGCAACAATGGTTAACCAGCACACTCTCCTCTCAATCAAGCCATCCATCCTCCTAAAATCCCTTCTCTTTCTCTTGTGCCGCGGCCACTTCTCTCCTGTGCCCTGCTCTCCTCCCTGCCTTCCTCTGCCGGGGCCTCCTGACCTTGGCGCTGGTATCTTTGCCTCTCCCTTCAGCCATCCCAGCTCTGTCATCCTCTGAGCAGTGGGCAGTCTGGCTGTGGAGCTCATCAATCTGGGTGCAGACAGCAGTGATTCACAATTCTGCTGCCGGGGAGACTCGCTTCCTTGTCAGAAGCTCACAGCCATTAAGACAAGTTCTGGAGTCAGCACTCCGCAGACTGGGGCCTGAGTGCGGATCTGCCCCTCCCTTGCTCTAAACCTCTGGGCCTGCGCCCTATTTACTGAAATGATGAATAATTCAGAATTAATACAGGGCTGGGATATGATGCATCTGAGGGTCTTAGGAGCATGAACAGGTGATAAATATATCAGATGGTCTGTGTGGGCAGTGCTGTCTGGTGGTGCTTGGAGCTGGGCAGATCTCGGTTTAAATGCAGTTTGGACAACTCTTGGCTGTGTGACCTTGGGTAAGACAGTTAACCTCTCTGAGCGCCAGTGCCCTCCTTTGTAAAATGGGGCTAATTATACCAACCTTGCTGAAGTATTGGGGATGTAAGATCGCATAAAAAGCATACGCTTTCCGTACAAAAGGGGTACTTGTGAAAGCCAAAGTTTAGGTGGCTTTATTGATAGGGTCAAGATGGCTGGGGTTCCACCACTGAACTATCTTTTGGAATATAAGTACCTGACTCCAGCCTTACTGGACCCGGTTAGGACAATATGATGATCCTTAGTTTGCAGATGGAGAATCTGAGGCTTGAAAAAAATGAGGTAATTTGCCCAAAGACCTACAGTTAAAGACTGACAGACCCAGGATCCAAGCAGAAGATGCCTGTTTTCTTCCCAACACTCAAGAAGGGGAGAAGGGTTCTGCACTGACCACCACATTCATATTTCACTCTGCTGATGACTAACAAGAACCTCTCCTTCTCTGAGCCAGGTGCTGGAGAGAGGGCGTCCAGGCAAATGGGCTGACTTCCTTCGTCAGGGAGGAGACAGCTTTTACTGAGGTATAGATGTTTCTTAATATTGTAAACATTTATTTAAAAAATTTAGATTAGGGGCACGTGGGTGGCTCAGGGGGTTGAGCATCAGACTTTGGCTCAGGTCATGATCTCACAGTTCATGAGTTCGAGCCCCACGTCAGGCTCTGTGCTGACAGCTCAGAGTCTGGAGCCTGCTTCTGATTCTGTGTCTCCCTCTCCCTCTGCCCCTCCCCTGCTCACACTCTGTCTCTCTCTCTCAAAAAATAATCTAAAATTAAAATTTTTAAATTTTAGATTATTTTTTGAACAAGTAATGCATTTCCAGGGTTCAACATTTCAAGAGGCACAAAAGGGGATTCAAGAGGCACAAAAGAGGGAGGGGATTCTCCCTCTCCCTCCTGCCCCTGGCCACATGATGCCCATTCTCCAAGGGACCAGTGTTTCCATTGGAGATAATTTTCCACATACTTGAGCAAATACGAATGCAGAGCCTTCCCTTCTACTTAACTAAACATATTATAAACACTGTTCTTCATTTCACCCTTTTCCAAAGAATGTCCTCCTCCTTTTTTAGGGCAGTGCAGTACTCCTTTGACTGGATTGTACACCCCCCTCCCCTTTACCCCCCTACCCCACTCCCATAGAGAAAGCAAACTGACTTCTGAGGATGGGACCCTCCTGTGCTCCTTCCCCTGGCTATTCTTCCCAGAAGCTCTGAGACCTGGTGAGCTCGACGGCTACCAGACAGATGGAGGGCAACTGTGGTTAAGGTGCAGTTAACAAGGCCTACACCAAGACCACCTTCTCCCTACTGGCCTCCAGCGTGCTGTGTGTTCGCAGACAGGCCCCGCCCTCTCTGGGCCTCGCATGTCTCCTCTGCAAGATGCCACCCAGAGGCCTCCCTTCCAGGGCAGGCGTGAGGACTTCTGCGGAGGGTCCTAGGCCTCTTACAGGCCCAAGGCCAGGGTGCACTCACTCACGCAGATTCACTGGTTCATACATTTATTCCCTCACTTATTTACATATTCCTTCACCCATTTATTCACTGATTAATTTTCTCATTCATCAATTCACTAACTCATTCATTCATTCGCTCACTCATTTTCTCACTTCTCTATACACCCGTTTATTCACTCATCCACTCACTTCTTCACCCATTTGTTTACGCGTTCATTGTTTCACGCATTCACTCATTGACTAATTCGTGGTGATTATCATTATTAGGACGTGGCCCGGAGAGCCCCGAGGTGGGGAGGTGGGAAACGGGGGCGGAGGGGGCCGTGGCAAGTGGGCGGCGGGGGCGAGAGCGAGCGGGCCCCGCGGGGTCCTCCTCCAGCCTAGCTCGCCGCGCCCGCCCGCCCCCGCCCGCCGCCCCGCCCCGCCCCCAGCGCCGGGGAAAGCGCGCGCTCTCGGGGAGCGTCGCTGCTCAGCCGCGGGCTCGCGAGCCGAGCTGAGCGCCTGGCGGCCGCCGGGAC
>NW_024412414.1:1084341-1201106 GCF_014898765.1 Herpailurus yagouaroundi | reverse complement strand
ATGCGGGGCTGGCGGAGGAACCTCGCGCTCTGCCTGCAGCGGCTGCCGGACGAAGGTAGGACGCGGCCGCTGCCCAGGCCGGTGAGCACCGGCGCGGGGCGCGGAGGGCGGACCCAGCGCAGAGCTGGCCGGGGGCGCTCGCGGAGAGTGTCCGCGGGAGGCGAAGGGCGGGCGGCCGCGTCCGAGGCGCGGAGCTTGCAGGGTCACCGCAGGACACGCGGTGCGGAGCGGAGCCCTGCCGGGCAGACCTGCGGGGGCGCTCGGCAGGGCGCGTGGAGGTGGGACCCGGGGCAGGGCGGCCGCGTAAGGCTGGAGCGCAGGCTCTGAACCCTCGAGGGCGCAGCCCCCGACCCGCTCGCGAGTCTGGTTCCCGGAGCGAGCCTTTGCCGGCGCGCGACCACGTGCCTCCCGGCTCCCAGGGAGTTTGTCGGGGGTCAGAAGGTGCCGGTGCTCACCGCGGGGGACTTCGGTTCCAAACGCTGCGGTCGCCGGGACCCAACTTTCCTTCGCACGCCCGGCAGCACCCCCGCGCCGACCCCACAGTCTGCAGTTGGTCAAAGTTGCGGGGAGGCTGGAGGTGGGAAGGGGTGCGGGGTAGCGGAGAGATTCGGCCGCACTGCCCCCGACCCGGGCTTGGCCCTGCCGCAGCGCTGCGGCGCAGCCCCCTCCGCCGGGGCGCCTCCGGGGCTGCTCCACCCCTGTACCTGTTGTCTGTACCGTCCTGGCGGTGGGAAGAGGAAGAAGGACCCGCGCCCAGGCTCTGCCTCTGCTGAGGAAAGTTCGGATTCAGTGCTAATCAAGAATTGATAGAACTCTGAGTCAGGGGCAGAGTGAGGTGGGAATGGCAGTCGCCCACCCTCTTAGCGGGGGCCTAATGGCGGACTTACTGGTACCGCGTACTGTGCGCCCTGGAGCCTAACATCTGCTTCTGTGTTTAACCTTCACAGCCACCCCCTCTGGAGGGCGCTGTTATTCCTTCCACTTTACAGGTGAGGACACTGAGCCTCAGAGAGAGGAAACCTGCCCAAGGTCACACAGCCTGTAGGTGATAAAGCTGGGATGTGAACTTAAGTCTCTATGACCGGCAAGATTTTGGTGGGCCAGGCCTGCCTTACGTCCCTCTGCAAGTTGGGCCTGGTTCAGTTCATAGGAAAGGATCCATTTCCAGCCCTGGCCAGAAACCCTGTGTGGGGCGTGGGGGAGGGGAAGAGGAGGGTGACAGCTCATCCCTGCTCCTCCTGCCCTGTCCCCAGGGTTAAGTCAGATCTGTAACCTCTACCCCACTGTGGCCCTAGGTTCTGAGGGCCTGGGAGCAGAGTCTGTGGAGTCTCGTTTAGACCCTCATCAGGCCTTAGCCGGTGTGGGCAAGACCCAGGCAGGCCCATAGCTCTGTCCAGTGGATTGGGCAGACCTTCCACTCTTAATCCAACCTGAGTTGGCATAGCCGGTGCCCAGGTTTCCTTCCCTGGGAGGAGGAAGATTGGATAAGGCTACCAACAAGGAGGAGATCTTGGAGGAGTGCCCCTATTCAATGGAGCTGCCCCCGAGGAACAGAGGAGATTAAGGAGGAAATCTTGGAGCACCTGGGTGGTTCAGTCCCTTGAGTGTCTGACTCTCAATTTCGGCTCAGGTCATGATCTCATGGTTAGTGAGTTGGAGTGTGCAGCCAGCTTGGGATTCTCTCTTTCTCTCTGTCTCTGTCTCTCTCTCTGCCTCTCTCCTGCTCACGCGCTCTCTCTGAAAATAAATAAACATTAAAAAAAAAGAAAGAAGGAAATCTTGCAGAGCCAGTGTCCATGACCACCCTTCAGTGTGAGCTTGGCCCTTCAGGAAACAGGGCAGCTAAACCCCAGGCGTGTTCTGTGTTCTTGGACAAGTCATTCCCCCTCTTCTGAGGCTCACTGTTTGTATCTGTAAGGGGAGGGCCTAACGCTCATCCTACGGGATTCCTAAGGGGATAAAATGAGGTCTCAGTCCTGGCGTAGCACATAGCCCAGGGCAGGCAAGGAAGCGGGGGCTTTGATGTCCTGAAGAAAGGATGTTGCTCCCTTGCTCCTGATCTGCACTCCCCACGCTGTGTGTGTATGTGTGTGGGGGGTGGGGGTGGGGGGTATGGGTAAGGCACGTGGGTGGTGTGTGTGTGAGGTGTGCATGAGGTATATGGGTGTCATGTTTGAGATGCATGTGGGTGTCAATGAGGCTTGCGTGTGACATGTATGAGGCACGTGGGTCTTGTGGTCCCTACAGTCATTTTGCCTGCCACTGGCCACATCCATTGAGAGGAAGCCACTTCTTTCCTCAATGCCAGGAAGTACCCACCATTTGAGTTTTCCTTGGAAAATCTTACTTGAGATTGATCCTTGAGCTCAGCACTAAATCAGAGTGTGGCTGATGCATCTACCGGTGCTGGCAGGAAATTACTGTTTTAAAAAGACAAAATCCCTGGCTTTCTCTGGGTCACGGGAACATTGGTTCCTGTGGGCTGGGTCTCAAATGAGAGACTTTGATACATGGGTCCAGCTTGATAAGAGGCTCATGGCGAAAGGTCAGTCAAGCCCAAGAGTGACAGAGAGAGATATGCAGAGACAGAGCTGTAGACCTGTCATCCTCAGAGAAGAGCCAGCGGGAGGGACATTTTGAATAAATCCGGCTTACCTGCTTATTCTGTGGTATAATTTAAGGCCCTGGAGGAAGAAGTGTGGACTTGGAGACCGGACTCGTGTCCCAGACTTAGACCCTCTCCACTTGCCAGCTTTGTGACCTTAGGCATACTATTTACTCCTTCTGGGTTTCAGTCATGGTTGTTGTTTCCAATCCATAAAGTGGGAAGGGTGATCTTGCAGGGTGGTCTTGAGGAATCAATGTTAATGTCTCCTAGTATAAAACCTGCATATAGTAGGTGCTCAAGAAATGCTAATCCTGTTCTTCGTCTTTTTTGATCTTTACATCTACTTTAATTTCATATTTGGGGAAATAATCTGGTGCATGAGTCAGTGGAGAACTCAGGACTCTGTGTAGATTTCTGGATTATGAGCCTTGAGGCTCTCCACTCCTAGGGTTTGGGGGATCCGATCAGATTGTGTCTGCCACGTGGCTACTTGAATCTACCATCTGGCCTTGCCTAAGGAGGTTGGCCAAAAGCGTGGTTATGCTCCCCCCATGCTTGCACAGCACATGCATCCAGACCACTCTGCAGTTTTTGGAACCTAAAGTAGTAGTCATGTCTGTTGAAGAAAGACCTGGGCAGCCACTGGGATTGGGGAACTCTGATTCCAGCTTCATGAAGCTTCTGAGTTTGTGTGTGTGTGTGTGTGTGTGTGTGTGTGTGTGTTTGTGCACGTGCACATGTGTGACTTGTGTTCTAATGAAATTCCACCTTGATGTGTGTGTGTGCATGTGCACGTGTGTGACTTGTGTTCTAATGAAATTCCACCTTAATGTTTGTGGTCCTGTAGACAGTAACACATTTTCTTCTATTCACTGCAGTAAATGCTTCCAGAGCTCCCCCCCCCACCTCCCCTCCACCACCCCCAGGCTCTGTGTGGGATCAAAAACATGAAAGCCAGTCCTCAGCTTCAAGTTGCCCCCAGTCCGTCAGATAACAAAAGTTCAAGGTGCCCAGTGCTTTGGGAACGTGAAGTTGAAAGCAGCAATTCTGAGTGGGCAGGCTGCTCAGAGGAGGGGGCTCTGCAACCCGGTGGAGGTCAGCCTTCCACTGGCAGATCCTTCCCGTAGTGTGGCCTGATTAATTTTCCTCCTTATGCCAGTCCTTTCTGCTTTCTAATGGACTCATGGAATGTGAGCCAGGAGGGTTAATAGAAGTCATCTCGTCTTATTAGAGAGATGGGGAAATACAGAAGCAGTGAGGAGGAAATGACTTTTTATTCATTCGATAAGTATTTATTGGGCCCTGTTCTGGGGGATGGGGCTATGGCCATGAACAAGAGAAAGACCCTGCTGTAAGGGACTTCACATTCTAGGAGGGGGAGACAGAGGACAAGGAAACATAAATAGGGATGGGACAGTTCTAGAGAGTCATTAGTGAGATGAAGAGAACACAAGAGCAGAGTAGGCGATGCCATGGGGAGTCCCAGGGGAGGGGATGTCTTCAGATAGGGCAGCCAAGGGTGGTCAGGGAAAGAAAGGCTCTCCGAAAGGTGGCTTTTGAGCTAAGACTAAAGATCAGGAGGGCTCAGGCATGCCAAGAACAGAAGGCAGATCTAGTAGCCACGGGAACAACCGGTACCAAGAAGAGGCCTGATCTGCAGGGCATAGGGTGGAGAGGACCAATTTGACCTGTTGGAGGAAGAGAAAGGAGCGAGAGAGAGGGGAGTGATAAGAGATGAGACTTGGAGTAGCCAGATCACGAAAGGCCAGATCACTGTAGGGGAAGGAGTGTGGATTTTATTCTGTGTTGGGAGCCATTGGAAGCCTTGACCAAGGACTTGGGCTGGCTCCGAGGATGAGCAAGGTTTTGAGTGATAGAGATGGCAGTGGGGAGAGGCATGCCAGGCAGAGGAATGGCATGAGTAAAGGAGCGGAGGTGGGAAAGCTGTAGGGGCTGAGGCTGCCAGACAGGCAGGAACCAAAGGCATTGAATGCCGCTCTGGGGAGCTGTCTAGGGTTCTGACAGGCGCATCCGGTATCTCTGCAATTGTGGACTTTGTGTGTGTGTGTGTGTGTGTGTGTGTATGTGTCCGTGGTACCCAGCTAGCTGATGTGTCCCTGTGCCGGTTACCTAGGAGACAACAGGAAGACGATAGGGTGGGATCTGATTGGCTACTGACTCCCGCTGCTCATCTCTCTGTCAGAACTGCAGGCAGAGGTTACAAATGGTCCATGCGGGCGTGCCAAGTGCCGGAAGGGGAGCTGTGAATGTTTGTTGCCCCGAGTTCTGTGTGTGTGTGTGTGTGTGTGTGTGTGTGTGTGTGGTTGCCAGTGAATGTGTGTGCAGCTCTTGAACAAAGCGACAGCATCTGGGGCTAATGCACTTCCTGCTGGGAAACATCTGTTCATTGCCTTAAATCAGGTAGTGGGGGCCCAGATAAATTTAAGAAGAATCAGCTAGACTTGGGAGAGGATCTTTTGTTTGGTTTTAATAACTGCAGTGTCAACCCTGGAGCTGATTTTCAACATTTCCCTGTATCGCTAAAAATGCAAATAGAGCTTTGAGTGGCGGAAGTTATGTCCCGTGACATGGACTGTGATGTCAGTTTGCAGAATCGCCTCCCCTACCCCAGCTGAAAAGGTTGGTATTAGATTGTAGGTCTGTTTTTTTTTTTTCCTCCTCTCTCCTTCTTTAGAACAATAATATCTTTTTCTTCTACTTTTAGAAGTAGAAGGACAAGGAATCCACACTTTAATTTTGCTTGGGAAGGGGATTGGGAAACAAACAAATGAAACCCACCAAAGTGTTTCCTTTGCACCTGACTTCCTCAAACAGCAGCCCAGATAGGCTTGGGAAAACAAAATAAAACAGGAAAACAGCAACAGGAACAACAATAACAACAACGAGCTCCGAGGCTGCAGAAGACTTAGCATTCTTAGTCTCTCTTCCCCCACTCCTGCCTCCCACCTTACAGGGTTTGGCAGATGATACAGGTAGTGAAGAGGAAATGAGGATTTCCCTCCTCCCCACTCCCTTGGTTTCTCCATACTGTGCTCAACTTTTAACGTTCCACGTGTGAGGAGCCTCCTCTGCCTGTCTGTCCTTGAGACAAAATGCCATCCTGTTTCCTATTGGAAACAAATCATACCAGGCCTTTCATTCATGTCTATTTCCCATGTCTCCCTCACCATGGGTCAGAAGTGTTTTATCTGAAACACACATCTGGGGATGTTTTCTATCTGTTTACACATTATTCATATGCTCTGTTACTTACAGGAGGGGCCTCACCCTTAAATGCCTAAAGGGGCAAGACAAGTAACCCAAAAGATGAGTGAAGAAGGCCCCGGGGCCTTTGCACTTGCTGATCTGTCTCCTGGATTGATCTTTTGGCATATACACAATTCACTCACTTCATTTAGATCTATGCAATTGTCTCCTCCTCAGAGAGGCCTTCCCTGACCATCCCATCTAAAACAGCTGCTTTTTATCCCCGTAACTTCCTTTTTTCTTTCCAGCATTTTGTGCTGCCTCACCTTATATTATATCCTTGTTATATCTTCTCTCCCACTAGTATGCAAGTGCCATGAGGGCTGTGTCTGTGTCTATCTTGTTCTTCATTTTATCCCCAGTAACCAGTACCTTGCCTGGCAATTGCTCAGTAAATATTTGCAGATGAAGGGAGTGAATTGGGTCTGGGGGACAGAGAGTGTAGAGTTTATAGGAGCTTGGGCTCAGCAAGCCAGACCTGATTTTTCTAGGGAAGCTAAAAACTCAGAGTTTTACATGCCACCTACCAATTTAAAAATGTTAAACACCAATTCAGACAGACTCTGAGGGTCAAGCAGGACCTCCCTTTGGAGTTAGAGGCCTCTCATATTCAAGGCTCTTTGCCATTTGGCTGCGGTAACCTTTCTTCCCTCCTTAGTCATGCACAGACCTTGTTCTGCCCCATGTCTGAACCTTTGCTTAGGCTGCCTCTATGCCTGGAGTGCCTCTCCTCTGCCAACTTCTTCACCCAGCAAAGTACTGCTTCCTCTGGCTCCAACCCCAGGCCAGACCAAGGAGCAGCTTCCTGCCGTCCCCCTCCTCCTGACATGGCAGAATTCGTCTCTCCCACCATGTTTCTGTCCTAGCCCCTTTCCTGTGGGAGCATAACTATGCTTACTCATCAGTCTCCTCTGCTAGACACAGAGGTCCTGGGGCAGGAGCCCTGTCCAGTCCATCTGTGGGTGTGCAGTACCCAGCTCAGGGGCCGGCATACAGTAGGTGCCCACTAAGTGAGTGGGAAAATGAAATAGAGAAAGGAAGGGGGAGGCACCAGCCTTTCTGTGCACCTCATGTGAACTAGGCCCTGGGCTGACCGTGTTTGCATCCTTCACTCTCAATGGCCTGGTGACGAGGATGTTGAACTCGGGGCCCCCTGTTGAGCTGAACAGCTTCTCCCTGCCTGGTATGCAGTCCTTGCCTTGTTCCATTCTCTAAAGCAGCCTCTGGGACTTTGCCTGAGTTTTGCTTTTCTTCTCTGTAAAGTGGGAGCATTAACAGCCTCTGGGAGAGCTGTCATGGGGATCCAGAGATGACAGATGGGGGAGGGCTCTGCCAGCTATGGAAAGGGGCGCACTCATGTGGCGGTGACTGGCACAGTGAAGGCAGTGGCCAGTTACTTCCTGGGCATGACTGTGCCTCACCTGTGTGTTCGAGGAGTCTAAGGAAATACTTATTCTTCTTTTCATACATCTTTTCATTCTGCAATTTCTTTTTGTTAAGTGTTTGTTTATTGAGAGAGAACAAGTAGGAGAGGGGCAGAGAGAGGGAGAGAGAATCCAGAGCAGGTTCCACACTGTCAGCACAGAGCCTAACGTGAGGCTTGATCTCACAAACCATGATATTCCGACCTGAGCTGAAATCAGGAGTCCGCCCCTTAACAGACTGAGCCACCCAGGTGCCCCTCATTCTGTGATTTCATCATTAAGCCCCTACTCCATGCCAGCTGCCTCTCTTTCACCATTTTACTTCCTATTCCCAGAAAGCTGACTGCCTTTAGGCCTTGTTATGGCCATCTCAACATTTGGGAGCCTGAGGCACAGAGAAGTTAGGTCACTTGCCCAAGGATGCACTGCTAGGAAGTGACAAAGCAGGATTTTTACCCCAGGAATGTCTTTGTCCCAAGCTAGGGCTCTTTCTCTGCCCCCAGACTGCTTTCTTTGGAATTTTGTTTCCAGGAGTCACAAGCAATGAGGCACTTAGAGAAGGGGCATGGAATTCTGCCTGGGGTGGGGGCATTGGTGCTGACCTCTGACCTGGGCTTTAAAGAGCAAGTGTGAGTGGCCAGGTAGGAAAGCCGCAGGGAAGGGTACGTAAGGCCAAGAGATTGGTCTGTGCAAAAGTACAGAGTTGAGAAAAACCTGGTGTGACCATAGTTGTGCAGGGTGGCTGCATGTGCTGTGTGTGGGGGGAGGGTGGCACAATTCTGGCTGGAGACAGATGGTGAGGGTAGAGATGGCTACACCCTGGTCACAAATGGGTCTGGCTTGACCCTGACAGTGGCACACACACACACACACACACACAAAATTGGTTGTCATTAAATTTTGAGTGTGTGTGTGTGGGGGGGGGAGATTTGACATTAAAAAAAGAAAGATATCTGCAGCTTTCTTCAGAGGATCTGGTAACCTCGGTCTTACATTTCTGCTGTGCCTTGTGGACTGGGAGTGTGCTTGCCATACTCCCCATCTGGCCGCTGATGCATTCACTTACTTGCTCAGCCTTAGAGGTGTTTGTGTTTGAGACCTTGAACTCACCCAGTAAAGGAGTTTGAACTTCATCATCTTCAGGCAGCTGAAGCTGCTGAAAGCAGCTTTATTTTTTAAAGTTTATTTATTCTGAGAGAGAGAGAGAGAGAGAGAGAGAGCGAGCAGGGGAGGGGCAGAGAGAGGAGGACAGATCTAAAGTGGGCTCTTTGCTGACAGCAGAGAGCCCAACACAAGGCTTGAACTCATGAACGTGAGATAGTGACTTTAGCCGAAGTTGGACGCTTAACTGACCGAGTCACCCAGGTACCCCCAGCTGAAGGGTTTTAAAGCAGGAGGGTGGCATGTTCAGGAAGCACCTGCTGACTGCTGGGGGATGGGAGGCAAGGTGAGGCAGAGAGACCCCCCAAAATGACCATGTTAGGAGCACTTGCTTGGTACTTATTCACACTGTCTTTGCTTCTCCTGATAACCGTGCATGGTCAGGTGATCAGCCTTATCAGATGAGGAAATAGAAGCTACAAAAGCAGATGCCATGAAAGAAAGGATTGAAAAATTGGACTACGTAAAAATGTAGACGTGATGTAGGATGAAAGGCACGATTGACCAGGTTCCAAGACAAGCCACAGCCCAGGAGGGAAGGTATTTACAACATACATCACAGGTGAAGACTAAGAGCCAATGTATATCAGGATCTCCTGCAAATCAATAGGAAAAGATACACAGTCTAGGAGGAACGTCATGAATTCAAGCAGGAAGTTACTAGAAGATACACAAATAGCCAGAGAGTGAATGAAAAGAAGGCCAACCTCAGCATTTTAGGGGATTATTGTATTAGCATGAGGAAAATGCTCGCAGAAATAACAGCACAATATCAATTTGAAGGAGAAGTTAAAAAATTCATAGCATCTAGTGTTGGTGAGATCCTGGGGGAAGCAGAAGCTGACATATGCAGGAAGGGGAAGCATATAGGAGGGCAGTCTGACGGGTTATCTGTCAATATGGAAAATGCTTACACCCTTTGACACAGCCATTCCTTTTCTAAGTATTGCAAGTATTTTCTAGTCTAGGGAAGAATCTAGCACAGATGCATAAGGCAACACGGACACAGACGTTCACTGGGGTGTTAATAATGGAGGGGTGGCTCAGATGTCAAACCTCCAACCATCTCAGTGGTCTCTCTCTAACCTGTGCTCCCATTTGCCAAGCCCCGCCTCCACCTTCGGCTGAAGGTACCTACCGTTACCTGTTGGTAGCTCTATGCATACACGTTCTCTCCCTTCTTTATACACAAATAACGGCATACTGTCTGCAACTCTCTCTTTTATCATGAAATACGTTGTACATAATGAGGAGTGTTAAAACATTTGTGTTTTTCAAAGAGCAGCAATAGACCCCAGGTTGAGAAACAGATTGCTCCCAGCACCCAGTGCCACACGGCTCTCCAAAATGTCTGTTCGGATTTATACTCCCCTTTGGGATTCATGTAATTTTACAGAAGAGAAAAGGATTTGAGGTGGGTTTGCTGGTTCAAGGTCCCAGGGTTGGACGGTGGCTTTGGTTTGGCCTGTGGCCTGTCTGCTTCACAGGGATGAGGTTGTAAGCCCAGAGCAGGGGGACGTAGGCAACAGAATGGGCCAGATGTGGCCGTGGACAGATGTGGAGGGCCGGGCCTGGATGACACTCAGGATTCCTCCTGGCCTGGGGGGTTATGCTAGTGCCTTTCACTGAGCTGAGGGGGGAGGGGCATGCAGGGGTGAATTTTAGGGGGCTGAGTGTGAGAGATCTGCCAAGAGGCCCCTGTCCTGGAGGCCCCCAGATGGATGGCCCTGGGAGCTGGCAGCCCAGCTGGGGAACCCCATAGAGGGGTGCCCTTTGAGCAACCATTTTTCAACTGTATGAACAAATGCTTCCCTTCTCTAGTCCAGTGAGGGTAATTTATCCTAGGGAGAAAAATGAATTCTCCCAGGAAGCTTCGCTGCCAGAGACCCAGGAGCCTCAAATTTACTGCTTGCCTTCTGTGCTGATGGAACTGGGCCTCAAGATTTATGTCTGGGGGTTTATGGGCGGCTGGCTCTGGTTGGCAGGAGTCCTGGGGGACAGGCAGGGGGACAGCTGTATTTTATGGTGAGGCTGGGACCCAGGAGGGTGTAAATCACTGTGGCCTCCCAGGAGAGGCCACCTGCCTCACATGGGTGGGTGGGAAGGAGCTCAAGCTTATCTGAGGACAGCAGAGAGGACCGTCCCTCAGAGGCCACTTTGTCCAGCTTCCCAGCTTAGGTGGGGAGACTGTGTCCAGAGAGACAGAAAGCCCGGGTCCCATGAGAGGCCAGGGTTTCCCCAGACCCGTGGGGTCAGACTCTGGTTTGAGTGGTTTGCTTTCTGCTGTTCTGCTTCTTTCAAAGATAAACCAGCCCAAACCACAGACCTCCCTCTGACTGAGTGCTGGCCGCTTGCTGGCAGTCTGTGCTGACCAAGACCTCAGTGGTCCCTGCCGTCTAGGAGCTCAGAGACTCCGCTGGTGGTCTCCAGAGTTGGGTGTGGGTGCCACACCCAGGACAGCCTCTTGAGGAAGAGGCTGGGAAAAAATATGAAGAGCTTTAGCTTACGTTTGTTTTCTATCACACTTTCGTTTTCTCTGCTTTTGTCTGTGTTTATAATGTGAGTGATATACAGACATGGTAACACGTGGGTAAGTCATAAATAATACATGTGTGTTATTGCAGAGGAATGCACAGACGTTTTTACACAAAGGGGGTGCAAGACTAGGAGGATTTGGGGACCACGCCCTGCCCACCTGCTAGACTATAGTTGTTGGAAGGACCCTGGGATCCTGGGCTGGGGTCTCCCTTGCTTGCAGGGCCGAGGGCAATATGTACTGAGTACCTACTAAGTGCTGGGCACAGGTGCACCCTTTTCTGTCAAGGCCTGGACTCCACAACAACAGTGGGGGACAAGGGTGGCGAACATCATTTTACAGACCATGAGACTGAGGCCCAGAGAGGAGAACGGATTTGCCCCATTTCGTGCCTGAGCTGGGATTCTTTTCTCAGCCCTCCTATTGACCATTCTCACAGTTCTTCCTTTTTCTGTCTCCCATTAAAAAAAATAAGACATATAGAATGTTCATTGGGTATTTAAACCATTTTAAATAATTAAACACAGCAATACCAGTTAAAAAAAAAAAAACACATTGCAATGTCCCCCTTTCTCCATACTACAGCACTAACATGTCATGTACATACTTTTCTGGCCTCTTGCTGTCATTAAAAAAAAGTATCCTTAGGGCACCTGCGTGGCTCAGTCGGTTGAACATCCAGCTTTGGCTCAGGTCATGATTCACGGTCAATGAGTTCCAGCTCCGCGTCGGTCGGGCTCTGTGCTGACAGCTCGGAGCCTGGAGCCTGCTTCAGATTCTCTGTCACCCCCTCTCTCTGCCCTCCCCTGCCTACACACACACACACACACACACACACACACACACTCTCTCTCTCTCTCTCTCTCTCTCTCTCTCTCTCTCTCAAAAATAAACATTAAAAAAAGAGTATCCTTTTATACTAAGTTACTTTCTCTCTGATGGAGTATGCAATTATTGTTAAATATAGACCATTTTGGAAAGATAAAAAACCAGGAAGAAAACTAAAATCATCCTCCATCAACCCACCATCCAGAGACAACTTTCCTGCATTTCCTTCCAGTCTTTTTTCCCACTGTCTACTGTCATTGAGATCATATGACATATACCATTTTATGTTTTTTTTCTTTGCTTAGTTTTGTAGGATCAGCTGCAGAATGCCACATGGGGTGTCTGTACCAGGCAGATTTTATTTACCTGCTCCCCCATGGTTGGATAATAAGGTTGTTTCCAGCATTTTGCTGTTACAAAGAAGGTTGCTGTAAGAGTCCGCTTTCCTGGGGTTGTCATCAGCCTTGATGTAATTCTGCATGGGCTTTCTCCCCCTGCAGATGTTATTTCTTACACTTGTCATCTTTAATGGCCATGTAATCTCCTGGAGTGTTGCTATTCCTTATGTTCTAGGCCCTTTCACCTTCTCCATATCCCACCAGGCTTCCCCACTCCCTCTGGGAAGCCAGCTCCTTCCCCAAATCCTCCCCCCACCCCCGCTCCCCCTGCCCAGCACCTTCAATGCAGGGACCCAACCTCCAGTGGGGAGGGGAGGGCTGTCATCTTGCCCACATCCCAGACATTTGCTGCCTCCCTCCTGCTTGTGTCCCGGTCCTGACACTCAGACCCTGTGTTGGCGGATGCCTTCCTTTCTCCTTTCATTCTGTGGTTGTTTAACTATGACCTACCATGTGCTAGCCACTGTTCTAAGTGCTGAGATACAGTAGTAAACGAGACAGAGTCTTTGTCTTTATGGAACAGGGGAGATAAGTCATAAACAGGTGGAGACAAGACAAGAAACGGGGATAAGAAGACAGGAAAAGGGGATGAGATGAAAGAGGGTGATAGGTGGTCAGGGAGGACCTCCTGGAGGAGGTGACATTTGTTCTGGGACCAGCCAAGGGAATGCCTGGGAGAGGAGGACTCCAGGTGGAAGGAACAGCAGGGGCAGAGGCCCTGGGCACATTCTGAATGTTTGAGGAACGGAGGCCAGTGTGGCTGCAGTGTCATGAGGGGAGCACGAGTGGGGCCGGCAGGCCCGGCTGGTGGAAGGAAGGTGTTCGGGTCTCCTCTGAGAGTCATGGGAAACCTCCGCAGTGCCTGGCACACAGTAGGTGCCTCGTTGGGTTAGCTGCTCTTATTGTTGTTCCCTCTTCGTGAAGGAAGTCAAGTCGTAAGACTTGCTTGTCCCAGAGTGCACCGGGGCTGCTGCCTGGCCTCCTTCAAGTCTGACCTGTCCCCTTGCTGCAGCTCACACCTGTTCCTTCTGCACATCATAGTCCCACGCCTCACTTGGCCCCAGAAGTGGGGGTCTGGTGGGCCTGTGTTTGCTGTGAACTATCCATCTGTGTGAAACGGGCAGATTCTGCCTCCTGGGGCTATTGGGAGGTTTTGCTGGCACCTTGTGGGGGCTTATTAAGGTCAGCTCCAAAGATACTAAATTAAACATCTTAAAAAATAATATTTTATCTAGAAACCTCTATAAAGTTTGTATGAAGTGGGTGGGTGAGCCCTCTGCAGCGGCTCTGGCCCTTCAAGCTCCCTGGAGGGAGGTGGCCGGTGGCCCCTATGGGAAAATCAAGAGCAATTGCATCGGATTCTGCACTTAATTTAATGAAAAGGCACTGCAGGGAGGCAGAGGCAGTGAGGCAGTTAGGGAAGGCTTGCGGGCTTGGGCAGGAGCGATTCCAGGGAGATTTATGATGCTTCATGAAAGATTCAGATCTAGGCTGAGCTTGGGCGGTGCTGGGCTCAGTGCTCTGGGCTCTGTCTCCGCAGCCTGGGCGGCAGATGGTCTGAGGTTCCTGGTGGCGATGATTGCCGTGTGACCCTGGGCAAGTCATGGCCCCTCTCTGGGCTTTGCAGCACCATTTGCCATCCTGGGTTCCCTCCTCCCCCAAGATCCTGGACCCTACCCTCCTGCCCGTATCCCACCAGACCTGCATTATTTACAAGCCTTTCCACACTTGGGAAATCCTCTTTCTCATAGCCTGCGCCCTCCCCTGCCCAGTTGCTTTTCCATTTTACAGAAGAGAAAATTGAGGCTCTGAGAGGTTCTCTGGTGTTCCCAGAGTCACACAGTGACTGGGGCAGGGGTGAAGTCTGTCTGGCCCTTTTAGCAGTGGAGTCAGGAGCTTCCATGGTGGGCTGGGAGGCTACTCAGGATGGAGTAGCCACACAGCCCCATGTGGAGCCTGACCTGTTGTGTTTTACTTTCCCATTTAGCAGAGAGGCGTCAGGAAAGTTAAGGGACCAGTGTGGACCCCAGGGCAACGGCACCAGAGCTGGGAATGTAGTTACCTCCTGGTCTGGCCTTTCTCCCCGCACACTGTCGAAGTCTTTGGGGCTCCTCCGGCTTTAGCTCAACCTCTCCGTTCACTTGCTGTGTGAGCCTAGGCAAGCGACCTAATATGTCTGAGCCTCCGTATCTTCATCTACAAAATGAGCATGGTAATATGCCCATCTCCCAGGCTTGCTAGGTGGAGGGAACCTGCTACTGGTAAGTGGCCTATAACAGTCCCCAGTATCCCATTTTCTCAAGAAGATTATAGTTCTAGAGCTGCTCAAGCCCTGGAGAAAATCATACCAAAAAAAGGAGCCCTTTCTTTTATAGTCCCAGGGCTTTGCTGGTTGGGCCCCTCCCGAGGAAGCAGAGGAGGGAAGAAACTTATTGTAGGCTGGTGGTTGCAGATGGCAGGCAGCTAATTTATTTACCTCTTTCTAATAAATATGCACGACACATAAATAAAATATTTCGCTCGTAGTGCCCCACCCGGATCCAGGCAGGCAGGGACAGTCGGCCGTGTGGCTCTGAAGCAGGCTCTCTGGGTGTGTGTGTGGAGTCTGGCAAGGGGGTTAATGAGCTGATTATTCCTTCTTTAACCTAATTTTCTGTCCCATATCCAGCAGCACCCAGAGTTCCTCATTTTGGAGGTGCTGGCCTTCTCCTCCAGACCTCCCAGCCAACACCTTTTGCTTCCCTGGAGCAGGGCAGGACTGGACTGGACTGTCCCAGGAGATAGCCAGCTCTCTATCAAGGATGCCACCAGACTGGTTCCTGTTCTGTGTGGGAGTTGGACCAGGGGACGCTCAGGACCTCTCTGGAGATGGCTTGACCACTTTGGAGGGCCTTCTTTTTTCCAGTTCATGCACTGGTGCCTTGGCACGGGTCCCAGCCTCCACATCGTCCCTGCTACAGTCTGTCCTCCCCTACGCCCCTGACCCAGCTCATCTGGGGTCCAGGAAACCCAGTAATAAGACAGAGTAACAATGCATGGAACTGCCATCCCCAGGACTGAAAGAAGAGAAGAGAGGGTGGCTGGGTGACTGTGACTCCATGAGTAGGGCAGGAGAGCAGGGGCAGCCCATGGAGTCAGAAGGACCGGGTTCCATCCCTGCTCTGCCATTTTTTCAGAGACCTTGGACAAGTTGTCTCACTTCTCTGAGTCTTTTGTCTTCATCTGTGAAATGGGCACAGCGTTGGTATTTACCTGACAAGGTTATTGCGAGGCTTGTTCTTTCATTCGCTTGACAAAATGTTTACTGAGCAGCTGCTATGTGCCAGGCACTGCCTTTGGCCCTTGGGGATACCGTGAGGAATAAGACAGACTAGTACCTTGTCCTAATGGACGTTCCAGTGTGCACACCAGCCAAGCACCATGTTGGCAAGTAGATGTGCACCCTAACAGCAGGTTGTAGAATGAAAACCAATGAAGTAGAGTCAGGGCACAGAGGTGGTGGAGAAGCTCTCTCAGTTGCAGTACTCAGGGAGGGCCTCTCTGGGGAGGTGACGTTTGAGCATATACTTGAACGAGGAGAAGGAGCCAGCTCTGCCAAGAACTGCACAGGCAGAGGGAATGGCACATGCAATGGCCCTGAGGTGCACACAAGTCTGGCATGTTCAGGGAAGGCCGGGGCTGCAGGCACAGTGAGATGAAGCAGGTGGGTGACACGTCTGGCACAGGTCTTGGCACAGGGCAAATTCTTGGCTCTGTCTTCCTCCTTCCCGCCACCCTCCTGCTTTCTTGCTCTCCCTGGACTGCTCAAATACTCCATGTAATCCAGATGGGAGGGTCAGGTTCCTAAAACATCCAGTATGGAAGGGTTTCATGACTTGTCCAAAGACCCATTCCAAATAAGCCTAAGTCCCATGAGTAGCCTGTGGTCTCTGTGCCCAACTTGCAGCCATATTTAGCATATACAGTCAACAAAGAGCTCATATCTTGAATATATAAAGAGCTCTTATAAATCAACAAGAAAAAAACCCCAGACAACCCAGTAGCAAATTGGACAAGAGACTTGAGTAAGTGCTTCATGAAGAAGTTCCAGATGACCTGTAAACATATGAAAAGGTGTTCAACATCATATCACAGAGGGAAATGGAAATTAAAACCACAGGGAGATACCCAGCAGAAGGGTTGACATTAACAAGGCTGACAATACTGAGTGTTTGCGTGGAGGAGGAACAGCAGGACTTTCGTGCACTGAGAGTGGGAGTGTAAATGTCACTTTACTAAAGATTCCCTGGAGGGATGGGGACCAGCTTATATCACACCCCAAAGAGTAACATGGAGTCACATTCACCCGGCCATCCTCTCTCTCTTCCAGCCTGTCTCCCTGGAAGCCCCAGTGCTGGGTCCCTTCTCCCACTCCTTCTCCTTCCCCTTCACAGCCTTTCCTGTGTTGCCCTGCTCATCAGCTTTGCTTCCAGGCTTGCACACCAATGTCCAAAACAGAAGCCAGGCTCTCTCAAGCCTGCTGCAGGAGGTGTTACCAGGTTACAAAGTACGGAAACCCAACCCCCACTAGCCTAAGCCAGGAAGAAACCTTAAATGCTCACATCAGCTTCAGGAAGGGCTAAATCCAGGGGCTCAAAGGATGATGTCACAGCTTGATCTTTCCATTCCTTTCCTGTCTTTTCTCTGTTCTGCTGGCTTTGCTCCAGACTCATATCATTCTACATTCTGGTGGGGAAAGAATGTACAGATGGCTCCAGCAAAAGTCCTGGGGCTGTGTCCCATTGGACAGTATTGGGTCACGTGTGTGTTCCTTAGTCAGTCACTGTAGCCTAGAGAGTGGACTGCTCTGATTGGCTAAACCTGGCTCCGCCCACCTTGGAAGCAAGGTCAGCCCTGTGAAGTACATGGACAGTGGAGGAGGGGGTCTCCCCAGAACAAAATCAGAGTGTTGTTACCAGAAGAAGGAGGTCTGGATGTTGAATGGGTAGACACAACCAATGTCCACTATGGGGGCCTCAGTTCACTTGTATGAGGAGAGAGGGCTCAGAATTTATCAGTCAGACGTCTCCAGAAAAACAGACCCAATAGGAGATCTATCTATCTATCCATCTATCCATTTATCTATCTATTGAAAGATTTTTAAAGAATTGGCTCACATGATTGTGGAGCTGGCTTGTATAAATCTGTGGTGTAGCTCGGATAGGCTGGAAACTCAAGAAGGGTTTCTGTTCGGGGCGCCTGGGTGGCGCAGTCGGTTAAGCGTCCGACTTCAGCCAGGTCACGGTCTCGCGGTCCGTGAGTTCGAGCCCCGCGTCAGGCTCTGGGCTGATGGCTCGGAGCCTGGAGCCTGTTTCCGATTCTGTGTCTCCCTCTCTCTCTGCCCCTCCCCCGTTCATGCTCTGTCTCTCTCTGTCCCAAAAATAAATAAACGTTGAAAAAAAAAATTAAAAAAAAAAAAAAGAAGGGTTTCTGTTCTGCAATCTTGAGGCAGAATTCTGTTTTTTTCTTGGGAGAACCTCTGTCTTTGCTCTTAAGGCCTTCAACTGATTGGGTGAGGCCCACCCACAGTATGGAGAGTAATCTGCTTCACTCAGAGTCAACTGATTGTGAGTGGTATTCATATCTACAAAATACCTTCATAGCAACTTCTAGCCTGGTGTTTGACCAAACAACTGGGCACCATAGCCTAGCCAAGTTGTCACAGAGCAACAAAGGTGTTTATTTAAGTTAGTATTATATGATAATGTAAACGTGTGTTTGTCCCCTTCCCACCTAAGGCTAGGAGAACCATTCAGGGAAGGACAGGAGAGGCTACATGGCCTCAGCACAGGGAGGAGAACCTTCTGGGGCCACCAGGACCTTGGGTGTGGTTTTCAGTCCCTATCATATAGTGTTGGCTCAGCCATCTGCTCTAGGTGCTGGACTGCAGGGGTGGCCAGACCAAGCCTCTGTCCTGCAGCATCCCCAGGCTAGTGGGGAGGCAGTCCTCCCCCTGGGTCCCCTGGGCTGGTAGGGAGGCAGTCGTCCCTAGAAGATCCCCAGGCTGGTGGGGAGGCAGTTCCTGCATCCAGCATGAAGTTTCGTGGTGGGGTCAGAAGCTCTCCAAGTGCCCTGACATGAGGTGATTTGGCCATCAGCCACTGTGCTGAAAGGAGGGGCATGCCAGTCACTGATGAGAGAATCACCATAATTAACGACAGAGGAAACTGTTACATACACATGGAGGAACCCTCCGCTTCCCAGGCTGGCACTGACCACAACCCAGAGGAATGGGTGGAAGATCTTGGGGTTCCGGACGCCTCTGCCATTCCAGAGCCATGAGTCCCCGGGAGCTGCTCCCTTCTTGGCACTGGTCTCCCAGTCAGTGGGATCCTGGAGAAGTCATATTTGATGAGGGCCGATGGCATGCCTGGTGGTGTTCAGCCCAGAGCGAAGAGTTTTGCTGACTTTGAACAGAGGACTGTTCCGGAAACTGAGACTCCAGGAGGGAAAGTACTGCTCTGCCCCAGGTTGGACAGCGGGGTTGGTGAGGGTAGGAGGCTGGGTTCCAGCCCAGGTCAGCCATGCCAGAGCTGTGGTATTCTTACTTTCACGGGGGGCAGGGAGAGGAATCTCAACAGAAAGAGCTTAGGAATCTATTTCTAATCCCAATAGAAATAACCACAGTCCTTTCCACCTGTAAAGTAGTCTCCAGTCTGACAGAGTTCCTGCATGCCCATTGGTATGTGATAACTCATCACAGACCAGCTCTGGGAAGTTTTCAAGAATATTGTCTCAGGAACATTAAAAAAAAATAGTAACTTTATCAAGGATAACTTACACACAGTAAAATACATGCATTTTCTGTGTATGCTTTGATACGTTTTGACAGAGGTATGTACCTGTGTAACCACCACCACAATTAAACACAATTGTACACATAGATAATTACACAGGTATAATTAGAGCATTCCCATCACCCCCCAGAGTTTTCTTGTGCCCTTCTCAAACAGTTCCTGTCATCCTCTGGTCCTGCCAGACCGAGGCAGGATCTGCTTTTTGTCACTGTAACTTAGATTTGTCCTTTTTTTGAAGTTTTGTATAAATGGAATCATATAGTATACAGTTTTTTTGTCTCTGATGTGTTCAGCGCATTCATCGTATTTTAAGATCCATCCGGGCTGTTGTATGTGTCCGTACCTTGTTCTTTTTCTTGCTGAGTGTATCCAGGGAGTGGGTATACCCCCGTGTCTTTATCCAGTCTCTTGTGCGTGGGCGTTTGGGTGGATTCTAGTTTGGGGCTGCTGTGACCCATGTACAAGTGATTGTGTGAACGTGTTTCCATTTCTCTGGGCTCATTCACTAAGTGTGGGATACTGGGTTGTTGAGTATATGTTCAACATTTTATAAGAAATAGGCCCATTTTATGGATAAGGAAATCGAGGGTCAGAGAAAGCAGCTGACCTGGGTCACTTAGTACACAAAACCAGTCCAGCTCAAAGCTCTTTTACCTTGCTAGTGACACAGCTAAGAAAGAAGAAAGAAGAAAACCCTGCATTAATTCATAAACTTTTACTGATACCTACATATACACCATTTCACTTAATCCTGACAACAATCCTGTGAAATAAATCATAATATTGTCCCCATTTCTCAGGTGAAAGACTGAGGCTCAGGGAGGTAACATGATTTGTCCGAGGATACCAGCGTGGAGTGGTGTAGCTGAATCTCCAACCCAGTCCTCTGTGCTACTGGTCATTGCTCGGCACCAGTTAAAGATGCAGAAAACAAAAGACATGCTCTCCAGCCCAAGGCCATGGTGAATATTGCTAATGGATGGCCATGCTCTTTCCTGCTGACTCAGCCTCAGAGACTTTTGTTTTTTTAACACGTGACCCCATACAACCACTCATGATGGATTGGAGACAGCGAGCACGAGAACAGTCCAAACCAGCGCAGGGTCCAGCCCTGCCTTCTAGAAGGGCTGCTCACCAGCCTGAAGCCTGAGCCAGGAGGGACCCCAAGCTCAGACTGTCTTCACCCCACAGGCCCCAGGGTGAGGATGGGGCCATTGCTCTGTTGCAGATAGTCAGAGCTGAGAGCAACTGCCTCATCCTTAGCCAGCCCAGCAGCATGGGGGCCGCTGAGGGATTGAGGGACAAAGGGGCAGAGGGACCCATTAGGTACGTCCCGCTTGGAGCCCCAGCCTCACATGCACCCTTGCAAGCTGGGTTTTTATCACCAGTTCTCAGAGGCGGCAGCTGAAATCTGAGGTGGAGAAACTGACAAGGGATAGAATTTGAACCCAGCCTGCCCCAGTGCCCACACCCCCTCTGCCACATTGGCTGTTCTCCTTTTGCTGGGATTTCTCTGGCTCTGGCCTAAGGGCTGGGACTGGTTTTACTTGGGCTTGGGGTGTTGTTAACTGGTCAGTATCTGTCCAGACGTCCTGTCTGCTGGGATGTATTCCGAATGACTTTTTGTTTTATTTTGATAAAGCTTTCCTGAGTAATGGAATGGACAAGCCCTGAGGTGAATGTCAAGAAGGGAAGGGCCTTCTGGGCCAGTACAACAGCCCAGAGGTGAGAATGTCCAGACTTTGACTGGAGAGGAGACAGGGCCTACCAGTCTGGATATTGACATTTTTGATTCTGCTGAGTGGTTGGGAGTTCATGGGTCTCTCTCCTTGTCCAGATCTCTCTGTCTTTGTCTCTGTCTTTTTTTTTTTAAGTTTATTTATTTATTTTGAGAGAGAGAGAGAGGCAGGGAGGGACAGAGAGAGAGAGGGAGAGAGAGAGAGAGAGCATCCCCAGCAGGCTTTGCACTGTCAGCACAGAACCCCATGCAGGGCTTGAACTCACAAACTGGGAAACCATGACCCGAGCCAAAATCAAGAGTCAGACGCCCAACCAGCTGAGCCACCCAGGCATCCCTATCTCTGTGTCTGTCTGTCCCTGTCAACCTGTCTGTCTCTGGATATCTCTGTCTCTCTTTAGTCGTCTTTTTTTTTTTGGTTACAAACATGTTTCAATTTTTCACGGATCTCCTAAGAAAAACACAGACCATTTGCCTCTGATCTAATCCGTCATGAACATCACTGGTAGAAATAATCAACACAAAATAAAACTGACATCAGCTAAAATTGTGCACAGTAAGAATAGTTATTGACCTAAAAATTGACAGAAGAATCAAATCCCCATGCCAACACTAAGATCTGCAAAAATCTGACCTGAGAGAATCTGGGTTGAGAGGAGTCACGGCCAGAATGGGAAATCCCTGGTGACAGTGGCCCACAGGCTGTAATATGTGCTATTCACAAAGGAAGTGATGAGTGAAATCTTCATTACAAATCTTAGTTAGGAAAAGACTTGATCTCAATGAAATCGACCTCAATAAAGCAGAAAATGGCAATAGAACAATGTGGCAGTGGCTTAACTACACTTTGTAGGGAATTAATCAAAGGTTTAAACAGGGTCTTCGGGGCTTATGCCAGAAAGCACTTCCTCATGTTCACCAAAGTCAGTAAAGTTAGTGTGTTTGTATTTGAGATGTCCTTGCTGAGATGTCTAATGGGGAGCCAAAGTGGACCACACCATCTGGAGAGAATATTGTGGTGCCTTGAGGTGCTCAGTAAATGCTGAGCAACTAGTGAGGTGCTTTTGATTGTCCTGTGTTGCTCGACTCTTTGTACCCTGGCCAGACAGCATCTCTAAAATACATCACTTCCTCTGACCTTCAGCAGCCCCCCACTGCTGCTAGGACCGAGTTCAGCATCCTCCCTGGTGGCCCGGTGCTGCTGGCCCTCCAGCCCCATCCCTCACAGCTCTCTTCCCATGCCCTCTGGGCTCCAGCCACACTGGCCTCCTTTGCTTCCTTGGGGAAATCGAGCTGAATGAGAGGTAGTGTTGCTCATCGGATTCAAATTCAGTCTCTGCTACTTATGAGCTGTGTGACCTTGTGCAGGTTTCTTATTCTCTCTGAGGCCTGGTTTCTTCCATCTGTAAAATGGGAATAATAGTACCTATATCAGAGTGTCATCATGAGGATGAACTGACTTAGTGCAGGAAAGCCTGCCCTGTGGGAGTGCTCAGGGATATTCACTCTTATTCCCACCTCAGGACCCTTGCCCACGCTGCTTTGTCTGCCTAGGGGGAAAAAGGGGCCTTCACTGGTTCACTCCCACTAATCCCGCAGACCTCACCCCAAGCATCTTTTCTCCAGGAAAGCCTCTCAGAATTCCCTTATGCCCTCTCTCAGTGCTGAGCTGTGCTGATCTGATCTTGTCCGCTGCAGTGCCTGAGCCTCAGGGCCATGGGCTGGGACCTGCCCTCCTTCTGTCCCCAGCACTGCCCTGGGGTGATCTACAAATCAGGGGCCGCGGGGGAGGGTAGCCCACTCCCACCACGATGGCTGGTGGGTTGGAGACTTGTCGACACCAGCCTGTCCTGGCTGAAAAGGAGACATGACATCCACACGTCTACCTGTGTTCTGTGGCTCCTCACACACAGGGTGGGCCTGAAGGTTTCCTGGTCCGGTCCCCCAGCCTGGGCTCTGGGGAGACAGAATAGTCTTGGCAGATGCCTGAGCAGATGCCAGCTGCCTCCCTGATGGCAGCCCCTTAATTGCTTCCTCCCATCCTTTTTGTTTTCCTTAAGGGGCTGTCAGCCTGGCCTGGGGTCTGGAGTGGGCACACAACACTGCCAGTTCCCATGCAGTGGCATCTCAGTGACTGATGAACTCTGACCCACCCTCCCTCCCGGTTTCCCCTGCATCCGGGGTAGCATCTGTAAAAAAATTTTTTAATGTTTTTATTTTATTTTTGAGGGTGGGGGAGTGGGGGAGGGGCAGAGAGAGAGGGAGACCCCGAATCTGAAGCAGGCTCCAGGCTCTGAGCTGTCTGCACAGAGCCCGACATGGGGCTTGAACTCACCATCCGTGACATCGTGACCTGAGCTGAAGTCGGACTCTTAACTGAGTCACCCAGGTACCCCCAGGAGCCCACAACCACTCCTGATACAGCAAACAGCTCACAGGGCCTTTCTTTAGGGCACCAGCTTTGGCTGAGGACCCACTGTGGACCGGCCCCTGTGCTGGTGACCCACTGGGGTCTTAACACAGATGCTCCTCACCACTCAGCAGCTGCGATGGCCCAGCTCACTTTGAGAGGCAGGGCCTGCCAGTTGGGGGCTGGCTCTCTGGGCTTCTCACCCCAACATGCCTCAGCAGATGTGGCCCCAGAACCTTGGAAATCATGATCTCCCGAGAGTGGAAGTGGAGGCATGTTTAAAATGCTCATCCCAAGGCCCCAACCTGGACTGAGGAGTCAGCTCTGCTGGGCGTGACTAGACACACTTTTTCCGCCTTTCATTGAAAATCGTTAGACATACATGTGGGTATAAGATGGAAGTGTAGTGTAATGAATGATGAAAATCAACCACACCCTTTAACCACCCTGGTTAAGAAATAGAATATCGCCAGCCTGTTGAACGTTCCCCTCGGGTTCATCTCAAATTGTATCTTCCTCCCTCCTCCACCCTAAGGTATCCACCATCTTGACTTTTTGATTATTCTCTTGGCTTTCTTGATGGTGTTGCTACCTTGTATATATGACTACACGGTAGAGTTTGTTTTCACCTGTTCTTAAAGTTGATATAAATGAAATCTTAGTGTTGGGGTGCCTGAGTGGCCCAGTTAGTTAAGTGTCCAACTTTGGCTCAGGTCATGATCTCATGGCTCATGAACTTGAGCCCTGCATCAGGCTCTCTGCTGTTAGCACAGAGCCTGCTGCAGATCCTCTGTCTCGCTTTCTCTCTGCCCCTCTCCTACTCGTGCTTATGCACGCTCTCTCAAAAATAAACATTAAAAAAAAATGAAATCTTAGTGTGTATCTTTCTCTGTCCAGCTTTTGTCACTCAACGTCAAGTTTTTGAGACCCATGCATTGTGCTGGTGTAGCGGCTATATTTCCTTCCGTTTCATAAATATGCCAGTTTTTACTCATCTGTTTTACTGATGGACTTCAAGGTTGTTACCAATTTTTGACTCTTATGGAAAATGCTGCTATGAATATTCTTTTTAATTTTTTTAAAGTTTATTTGTTTTTGAGAGATAGAGACAGAGCATGAGGAGGGGAGGGACGGAGAGAAAGGGAGACACAGAATCCGAAGCAGGCTCCAGGCTCCAGGCTCCACACTGTTGGCACAGAGCCCGACGTGGGGCTCACACTCATGAACTGTGAGATCAGGACCTGAGCCGAAGTTGGATGTTTAACCGACTGAGTCACCCAGGCGCCCTGAATATTCTTGAATGTGCCATTCGGGCAGTCAGGTGACACATTCCTATTGGGTACCCCCCCCTTCCTTCAAGTGCAGTTGCTGGACCATAGCATATTCATGTTTTTAACAGCTTTATTGAGGCACATTTTCAGGTGTGCATATTTAAAAATTTCAATGGATATGGCCAAACTCCTTTCGAAAGTAGTTGTACCATTTTACATTTTCAGCAACAGTGTGTGAGAGTTCCAGTCTCTCCACATCCTCACTAATACTTGATGTTTGTCAGACCTTTAAAAAAAATTTTTTTTCTGTGAATCTATATTTGTATCCAGCTTCCTAGGAGATTCTCATCCACTCAGAGGGAGGTCTCAACTCTTGCTGGACATCAGAATTGTCTGATGAGCTTTAAAAATACAGACCCTGAGGCCCTGCTGGGTCATTCTGAATCAGTGTCCTCCCAGGGTTGGGGGCAGACCCATGAAGCTTGAACAAACCGTGTGCTCCCTGATGGTCCCCTACTAGGAGCTCCTGCCGCACTAGCCTCCCTGCCAGCCTTGCTGACTTGAGGTTTCAGAGACTACTCAATCTCCGTCTGTTGTGCTTCGGGCACTGGGCCCCTTCCTTCTGGCTGGAGGCCACGGTTTCTGTCCAGCTGCTGAATGTCTACTGTCCATGGTATACAGGGACCTCTGGGAGATTGAGGTGGGGGTAGGAGGCACTGCAGCTCTAAGAGCCCTGGTTCCCATGGCAACCTTCTTAGACCCATCCTCAGTGATAGCTTTGCCTCTTCTGTGGGCCAGCTTTAGGGAGGGGAGACCCAACAGGCACCCCTTAAGAGTAATGGGTGACACCAGAGGTTACAAACTACAGGTGCCTGGCCAGGGATAACACACACACACACACACACACACACACACACACACACACAGTCAGAACATCAATGCCAGCTGTTCTCAACTGGGGGTTTTGTCCCCTAGGGGCAAATGGGGACATTTTTGGTTGTCACAACTGGGGAGGGGATGTACTGGCATCTAGTGGTAGAATTCCAGGGATGCTGCTAAATATCCCCCTACAACAAAGTACCATACTGTTCAGAATGTCAGTAGTTCTAGAAGCTGAGAAACCCTGATCTAAAAAAGGTTACTTCCATTTCAGCGCGCATAAAAATTTTGTGCCATTTTGAAAGCTAAACTTTTATTTCACAGCTTTATCTTATGTTGAATTACATGTTGGGCCAGGTACCAGCTTCTTGTCACTGGCTAGTTCCTCTAAAGCAGTGCTTCTTAGACTGCCTGGTGAAAGGCCAGTATTTCCTTTTTAGTTTCAATCTATTAGAGACTGATACACCAGCAATGAACTATTGGAAAATGAAACAAAACAACAAAGATATGAAAAATCCAAGCCACTGATCAGACGCTGGGATGTTGTGGCAATGTCAGATTGCTATAACAGTCTCTGTTCTCTGTTTCTAACTTACCTGTTGCCGTCCATTAAGAAATAGTTCAAGAAAGGCCCCGGTCCACAGATTGCACTTTGTGGAGCTCTGCTCTTAATACGGCTGAGGCTGTGATTGCCTCAGACTCCCTAATCCAGGCCCCAAACAGCTCCAACACCTTCCAGAATTTCTTTGTACTCTGTGCGGCCCCCCACTCCCTCTGACTTTCTTAGGTAGCCACCTCCCCTGCTGTCTTGGCTCCCAGACCCACTGATATCACATGCTTTCTGCTGGGGACATCCCCAAATACGTCTCCTCCCTGAGGGGAGATCCGGGGCCAACTGTCAGTCAGGGTTGATTCTGTCCCCGTAACGTGTGGAGGCAGAGCTTGGCGAACAGTGCCTGGTGGGGCAAACTGGAGGCAGAGACCCCTGGGAGGCAGTGCTCCAGAGAGCGAGGCCCTAAGGTAAAGGCTAGAGTGGCAACAGGTCAGGCTTTGCTCCTAGCCAGTCCTGGGCGCAGCCCCTGGCTCTGCTGCTTACCAGTTGTGGGACCTGGGACAAGTCACTTCTCCTCAGTGAGCAATGGTCATTTCATTAACCCCCCGTTTCCCCTCCACCCTCACAGGGTGGCTGTGAGGATCTGGAAGGAAGGTGCATATAAAGGTTGCATCTTGGAGCCAGATCCTAGGCAAGAGCCCCACACATACAGGAAGAGGAGGGGAAAGAGGAAGGCTTCTGGTGCTACCAGAGTGTGGCCAGGTGTGAAAATGATGGCATACTTCCACATTGGTTGGGGAATAACTGCTTCCCAAGTCCCCCTCCCCCAAGTGTCTCCAGGCCTCTCCCCCAAGACCCCTGGATCTCCCATGATCCAGCAACCAGATGGTTAATGCCTCGCCCAGCAGGTCCCTGGCCATCCTGACTGGCCAACACCATCACCCTGGCTGGATTCCCTGTGCCTCTGGGAGTCTGGTGGCTCAGAAAACATTCCCTTCCTCCTAGGCCTCAGTCTCCCATCTGTAAAGTGGGTGGGCTGCATTTTGGACCAGAAGCTCTCTCTGGCACAGTATGATTACAAGAATTCAACCTTCAGCAACTCTGTCATTCAGTCTATCTCCTGGTTTCAGGGGTATTTGTCTTTTTCTTCTCCTGAAGTCATAATCCCAGGCAAGCAGGCACGACTCAGTCGTGGCTGTCACTCCTGAATTTGTGGCAGAGAGAAGACCTGGAGTTCACTGTAAATGATAGAAAAAGGTGTGAGGCAAAGCTCCGAAGGTGGGGACAGTGGGGACAGCCAGGATGGAGTGAGGAGGCTCTTGCTGTGTCCCCTGCCTGGGATCCTGATGGCCCTGCTGCTGCCTGTCCAGCACTTTCCATACATTTACCCCCACAACAGCACCATTTAGTAGGTGAGGAGCTGAGGCACAGAGAGGCTAAGTGATAGGCTGAAGGTCACACAGCTAGTGAGGGCAGAGTGGGATGGGAACCCAGGTCATCTATTGTACCCTGCTCCCCACTGCCTCCCCTTGGGAGGTGTTTGAAGGGTGCTTCTGGAAATATTCCCCTGGCTACCTCCTCTCTTACTCATCTGTCCTCACTGAACCCAACCTGGCCATCTATCATCTGTCCCTGTGACCCCCTTGATGTCCTTTGAGACATCTACTCATTCAGCTCCAGCCACACTGGCTTCCTTGATGGTCCTCAAACATTCCAGGCACAGTCCTGCCTCAGGGCCTTTGCACTGGCTGTATCCTTTGCCTCGTTTGGAGGTCTGCAGGGCTGGGTCCCTGAGTTCCTCCATTTGTGTAAAGATTTGCTCAGAGAAGTCTCTGCCCCAACAGACAATTCTCTCAGCCTACTTTATTTTTCTTCAGTGTGCTCATTTCAACTATATTCTGTTGCACATTCTGTTTACTGTCTGCCTCCCCTAGTAGAATGTAAATGTTACATGATTTATTCTCTGCTGGAGCATAAGAGCTGCTCAGCAACTCTTTGGTGGGGGAGTGAATGAATGATGGGGTACAATTGAATGCGTGGGGTCTGGGAATAAATGGTACCAGATTGTCATGACTGTAACCATTATTATTATCTTTCTCTCAGTGCCTCTGCTGCCCAAGCCCCAGGCAGGCCCTGGTTTGGGGACAAGAAGATCCCCCTTCCCTGATAAGAGTGGTGACCCCAGTCTGACCCCAGGTTTTCCTTGTCTCTGAAGTGGCATCAGCCTGAAACTCTTGCTGTCTCCTGAGTCCCTGGATGCTACGTGACACAGTAGCCCAGAGGCATGCAGTGTCCCCAGGGAAGGCTGTGGCACTTAATAGCCTCATTAAATCTAGCCATGATGGATGGTCAGCCTCACTCAACTGGAACCCACGTGGTGGCAAGGACTTTGATTGACTTGTGGCCAGGATTCCCCTTGGAAGCTTGCTCTCTTCTTTCCTGTAAATATTTTCCAGTGTCCCAGAACAGATCAGGAGGGTACTTGGAACCAAAGGTCCCTGGTTCTAGTCCCAGCCCTGTCTCCCCAAGGCAGAGGCATTTCCTGTCTAAATGAGGACTTTTTTTTTTTTTTAGTTTATTTATTTATTGAGAGAGTGAGAGTGTGTGTGTTTGCAAGCAGGGGGAGGGGCAGAGAGAGAGGGAGAAAGAGAGAATCCCAAGCAAGCTCTCTACTGTCAGCATAGAGCCCGATGTGGGGCTAGGTCTCACCAACTATAACATCATGACCTGAGCCAAAACCAAGAGTCAGACACTTAACCGACTGAGCCACCCGGGTGGCCCATAAGTAAGGACCTTCTGAGAAGCCCCTAGTCAGTAAGGAATCCAAGCCCCGCTTGAGTCACCAGCCCCGATGGGCACATCTGTTTAGTGGGAACGGCAACCCTACTGGGAGCCCAGCACCTTGGGTTGCAGTTCTGACTGCTGTCCGGGGTCTCTGTGACCTTGAAGTTGTTTCTTCCCCTCTCTGGGCCTCAATCTCCCCACCTGCGAAGTGGAGACAAAAGCCCCTCGTGTGGTACCGTGCCTCTCCAAGGACGGATCCAGTCTTTGCCCCCTCCCTTTGATTCTTGCCTCAGTTTCTGAGATGTGGGTCTCACTGGCTATTGCCAAGGGGAGAGGGCGGACGGGATACCAGCATACGTACCTGTGTGTCAGGTGGATGCCCCACAGTGTGGATGGGGAGAGGAGCCCAGGGTCAGGGAGGGGTCCCACCCCACTTGCCTCTCGGCCCAGGCACCTGGACCGTCTGGCCTGCAGGGACGGCCACGTGGTGGGAAACAAGGTAGGGGGGCGCACAGACCAGGGTTGCCGGAAGTGCACCGGAGCCCGGCCGTGGGCTGCGTGTGCCCCAGTGCTCACTTTGCCACGTTTGCTGTATTGAATCACACCCACCCACACGTTCGCACGGAGACCATAACAGAGGCGTCTGTGAGGCTCAGAGCCGTGTGACCTTGGCCCTTTTCCTTGCTCCACGTGCCTTGGTCTTCACGTTCATGACACGAAGCTAATCATAGTCCCCACCTCGTGGGGTGACAGAGAAGGTTATTGTGGCAAAAGCCGGAACAGTGCCTACTGCAGAGTAAGACTGAATACACGTTGGTTATTTTTATCCCCATTTTTTCAGACCGGAAATGGCAATCTGAAAGCCAGTGCCTGGCACGTAATTAGGAGACAGGTCTTGCTCTGGGAGCCCTTAGAGGCCTCGGACCCGCATCATTTCATGAAGCTGTCACAACCACCTGGTGCCCGGGTGATGTTGTGCCCCCTTTATGGACACAGAAAAGTCCTGGGCCAGGCAGCACAGGATTTGAATCCAGCACTGGTGGCCTCTACACCTCCCCACCAGGCTGTCCTCTACCTAGGACTCGGTAGGCAGGTATGGGGGGCGAGGCCCAGGAGTCAGGGTGGGAAAGGGCGCTGGCTGGGCCTGGCACGTGGAGCCCCTGTAGGGCCATAATTGCGGCATTTCTGTCACCTCTTCCCAAGGGCCCCACAATTTAATCTGCGTACTCGTTAATGGTGCCTGCCCAAGCATTTGCTCCCAATTATTGCGCCGTGAAGGCAGAGCCAGGAACATTAACAGGCGTGCCACCTGTTTCCTGGCAGGTGGCCCTGTTGGTGCACCTGTCAGACAGCCGCCCTGGCCCATGCCGAAAATGCTTGGTGGCATTTTATTTCTTGGCTCAGAAGTGTCTCGGAACCATCACACAGATGGGCTGCTTCCCCTGGCTGAGTCTCCCGTGGGGTTGCATTCTGGCTCTTGGCCTTGGAGCGGGGGGGGGGGGGCCGTCTGGTGAAAGTGAGGGGGTCCGGAAAAGGTAATCCCCGCTCTGCCACTTGGAAGCTGTGTGATGCCAGAGCAGTCGCTTGCCCTCTCTGAATGTCAGTGCCCCATCTGTGTTACAGGCCAGCAAGGAGGCAGTGATTCTCCCCCCTGGTACCCAGAAAGTTTCTGATTCAGCCTTAGTTGTTTTAAGCTCCCCAGGTGATAATCACCAGTGATAGGGTGAGGCTTGATACCTCCAGAGCCCTGAGCTCTGTGCCTGGCGTGTAGTAGGGCCCGGTAAAGGCTGTTTCCTTGTGACACAAGCCCAGCCCTTCCAGTTTATAGGACATTCTCACCTCTCTTGTCTCCGCAAAGCAGCCTAATGATTGTCCGAGCTCTTGGTCACTGTCTTCATTTTACCAGTGGGGAAACTGAGGCCCAGAGTGGGGAAGGGACCACACGAGAGAGTGGGGGCTCCATCTTAACTAGCCCAGGCTTTCTCGACCCCAGAGCTCTTGCTCCTGACCCAAAGAAAGGACTGTCTGCCATTCTGCCAATGTTTAACCCTGGCAGAAGACCAGAAGAAGGTGGCTGGACCTTCAGAAGCAACCAGATTCCACCCATGTTATCACTGCTTGTGTCCCCACCCCAGTCCGGTGGCCATTGGTGATCCCTGGCCTCCAGTAGGGCCTCCTCCCTGCCTCCACCCTCCCTGCCCCCCCAGCAGCCATAGGATGGTGCTAAACCATGGCCAGACCATGCCCCTCCTCTGCTCCAAATGCTGCAATGGCTCCCACCTCTCTCAGGAAAGCCAGAGTCCTTAGGAGGCCCTGCATTATGCCCCCTTCCCCTCCCCTTGCATACCCCCTTCCTACTGCCCCCTCCATCCTGGAGCAGTCCCCCCCGCCACCTCATGGCTGCCTCCTTCTTTTCAGCCTTTCTTCAAATGTTACCTTCTTAGTGGGGCCCTTTATGACCCCTCCTCCATTTATTTTTTTTTTTTTGAAATTTTTATTTACTTCTTTTTTTAAAAAAAAAATTTAATGTTTATTTTTGAGAGAGAGAGAAAGAGAGAGAGAGAGAGAGAGAGAGAGAGAGAGGGAGAGAGACAGACTGTGAGCAGGAGAGGGGCAGAGAGAGAGAAGGAGACACAGAATCCGAAGCAGGCTCCAGGCTCTGTGCTGTCAGCACAGAACTCGACGCAGGGCTCGAACTCACAAACTGTGAGGTCATGACCTGAGCCAAAGTTGTACATTTAACCGATTGAGCCACCCAGGCGCCCCTTAAATTTTTATTTACTTCTACATGGCACATATAACACAGGAATATCCCTGGGGCATTTTAAAGGCAAAATCTCAGACTTTTTTTGTTACATGTGTATCTTCAATAGAGTTTTTCCTAAGTGTAATTATAAGAACAGCATTAACCCAACCGAATTAAGCAGAATCTCTCCACATCAGCTGATACTCAATCCTTGTGCAGTTACCCCTGTTGGCTCCCAGTGTCTTGTCATACTCAGTTTATGCAAATCTAAGGTCCCCAGATTGTATTTGGTTGATGGGTCTCAATTCTCTCTTAATCTGTAGCAACCACCTCCCCCCACCCCAGTTTTTTTCACTCTAATTATTTCTAATTATTTCTTGGGATGCCTCATGGTGTCATTTCATACATTCTTTTGTCCCCTGTGCTTGCCGTCAACTTGTATTCGAGTCTAAAGCTGGATTTGGTTCAGGTCTAATTTTGTAGGCAGGAATATGTCATGGGTGGTGCTGTGGGCTTCCTTCCACATCCTATCAGGAGGTACACAATTCCAGAATGTTCCACTTTGGGTGATGCTAAGATTGGTCCAGGGGGCCAAATGCTGTCTGCTTGTCTCTCTGTCATAGGGTCTCTTTCAGCCTTCCACGGATGGTCAATGTTGCATCCTTTATTTCGTTAGGACTGCAGAAAGGTGGTTTTCCAGTTCTGTTATTTCCTCTGCACTTATTTGCTGTGGTTTTTCTGCTAAGAATGCCTTTTCCTTATTAGGTCCCCCCCAAATACCATTCATACGAGAAGACAGGATAAATGCTTCATTTTTTACCTTCAATATCTGTTTATAGAATAATGAACTGGTGCCTTAACTACCTCCAAAGGGATCAGTGAGATTGGTTTTTTTTTTCTTCTGAGAATCACAAGCACATGAATTTGTATACTTTGCAGTCATTATTCTTTCTGATGCTCAAAGTGACCCAGATTAAGCCGGTGGGAGCCCCCTGAAGCTGGCTTCTTTGTCCCGTCGGCCTGTCCCCATCAGACTTGGAGGGTTTGCTTACTTTCTGGTGCCAGAATGTGTTCGAGGCTCATCTTGTACTATCTCCTCCCCAGTCCTGGAATCAGCCACTTCTCCGGGCCCTTGGGGGCCCTTTTAGTGGGAAAAGATGTTTAGAGACGGTAGTCTGGGTTCTGGGGATACTACCCCCTTACTACTTTCCCTCTGTGCCCCGATACCCCTCACCCCGCTCTATTTACTTCTAGCATGTTTCAGCTCTAACATACTGCAAATTTACTTAATTATTACATTTGTCATTTCTTCTCTGCCCGCCCCCCCCCCCCCCCCAGAATATCCATGAAGGCTTGATTTTGCCCATGGCTGTATACCTCTGGGCCTGGCACACAGAAGGTGCTTAATAAATGTTTGTTGAATGAGTGAATGGATGGATAGATGGCCCTTGTCCTCCCCCTCCCCGAGCCTGGAGAAGTAATGAAGAGGGGTCTGCCCCACCCCCACCCCTCCTCTGCCTGCAGAGCCTCAGGGCCTCTGTCTTACTTAGATGAGTAGAGCTGGGAGGCAGAAATGTCACCACTTGGCCCACGGGGAAGAAAGGGCCAGCCCCAAGAAGATTAAAGGCATGTCTGATGAGATGCTAATTTGTTTCTGGTAGCAGGTGGGTGTGGCAACAGCCCTGGCCTCTGGGGCTTTGTGAGGCTGAGAAGGAATGGAAAAGGCAGAATCTGAGGGGTAGAGGCTGGTCTGCATCCCTCTGTGATTGGTGTCCTTCTCTTAGCCCATCTTTGAGTTCTGTCCGCTCATTTTTGAGAGGGTCAGATGTCCACGGCCAGCTTGGACCTGAGCTCAGGCCTCCTGACTCTCCCTCTGGGCTGATCTGGTGTTCACCCCTGGTTTCCTCTCCTCTGAGAGGTCCTGTGCTCTCCCACACTGTCCCTGTGGCTGCCATTTCTGCAAAAGGAGCCCTGTGAAAATCTGGGGGCCACAGAAGGGAGGTGCCTGGCAGGTGTGTCTGAGATAACAGACAAGCGTTAAGCGCCTGGAAACCAGAACCCCAGATATCCATTCCTGACTGCGGACTCTGCTGTCTGCCAGGCCAACTGCTCACTGGAGGCTAGGAACCCATCATGCAGCTGAGGCCTCCTTCCACTGCCTCCCTGACCGGCCCTGAAGGCAGCTTGGAGATATGAACATATCTCTCCATGTTCTGTTCATCATTCCCTCATTGTGCATTTGCTGAGTCCCCGGTCTGTGCTGGAATCTGGGACTCTTAGAGGAGGGAGGCACTGGATCGGCCAGGACTCTTTTGGGTCCAAGTTACGAAAATCCCAACCCAAACAGGCTTAAGCAGAGAAAGGAATTTATTGGCTAAAGTAACTGGAAAGGGATATTGCCGACTTAAGGTGTGGTGGGTTCCAGGTGCTGAGAGGACCACATCATCAGGGTGTGATCAGCCTCAGTCCTCCCTCCCCTTTCTCTCTGCCACCAGCAGCTCCAGACTCACGCTGTTTTCTGTACCCACGGCCCCCTCAGGGGGGAAGGAATTTCCCTTTCTGAGTAGTTTCATCCTAAGTCCCAGAATAATCTCTCATTGGATCGACTTGGGCCATGTGCTCATTCCTGAGCCAGCCACCAGGGGTGGGGTGGGAGTGTGCCATCGCCAAGCTCTGGGTCAAGCGCTCTCCTTGGGGGGATGGGCGGTGGCGCCAGCTCTCCCCACACTGAGTGCGGGGAGCGGAGGGGCTCCCCGGGGAAAATGGGTGGTACTGCTGGAAGAAGAGGAGCAGGAGGCAGAACAGCGGGGGGCCCCCGCAGATGCCAGCTGTCGGAGAGCTCACCACCTGGAGAAGCTGGCCTGCGCCTGGGGAAAGGTGTTTATTGAACACCTACTATGCTCTGATAAGTGGAGTCATTGTTTCCTCCCTGGGGCCCCAGGAGGTGCACATTCCTGTCCCCTGGGTTCAGATGGGAAAGAGACTCAGAGAGAAGCAGCACCTACAGTCCGGGAGCCCTTAGTGTGCAGGGGTGGTGTCCTCCTCAGCTCTGCTTTTGGTATAGCACCGAGCACAGAGCCAGCGAGCTTCTCAGGAGGACCTGGGTCTTCTGGGACCCAAGGAGCCACCTCCCAAATCAGCTCCGAGCAGCTGGGCTGGAGTGACTTCTGGGTGTATCCTGTGTCTTCAAGATGAGGCCTTGAACTTGGGAAGAGATGGGGAAATAAACTTACTCCTTCCCGCAGTCCTCCCTCCGGGGCTCACCACAATGTACACAGGCCCACTCATAGGGACTCTTGTCTTGTGCTCACCTCTCTTGGCTCCTTTTCTTTAAGATAAATTCTTTCCCGGGGCCTCCGTGGTGGCTCACCTGCCCTGCTCGTTTGCCTGAGGCACCGAGGTCCATCTCTTAAACCTGAACTCCACTTAAACTGAAATTGGGCCTCTGCTACACCTACCAACAGCTCTCTTAATGAGAATGCTTACATGTAGTATTTATTGAGCGCTTACTGTGTGCCAGGGGTTGTTTTGGGAGCTTTATGTTTACCCTATCTTTTTTTTTTTTTTTTCAACGTTTATTTATTTTTTTGGGACAGAGAGAGACAGAGCATGAACGGGGGAGGGGCAGAGAGAGAGGGAGACACAGAATCGGAAACAGGCTCCAGGCTCTGAGCCATCAGCCCAGAGCCTGACGCGGGGCTCGAACTCACGGACCGCGAGATCGTGACCTGGCTGATGTCGGACGCTTAACCGACTGCGCCACCCAGGCGCCCCTCTTTTTTTTTTTTTTAATGTTTATTTATTTTTGAGAGAGAGAGAGAGAGAGAGAGAGAGAGGGAATGGGCAAGGGGCAGAGAGAGAGGGAGACACAAAATCCAAAGCAGGCTCCAGGCTCCGAGCTATTAGCACAGAGCCCGACGCAGGGCTCAAACCCACAAACCGCGAGATCATGACCTGAGCTGAAGTCGGATGCTTAACTGACTGAGCCACCCAGGCGCCCTTATGTTCACCCTATCTTATTTCCTCCTCACAACATATAAGGTCTTGACACACTCCTGTGATTGTTCTCCAGGCCATTTAACATCCTCAGGCTCCCTGTCCCACCCTGCCCTGAGAGCTTCCTTTCTTCATCTGACCCATGACAGTCCTGGAGGCAGGTGAGGTGCGGTCACTGTGTCCATTTTGCAGCTGAGGAAACCAAGGGAAACTTACCTAAGGCCACACGGGCAGGGGGTTTCCAAGCTGGGTTCCGTCCCCAGGTGTGTGTGTGTGACCCCAGTGTCAACGCTCCGGCTTGGCCGACCCACCTCTCTATCCATGTGTGGCTCTGGCCTGTGGGGCCTGGGACACTTGCAGGGCATCCTCCAGGGTATACTGGTGACAGGAAACCCTCCTAGGCCAGGCTGCTGGATCTTGCCACCCCCCCGCCCCCCGCCCCTGCTGCCTCAATGCCCTCTCTGTGCATCCTTATTTATTGTACTTTCCACGTGTGCCTGAAACCACTGGGGCCATTTATCTTCTCACCAAAGGCAGCGACGGAGGTGGGGGGCAGCCTCGTTCTTGGCCAGAGTTCTTGCTCTGGACTCGGACTGGCTGGGCTCCTGCCCTGGCTCTGCTGCTTAATAGTCTGCGTGGCTCTGGGCAGGGCAAAGCCGGCAGGTGCTCAGTACAGAGCCTGGCACACAGTAGGGGTTTAACAAGAGCTCCCTAACAGCCTGGCTGCGGTGGTGGCATAGTCTGGCAGCTGGTATCAGACTCTGCCACTTACATGCTGTGTGAGCCTGAGGCTGTCTTGTACCTCTCTGAGCCTCTGTTTCCTCATCTGGGAAGTGAGGATGATCCTAGGACCACCCTGGTGCACTGGAAGGCTTAACTAAGATGTGCATGGAAAGCACTGGATTCTTGACTTTCTTGTCTGACCTTAGCCGGGCCGTCACCTGGATGGATTTCCTGTCTCCACTCATACACAGGTGTTGGGCTGCAAGTAGAATAACCATAATATGAATAGTTGTGATTTATTATTTATCAAGCCCCTACTGTGTGCCAGGACTCAATTAAGTGCTCTGTGCACAGGCTCATACAGGCCCCACTGTATGAGAGACAGGAACTGTTAGCCCCATCAGTCAGATGAGAAAACAGGCTCAGTGGGGCACACTGAGCCAGGATTCGAACTCAGGTCTCCAGAGACTTGTGATCTCTGACTCCTGCCCTCACTGTTTGCTAGGTCAGAGCTTTTCTGTTCAGCAAGAGGAAGGGATACCAGATGCATTTATTGAGTTCTTGCTGAATACCCGGAGCACTCCTCATTACTCCCATCCATTCCACTCAGTCAGCCAGCCGGGTGGATTCTCTCTGTTACAGACAAGAGTCATTGTCAGGATAAGGAGTGAAGAGGCAGGGCCTACGTCTCATCATTATGCACCAGCGACCCCATCGAATGCCTGTGCTGAGTGTAGGGGACATGGGACAGGTGGACCCTATCCTTGTTTCAGGGAGCTCCCAGTTTCAGGGGTGGATAGTCAGCTTCAACCTAGTATGAACGGAAAGCATTATTGAGACCCGATAGCAAGGATTTCCGGCGATCAGGGGTCTCTGAAGTCTGAGCAGACCTTCCCAGGCAGAGAAGTTCAATGGTGCCATGCCAGACAGGACAGGCATTTGAGGTGGAGGGCCCTGCAAGTGCAAAGCCTGGGGGCATCAAATAGCACCGCCTGGGGAAGGCAGAAGGAGGGGAATCTGCAGATTTTGGCAAAAGAAGGGGTAGGCAAGGTGAGCGCTTTGGGAGAAAGAAGACTGTGGTTTCGGGCCCGGGTGCCCCATGAAGGTTTGCCTCAGGGTTCGGAACACCCTGGTGCTTCACTCCCTAGCTGGGGCTGCGGTGGAGGAAGGGACTTGCTGCCACAGATGCCACTGCCGATGCCACCGCTGCTGGCTCTGGGGAGGATTATCTATTTTAGCAACTCGGGAGGGTGGAGGCTGGGAGCGCCCAGCCTCTGCCAGTTAGCACAGGCGGCTCCGGAGCGGAGCGCACAGAGGAGCGCCTGGCTCCAGGAGCGCAGGGAGGCTTGGGCAGGTCGTGTCCCTGGCCCTGGGCCCTGAGGGCCCCGAGGGGCTGATGCTGGCTGTGTCGCTCAAGTGGCGGCTGGGCGTGGTGAGGCGGCGACCCAAAGGTACTGAGTGGGGAGATGGGCAGGGGGCAGCCGGGCTGCCTGCCCAGGGGCTGGGCGGCTGGACCCGATCCTGTTGGAAGGCGGAGGCTGAGGGCTCCTGGGGACCTGGGGCCTCCTTCCCTGCCCCGTCTCTGCCTCCACCCCATCTCTTCTGGCACTGTTTGGGCTTCGCTTCTGTTCCGGGTTTCTTTCTGAATCTGTGTGTGTGTCTGGCTTCTCTCTGCCCAGCCGGCTCTGTTGCCTTCTGCACCTCTCCGTCTCTCGACGGTTTGTCCCCGCACCGCCCCCACCCCCCACCTCTTTGTCTGGCGGAGTCTCTCTGTCCATCTTTTTTTTTTTTAATTGTTAATCTAGTCTCATGGACCATATTGTTTTCAGATTGTTGTCCTCTGTCTCTCCATCTTTCTCTCTGCCTCTGTCTCTTTCTGTTCTCTGCCTCTTACTGTCTCTCTCTTTGTCTGGTTCTCTCTCATCTTTGTTTCTCTCTGCCCCAACCTGTTTTTTCCTTGTCTTTCTCTCCCCTTCTGTCTTGTTCTCTCTCTCTCTCTCTCTCTCTCTCTCTCTCTCTCTCATGGTCCCTGTCTGCATCTGACTGTCTCTCTTCCTCTCTGCTTTCCTGTGTCACAGTCCCTTTCATTGTCCCCCTCACATGGCATGTCGCTGATGGCCTTTATTTTCACTTCTGTTTGGGGCATGAGGTTGTCTTGGTCGAGCTGGGCCGGCAGGGTTGCTGCGTGTGTGTGTGTGGGGGGGGGGGGGGCCAAGGGCTGTGTGTGGGCATTCAGGGCCGGGGGGCCGTGGGTGGAGGCAAGACTTGACCCTGGGTGACATGGAGTGTGTGCTGAGCCCCACTGTGTGCAAAGCCCCATCCTGCACAGGCGGCTCCAGGAGGGGGCCCGGGAGGGGGGAAAGGCTGAGGGGTGAGTCGGGGTCAGAGTAGTGTCCAGCTGGGAGTCAAGCTGCCCAAGCTGTGTGACCCTAGGTTTCATCTGTGGCTTCCCTGTGCTGCCATCTGTCCGTCGACAACATGGAGGGGAGGTGGGAGACGGTGGATTCACAGTTTTTATGTTGCCGGCCTCAGAACTAAGAATAATCATGCTGTTAATAAGAGAAACAGTCAGTGACATTAATTCAGTGCCACTGTGTGCCAGGCAATACATTCACTTAGTGATTCCTCACAACAGCTCTGCAGGGTTGGTCCCGTCCTTCTCCCGATTGTGTAGACGGGGAAACAGGCACAGAAAGGGTTAAGTGGCTTGCTCTAGGCTACACAGGCAACACTCAGAGGCTCTCTCAAGCCAGCTCTCCTAACTGCCATGAACATTTTCTGGACTCGGAGGAGCCTACAAACAGAGGGGCTGCCTGAGGAGTGGTCAAAGGGTAAGGTAGTAGGGTCTTTGGGGGTATCAGAGGGACTCTAGGCTCTGTACTTGCCCTCAGGCTGCTGCTGGTCTGACATGTAGACGCCTTTGTCAGTCCCTTCCATACAACAGAGCAGGAAAAACTTGGAGAGTATCAGGAACAGAGTTTCCTTTGGGGCTTTCCAGGGACTCCTGTGTTGGGACCGCCTCCAAGGGAGAAGTCCCCTGCCCCGTCAAGGCTGTTGTCCTCCTCTTCAGGTCCACAGACCCCGAGAACCGGGTGGGATCCTCCTAGGCCGGAGGGATAGACAGATACATCCCGGGCTGTCCTCGGGTTTTGGAGAACAGCCAACTAAATACTGTGGATCAGGCTCTGCCCCCTTGGAGGTGGAGAAAGTACTTGTATTATCCATAGCCCACCTGGATTCAAATGCTATCCCCGTTCTTCCTTCCTGTGCAGCCCACTCAGAACCTCAGTTTCCTCTTCTATACGATGGACCCAGGAAAGACCACCCTTCTGAGATTGCCGTGATGATTGGGAAAGACTAGCGCAGAGCCTGACACACAGTAGGCACCTGGTAATTTTGAATTTCATGTAGCCACTCGCTTCCTACTCCCACCCCAGCCATACGCACACCACTGACCCCAGGGTGGTGTCTGGGACCAGCAGACCTGTAACAAAACAGAGTGGGGAGCGCACCCCAATTGGGGGCACACGGTGTGCTGGCGTGTGCCAGGCTCCTGTCTGACATCTCTCCACTTCTTTGCCGGGGGCTCTGTCAGAGGCACAGGGAACTTGTTTTCATCCATTTGTGAAAATGTAAAAGCTCAAGGGAGAAGGATTCAAGGGGGGAAGATCGGAGGAAGGGGAGGTGTTTCTTCCGTTTATGTTTCCAAAGCATTTTTTTTAATGCCTAAGGGCACATCTTCCCACTTCTAGCCGGTATTTTCTAGCAGGCCTTCCTGTCCCCTATCTTTTCTGGGTAAGGCCCTTAAGTTCTTTACCCTGTGATTGTTTAAGGGTGGGGGTCTCTGGGCCTTGCGGCCAGATGAGACCCCTCCTGTGTCCCTCAGACTGGGATTTGAGGCTTTGCCCAGATTTGTGAGCTGTACTCCCCGCCCAGACCGGGACTGGAGATAGGAGGTGTTCAGTCCTGACTCAGCTTCCCCAATTTTGGTCAGGGGTCCGAGGTGAGAGGAAGCACCTAACGTGCATGCACAGATGGAAACACGGCCCTGCTCCATCTCAGACAGCCCTGACAGTGTCTGGATGTCCGCATCGGGACAGTGAGGAAACGGAGCCCTCGGGGGTGGGGAGGGGCCTGTGGCGCTGGCCTGACTCTAACATGCATGTCCTGGACCCCAGTGCCTGCAGAGGACACAGACATTCCCAGGCCACTGTGCCTTCTTTCCTAGCCTGGGCATAATGATGGCATCACCCCAGAGGATTCTGGGCTATCAGATCAAGGTTTCCTATGGGGCTGTGCTTGGGCCTTTGCGGGCATAAAATGGTCATGTTTGATTCAAAGAGTGAGGGATTTTGTTTGCTGTGTGTGGATGTGAGGGAGGAAGGATATACAGAGCACAGGCCCTGGAGCCAACAGCCAGGGATTTATCCCAGCTGTGCAACTGGGCCTAGTGGGCCTCAGTTTTCCTGTCTGTAAAATAGAGTTAATATTAGAGCCTTCCTCCTTGGGTAGGCTGCAAGGACAACTGAGGTGAAATTTTCAGAGTGCTAGGTGTCAGGGCCCCCGAAGGAGATCACTTGCAGTTCCTGACCCAGAGGGCTTGGGGGAGGAGGAAATGATGTGTAGATGATGTTGGCACTTCAGTGCGATGGGGTGGGGGTGGGGGTGGATGGGTCCACTCGGTACCTGGAGAAGAAAGAAATGCTTTTGCTTGAGGGAGGTCAAGGAAATCCCCCCTGAACGGAGTTTTTAAGGATGAATAGGAGTTTGCCAGGCAAAGGGACTAGCTAGCACAAATATCTGAAGCTTCAAAGATCTGCCTCAGGGAGCTGAGAACTTTGTGAAGAGTGTAAAGAGAGAAGGGAGCCAGGGTGGAGGAGGCAGGAGGTTATGCAGTTTGGACTCTGTCCAGAGGTCCGTGGGAGCCATGGAAGGTCCCTGAGCAGGAGAGAGGGGAGAACAGCTTTTTGTGTTAACATAGGCTCTGGCTACAGTGCAGACTACAGGTGAGGATGCAGGGAGGGGACTAGGGTGGGGTCCAGGTGAGAGGTAGGGAGCTAGGGCTCTAGGGTAGGTGGAGTTGATGGATGTTGAGGCAGTAGACTATGCTTTGCCATTCACGATTTCAACAGGTATCTGTTAGCACCTGTTGTGTGCTGGAACTACTGTTCTAGGCCCCAGGGGCACATACGGTAGGGAACTAGATCGACCTAAATCCGGGCCCTTCTGGAGCTGACATTCTAGCAGCGGGAAAGCGAGGAAAATGTATGGCGGTGATACGTGTGTGCAGAAAAATAACGAAGAAAGAGGAGATGGGGTATGTAGGTAGTGTGTGCGTTTTTAAGTGGTGTCTTCAGAGAGGGCCACACCGAGGTGACATTAGAGCAAAGCCTTTATGGAGGTGAGGGAGGCCACATGGCTATCCAGGGGAAGATGTGGCTGGCAGAGGCCGCAGCCAGTGCAAAGGTCCTGAGGTATGAACATGTTGGTTGTTCCCAGGCTGGCAAGGCTAGAGCAGAGGGGCTGAAGGAGGACAGAGGGTATGGGCTCAAAGAGGTTCTGAGCAAGGGCGTTATTATCTGGCCTCCCAGGCCCGGGTGAGGAGAGGGGATGTATTAGAGGAGCAGTGGGCAATTTTAGGGATAACAAGGTTATCCCAAGGTTAAGGACAGGAATCCCTCTTGCTGGCTACATGGCACCTCCTGGGCACAGGGAGGGACTGTGCCTCACCCTCCCGAGCTTTCTCTGCCTGCACCCCCTCCATGGTGCACATCTGTGATGAATTATTTACTCCTTCCTTCCCCTCTGTAATGAGGCTCTCTATCTCGCCTCCACATCCGGCTCCTGGCATTTCTCACAGTGCAGCAGCTGCATTGGGGTCTCACATCTGACTCCCAATGGGGAAGCCAGCCCCTCCCTCCAGTGCCTGAACAGCTCCCGGCTCCTAGGCCTCTGCCCTCCTCCATGCCCAGACTGGGGAGGGCACCAGAAGTTTAGATCAACTGCAGTGTCTCAGAGACCACGGATTTCTTTTTTTATCAAGAAGGCAGAGATAAAGTGCAAACCTCTGGTCCTGTTCTTTGTTCCCCAAGCATTTATTGAGCACTTACTGTATGTCAAGTGCTATGCTGAGTACTTCACATGTACTTTCTTATTTTCACAACAACCCTGTGAGTTATGAACTAAATTGCCCCGTTTTGCAGGTAAGGAAACTGAGGTCCAAAGAAGAAGTGACTTTCCAAGGTCACACAGCTAGGAAGGAGATGGTGGAATCTGTGCCCTGCCCCTGCCCCCCAGGCAGTCTGACTTCCAAGCCCAAATGTCTCACCACAGGGGCATTTCTCAGTGGTCAGTTATCTGGCCGCCCTGCCAGCAAGAAGGGACCCCTCTGTGGCATTCCCAGCATGTGGCTGCTGGTCTGTCTTCCCCAGGCTCCCTCAAGGTTCTCCGCCCTCCCTCTGCTCCCCCTGCCCCAAGACAGCCCTGTAGAGACAGCATTGGTGCCTCCCCAAGATTGCCCTTCCAGGCTAAGGGGCCCCATTTCTCAGGGTCTCTCACCCCTCCCCACCTGGTCACCATCTCTGTCCATGTCCCAGCCTGTGTGTGTCCCTCTTGCAGGGAAGAGCCCAGAGTTGAGCCCAGGCAGGGTGTGGGGAAGTCTGAGCAGGCTGGGCCCTTTCCTGATTCCGGGCAGTGAACCGTCTTGATGGCACATTCACCTTGCCCATGTCACCCACCAGAACTAGTGCCAATCTTGTCAGTTAATGTCCCAGCATTGTCTCCATTTGTCAGCTTGAATGCTCAGTCCAGTGGGACCATCTGCCTGTCTTAATTGCCCGGATAATTGTGAAAGCTGCGGGCCCTGTCTCCCTTCCTGGGGAAATGGCCTGATGGAGCAGAAAGAACATCCATTAGACCGGAGACTGAGGCTGACTCTACTTTTTGGGGTCCTTCAGCGGGTGCTTGCTCTTCCTGGCTTCAGTTTCCCTTCTGTGCCCCCTGCTGTGCTCTCCAGTGGCTGGAAGCCCCCTCACTGCCTTCCCCCCATCCACCCATTTGCTCTCCTTGGGCTGACCTTCTGTCTCCAGTCCCCACATTTCGCCGTCTTGGCCGAGGTGATGGTGACTCATAAGCAGATGTGTGGGCAGGAAGGCGGGCCAAGGGAGGCCACACACTCAGCAACCTCTCACAGCCGCACAACTGGGGCAGTGGGTCCCTGTGGGTGACCTTGGGGAAGGTCCTTGCCACTTGCTGAGTCTTGGTGCCCCGTTTGCAGAATGAGTCTGTTGAGGAAGGTTTGTTTGAGATTTGGAAAAGGTTGGGGATCCTTGAGTCTCAGACAGAGACTGGGGTGAGGGGGTCCCAGGTTAGCTGAGGTCAGAGCTGAAATAGCACCCAGGGACCACAGGTTCAACCCCGGCTCCAGCCCATACGTGCACCCCTGTTTTACACATGAGAGGGTTGAGGCCACTTTTGCTGAAGGTCACCCAACCAGTCAGAGGTAGAATCAGGACTTGAACCCAGGGCTCTGCTAAGGCTCCCATGGCACTACTGCTGGAGGAGGCGATGCTAACAGGCTGGAAGGGCAGTCTAGATTGTTCCTCACCACTTTGGTGTCAGGCTCATCTGGGGATAGATGGGCAAATAGGGTGGGACATCTGGTGAGTGGACAGAAGTGGGACCTAGAGGTGCCCGAGGGCATTGGGAACCCAGATGAGGCATCAGCAGCTAGAGGATCAGGTAAGGCTTCCTGGAGGAAGGGACAGCGGGCAGCCTGGGGGACTTGCAGCATTTGGCCAGGCAGGTAAGGGATGAGGGAGGGGGCGTTCCTGAGGGACCATGAGTGTGAAGGCTGGGAGGTGGAAAGGGCTCAGGTTGTGTGATGCTGGGGATGGGGGTGGGCGACGCTGGAGAGGTAGGCAGCCGGTTCTGGACACGGTTTGGCAACCTCCCAGTGGTTCTTCCTAAACAGCACTGAGGGGCCGTGAGCCGTGGGAGGCCTCAGCTGGCAGGCAGAAGGCACTGGCCCAGGAATTTCAGTGTCAAGCCTTGTCCTCAAACAAGTGGCCCACCCCCAACCCTGCAGGGCCCCCCCACCCCACAACTCCCCAGTGGGAGAGCTGCTGCCCAGATCTCCTGGGATATTCATGAGCTGTGCGGGACCCTTGGGTGGGCCTTCCCAGATCATCACCCTGCCTGAGGCGCCCCATCAGCCCCTGCCTCCAGGGTTCTCTTTCAATGTTCAGGCCCACCAGGAGGCCACGAGATAAAATGAGGCTCTCACACAAAGCCCTTTTGAGAACGTGTGGCTCCCGAACTGTGATTAAGGCTTTGGAGCCAGACACTTGCATATTCCTCAGTCTCTTGCCCCTCTGGACTCTAGTTTCCTTATCTGTGGAAAGAGGTGATTATCCCAGCCTCGTGGGCCTGGTGCAGACACACTGGAGGTAAAGGCTTGCCGAAATCCATAGGGATTGAAGATGCACGTGTGAGCATGGCCCCAGAACGCTGGGATGTGTGGCCAGCCACACACCCAGGGGAGGCCCTCAGGATGGGATGGTTGCTCGTGGGACCATGCGGTGGAAGCCACATGCAGATCCTGAGCAGTGGCCTCCCTCTCTTGCCAGGGCTCAGAGGCCATGGCCCGGGTCCAGACAGGGCCCCTGACTCTATGCGGGGCAGTCCTGGGGCAGGGGTTCTGGGTGCCCCAGGGAGCCACAGGAAGCCACAGAGAGGCAGGCTCCAGCTCAGGATAATGGAGCGACTCATCCTTTGACTCTTCAGGAGTTGGGTGGCTGCTTAGGAGGTGGTGAGCTTTCCACTCGTGGAGGTATACTAACTATATCAAACAACAGAAAACGTTTCTGTGTTGATGTGTTAGAGGGGATGAATTATTGCTTTCTTTTCCAACATAGCAATCTAGAGATTATGCCTAATCACCATTTATTTTTCATTGATTTATCCTAGCACTTACTGTGTGCTGAGCTTAGCCCTGGATATAGGGTTGAAATCAATAAGCAAGATAGCCGGGGGCCCCTGTTTAGTGGAAAAGAACAGGTGAGCAAATGCATCGGTGGAAAGACTGGGAGGAGGTGAAGGGGACTCACCTGGTGTGGTCAGGGTGGGCTTCTTGGTGGAGGCAGCATTTAGGTTGGGCTGTACGGATTTTCATCTTTAGATGTGGGGAGAGACTTCCAGAAGGAGGGAAAGGCCCATGTAAAGGACCCGAGGAGGGAGTACCTGATTCTGACAATCTGTCCCTTGGCCTGTACTAGCTAGAGTCCTTGGCCCAGTCCCTTCTCCTCTCTGGACCTCAGTTTCTCCTCAAATGGGAGCAGCAGGGCTTTTGAAAGATTCTGCAGCACAGTAAACATCAAGTGCTTGGTATCCAGTAGGTGCTTTGTACATGTTAGACCTTTTTTTTCCTCTGGGGCATATGCATTTGGACAAGGGTAATGCTTGACCTAGAACGTGGAAGGTGGGATTCCAGGCATAGTGCTCGCCACAAGGCTGAGCCCCAGTTCAGTCTCCTACTCCACTCTGTCACTCGAGGGCACAGCTTGAGGGCGGTGCCTTCCCCTCCCACATCCTCATCAAATACAGGGGGTGTCGCTGTAATCAGGCTCCAGTGTGCAGAAGCTCCACCCGCTGCTCCTGACAGCTTGAGACCATTCTTCCCTAAGTGTCATGCATGTGGTGGCCACGGTGCCAGGAATGCCCCATTCAGTGCATTCCCTACTCCAAAGCAGGTCTCTGTGGCGTTGGGACCCAGCCCCACTTGCCGGCCCAGCCCACCTGCTCTTTTGGGTCCTCTGACCCCAGCCATGCTGGTTGGTGCCTTTCCCTACATATACTGTGCACCTTTCTACCTCCCGCCCTTTGCCTAGGCTGTCCCCTCTGTCTCGAATGTTGTTCCTTCCTCATCTTTGAGTGTCTGGTTCCTTTGTCCCTCAAGGCTTGGCTCAGACACCACCTCTACCAGGCAGCTTTCCCTGACTCCTCCTCTTTGGCCCCCTTTGCTATGTTTGGGCCTATAGCAGATCCTCTTTGGGTTTAGTTCCTTCTGCAAGAGATGCTGATGTTCTGACATCACATATGACGTTCTTGGCATGGAGTAGGCCCTGCGTGAGCAGTTGCTGGGCCTTGAACCTGGTCTTTTGACACCCAGCCCAGGGTTCTCCCCGGGGCAGGGCAGGGAGGAGCCGTTGCCAGGGTGGCATTGACCTCCTGAGGTTGGAATGCATAACACTGCTCTTTCCCAGGGCTAAGCCCTGACAACTTGCCCATTTATTTTTATGTTTTGCTTTTTTTAAGTTTATTTATTTATTTTGAGAGAGAGACAGAGAAAGGCAGAGAGAGAGAGGGAGAGAGAATCCCAAGCAGACCCTGTGCTGTCAGCACAGAGCTCAATTCGGGGCTCAGGCCCACAAACCGTGAGATCATGACCTGAGCTGAAACCAAGAGTCAGACGCTTAACCGACTGTGTCACCCAGGTGCCCCATGTTTTGCTCCCTTTGCTTGAAAGGCAGTGAGAGGGCAGGTGGGCAGAGTCAGAGCAGACTCTGTGGGGAGGAGCATGACGGGGGGCGGGGGGGGGGGGGGGGACTGAGGTCAGCTGAGGCCCTCATCCTGTGCAGTGACTCTCTTAGCACCCAGTCAAGTTTGTTTTCTAAGGCAGTTATCCCTTTCTCCCTCTAAACTCTTCAATGGCTCCCCAGTGTCCTCAGGAGAGACGCTGGGGTTCCAGGCTTCCTGCCTCTAAGGTGCCTTTCTGCTTTCCTCCCCTCTTGTCCCCACCTCTGCCCCATGCCATCCTGACCCTGCAGCCCATTCCATCTGGCCACCATTTGGAATAAGATCACAAAAGACCCTGCTAAAAACCCTTCAGCAGCTCTCCTCATGCCCAAAGCAGAATCTTGAACTCCTCGTCTACCCACCAGCCTCAGCTGCACTGGCCCCCGATGTCTCCCTTTCTCCTTCCCATCCTTCACCTCTGCCTGAACAATACCTGCCCTGAGAGGCGCCCCCCCCCCCCCCCCCCCCCCCCCGCCTAGTGCTGTCCCGGCTCCCCTCAGCACCATCTCATTATGTATCTATACTTGTGTGTTTTTTTCCTTTGACCTCTGCCCCTCCCCTGAACTGGCAGCCAGAGAGGTAGGCTCTACTCCTATTTTGTTCACTGCAGAAAGCTTAGGCCAAGCTTAGATTCTAGCTGGTAGTGGGTGCATGATAAATACTCTTTGAATGCGTGAGTGGCCAGAGAGACAGGACAGGGCTGTGATCACCCTAGCTACCTCTGTGGGCCCCGTACTTGATAGTTTTCTAGGTGTTTTGTTTATTCACCGAGTTTCTCACAAGAATCCTTTGAATGGACAATCTCATCAATACTTTAGAGGAGGAACCTGAGGCTCAGGGAGGCCCTCTGCACGGTTGTGGCCTCATGTCGTCTTTTCCAGGAGGGAAGCCATTGCAGGTGTTGGGAAATACAGAGGGCAAGAGGGAGCCTTAGGGAGATGCCCTACTCACAGCCAGGCCTGGGCTGGTGCCTCTTGACCCTCTCCAGTTAGGAGATTCCCAGAGACTCCCCAGGGGCAGCAGTGTGGCCCTCCCCCTCCCCCCCACAGTCCTTTGTCCTTCCTGTATCTCTCTGGGCTGGGGAGAGGGCTCCTGAGTGTGCCTTTCTCAGGGGGCTTGGGGTTGGGGTGTTGGTGCAGATGGCATCAGGAGTACCTGGGTTCAGATCCCGGTTCTTCCTTCACCTTCTGTGTGAGTAAGAGCAAGGGGCTTCCCTTCTCTGGGCCCCTGCTTTTCATCGCTGAAGTGCGGGTGTTGTGGATGAAGTGAGGAAAGATGTATACAGCGTTGAAAGTCCGGCCCGGCACACAAAGTCTCTGCACCACCTGGTTCTGTGGTTCCTCTCACATCCCAGAGCCTCCCCCTTCCCTCTGAGCACACGGCCTGTCGCCCGGGTCCCCTTGGCTGGCATGCCGCTGTGCCCTCCAGGGCTGGAGGAAGGCTGTGGTGAAGGGTACTGGCAACCGGCAGGTGTCTGGGGCCACAGCCTGGGAGCCGCCCACCGACGTGGCACTACCCCCCGAAGCTCTCCCTAGCCCGCCCTGGAGTAGCTGAGGGACAGTGGGGGTGTGTGTGGAACAGTGTGGCCGGAGTGGGGACTGCGGCCAAACAGCACCTCCTAAGAGGGGGGTCACTTGTGCCTCGCCCGTGGCTGCTGGAAGGGCAGGCTGGGTCTCAGTTTCCCCAGCTGTAAAATGGGGACCCACCTCGTGGAAATGTTTACCAACCAGGCAGGGGGCCGCGATTGTCCTGGCCTGGCCTCTGGGGTGGTTTGAGGAGAGGGGGAGGAAGAAGCAACAGAACAGCAATAAAGGGTTTATCTGTCTTGTCTTCAAATCGCCGTCTCTGCCTCGTTCCCACCCAGACTTCATTTCCGGCTGTCCGTCGGGGAGGGTGGTGGTGCTGGCGGGCTTGGTACAGCTCCCCTGTGGTCATGGTGGACTCAGCCCCGGGGTCTGAGAGGAAGGGTGGAGGCTGGGGTCCAGGCTCCCACTCTGTGCTGGTGGGGGTCCCCAGACACGGCCCCATCTGGGTCTCGGTTTTCCGTCCCAGTTGTGGCAGTCACCGCTCCTGGGTGGGCGGGGTCCAGGGGTGCCAGGAGTCCCGAAGGGTGTCCTGCAGGGACAACCTGACACGCCAGAGAGCATCATGCCAGGGGCACCCTGTTAAGAGACACTAAGAAGGGCCCCACAGGCCTGGCTTCGTGTAGGGAAGAGGTCATGTGTGCTGGACAGTCACAGTTTGTGCAGCCCTTCCAAGTCTCTTCACAGAAGTGACTGGCCCGGAGTCACATCGTTCAAGGGTGGCAGAGCCAGAACTCGAACCTGGGTGCACCTGACCTGTGTGCTCAGCCACCTCCAAGTTCTTCCTCTCTGGTCTGTTTCACAACATTGGTATATGAGAGTCTTGGTGGGAAAGTGGACGGATCAGTGCTTTCTGACTTATTAACATGTGGTCTCCCTACCCTAGGGAGTATGCTGTATGGCGAGGAAGCTGAGGTCCACAGAGGCTTGGACGCATGCCCCAGGTCACACTGCAATCCATCTTCCAGTTGTCTTACAAAACCTAAGGACGTGGGGGTGTCAGGGCCTCCGCTGGCCATGGAGGATCTGCCCACCGGCTCAGTGGCCCTGCCACCTCCCCTAGGTTGTCCAGTCTTCCTGTCTGCCCATTCACAGTGCTGGAAACATGACTGGGAGCTGCTGCCGGCCCGGATCCCTAGCAGGCCTGGCTTCTAGCCACCTTACACACCCAGCAATCTGTCCCCTTTTCCCTCTGCTTCCCTGAAGTTTGGCAGCGTTCATTGGATGAGAGGGGTCGTCTTTGGAGCAGGACCGACAGCAGCTTCGCCTGCTCTCAGCTCCCAGAAGGGACCCTTGCTGCTCACTGCCAGGCCCCCCTCCCTTGTCCCTCAGGTGGTGCCGCAGGTCTGAGGTCCTTACAGAGCCTTCTCACTCCCTTGCTCTATAACCATCCTTGGCTCCCGTTGCCTACAGGATGAAAGCCAGACTCCTAACAGAGCACTTCTCAAACTTCTATGTGTGCCCCGGGGAGCTTGTTCAAATGCAGATTCTGATTCAGTGGGCCAGGGTGGGGCCTGAGAGTCTGCATGGCTGAGGAGCTCCCCTGGGAGGGCTTAGTAGACCCTTCACAGCCTGGCTCCACGTGCACTTCCTGTCTGGTCCCCTCATTTCTCACCCAGGATTGCATTCCCCGACACACACCTGCAATGGCTTTTCCCTTCTTGGGCACATTCCCTCTCATCTTTCAAAGTCAGACTCAAAACGCTTCCTTGGTGGAACCCCAACAGAGCCAACTTCTCCTCATCTGCACTTCTGGAACCCTTTACTAGCCCCTGAAATCCTGAGAGGCACACAGCAGTGACTTTCATTCTTTTTTTTTAAAAATTTAAAGTTTATTTACTTATTTTAAGAGAGAGCGCAAGTCAGGGGCACAGAGAGGGAGAGAGAAAAGCAAGGCTTTTCTCGAACTCAAGCAGGGCTCGATCTCATGAAACTGTGAGATCATGACCTGAGCCGAAACCGAGTCCGAGGACTCTTAGGTGTGAACCTGGCTCCACCCTCATAGCTGGGAGATCTAGGGCAGGTGACTTAACCTTTGTGCCAGATATTTATTTAAACCCTGCTTTGTTCTACAATGGACCAGCACTTGCTTCCAAACCCACTCTTGGATAAAATCAAGAGGAAAATACGCTCAGTGGGATGGCAGGGACAGAGGGCAGAGGGAAGACACTGTTTCCCACCTGTCTCCTGGTGTCTCGGTCCCCAGCGCCTGGCACAGCGGGCATTCAGAAAAACACCGCACGGAAGCTCTCTCATAACCCATGGCGTGACCTTTCCAGGAGCTTCTCATCCACAAAAGTAAATACCAAAGGAGCAGGAAGAGAGATCGCCAATCTTCATCGCTCATTTAAATGCATCTGTGTGGCGAGCAAATATTTTCTTACAAGAGGGGACGGATGTAGCTCTAAAGGCTCTTGCACCATGCAGCTGGCCCCTCAGGGAGCTATAAATAAGGGGTGAGGGGAAGAGGGTGAGAGTCTGTTAAGGGCGGTTCACAGGCTGAGAAGGGCCACGTCCCTGCCTGGTATGGAGCTGGGACTACCCCAAGGTGGCCCTTAGCGTCCTGCTCATGGTCATTGAGAGCCTTGTCCTGACACTTGCTGGGTACCATGGACGAACCTGAGAGCCTGCACCCCCCCTTCCCTGCCTGGCTTGATTCTCCCAGCAAATTCCTCCCAATTCAGACCCCCTCTCTGACCCAGTGCTCACTACCCCTTCAATGGCTGAGTCCTTGGCCTCACTTCTGGCCCAGTGAGCTTGACCTGGAACCTGGACCCTGCCCCCTGCGGTACATGTGGAGTCACCCTAAGAAGAAGGCAGCCTTGGGAAGTGGGCAAAGGGAAGGAACCTAGAAGAAGCCCCCAGTCCCCAACCATGGTACTGTACATTTTCATTTACTGCAGGACACAGAACAAACTGGAGCCCCGTTTGTTTCCATGTATCCAGGAAACTCTCCATGGGAGCTGGGACCTCATCTGTGTTGCTCTCTTCTGCATTCAGCAGGAGTTAGGCATACAGGCTATTGATACCCTGTGTCCCTATCACCCCCCTTTCTTCCCAGCACCTTTGCGGGGTCTGGCCCTCAGTAGGTGCCCGCATACACTGGTGGGATGGAGCGCAGAAGCAGCTGGGCGGAGGGGCCTTGTGTGTCCATCAGGGTTGGCAGAGTCAGTCCTGAGCTAGCGTGGAGGAATGTAGGAGTGTGCAGGGCTGAGGCCCAGCCGGGGCTGGAATTCTGACCAGCTGCCCCTGCCCATCAAGCCCAAGGCAGGCGGATCCTTTGCCCATCTTACTCTGTCTTCCCCAAAGGCTGGGGGAGTGCTCTATGGGGCAGGCTGCTGGGCTCATCCTCCCCAGGCCCTCCCTTACAGAAAAGGAAACTGAGGCCTGGAGGAGGTAGTTGGAATGTCAGTGGAAGAGCCCCAGGGGGCTCTGAGCTCAGGGATTTCTAACGCTGAGTCCTGCAAATGCTTTTTGGCATATGGCTGCACTTTATCTGGCTTATGTCCTGGGATTCTGTGCGAGATTCTGTTGGAATCTGCTACTTAAAAAAAAAAAAAAGTTTGGAAGGCACTGTTCCTCTTTTCTAGATGGAAAAACTGAGGCCTGGGGAGAACAGTCACTTACCAAAGTCCTAGAGCAAGTTAGGAACAGAACTGGCTCCAAGGGTACATCTGCTTGGGGACCCAGCGGGAGGACCCAGACATGCCATCTTCAGAGGTCCCCACCCAGACTCAGACCGTGGGCCCCGGGGGGTGTAGAACCACATCCAGGAGCCAGTCATACAGTGGCCGTGTCCCCTTTAAGCAGAGAGCCGCCTGCTGCAGTGGGTGGACTCGGTGCCCAGCCAGTGGGAGCCGTGAGCTTCCCTCCCACAGCCCCTCCCCGGGGAGGGTGAGGGAGGGCTGAGCAGCGTGGCTCCCGAGGGAGTTGGTGGGCAGCCGAGGAGACAATAGCAGACATGCTGTGTGGGCTCAGCCGGGAGACCCCTGGAGAGGCGGGTGAGTAATGGGAACCTGTAGGCAGAGTGATGGGACTGAACCCTCCGGAACTGCTGCCCAGAGAAGAGACAAGGATGGCCACTCCCTGGAGACCCAGAGCCCTGAGAGAGTGCAGGGCTGGGACACCCGGCCCCCGGTGGGCCCATGAGAGGGCTGCTGTCCTGTAGCCAGGGACTGAGTCCCCCGGGCTGCCCCCTGTCCCGCACGGCAGGGGCAGCAGGCAGATCTGGAGTTCCAGAGGGCAGCCCTCAGCCCCTCAGAGGTGCCTCAGGGAGGTGCGTCCCCTCTCTGCATGGGCATCAGCTGGGGGGAGTGAGCTCCCGGCCCAGAGATGTGAGAGCAGAGGCTGAGCTCAGGGTGGTGTGGAGGGAGCTCCTACAGTAGGCGGGAGGCTGCACTCCTGGCAGGAGGCAGAAGTCCCGGCCCGGGCCCGGGGTCTGGCTGGGGAGCCCCGGGGTCCTGGGAATGCAGTGGGGCAGGTATCACACAGCTTCCACATTCCTAAGTGGGCCCAGGATGGGCGCTGTTGCAGGGGCTCTGGAGCAGACATGGTTGCTCCATCTGTCCGTCTGGCCGCCTGTCTTTCCAGCCTTCTCCTGCTGGGCTACCTTCCTAACCCTGCTCCTGCCCTACCCCCGACCCCAGCCCGAGCTTATCAAGAGCCGGGAACCGGTCCTCCTTCACTCAGTGCCCTGGGACTACCCCTGTCAATCCCTTCCTACACTCAACATACTCTTAATGGTACCTCTTTGAAATAGTTCCGAGGGTAAGGGCTGTGATCCTAGTGGACCGATGGAAACAGGCTCAGAGAGGGGTGGTGGCCCACCCAAGTCCCCACAGCTACAGTGCAGTGTCCAAGCAGGACTAGCCCCAGATGACTTTTATGGCACAGCTACCTCCATCTTGCTTCCAAGGGCCCGGTGAACTTAGGCTCCCACCCCACCCCCCCCCTGGGAAGGGGCAGGGACAGGATCACCCCCCGACCCCCAGATAATAACATGAATAATGTAGCTAATAGCTGTTGAGATCTTACTCTGTGCCAGGCTCTGTTCTAAGCTCTTTCTGTGCATTTTCTCATTTAATTTGCACAATACTGTGAGTTTGGTACTATTTTTCTCTCCATTTTCCAGCTGGGGAAACTGAGGCATGGAGGTGTTAAGTGACTTGTCCAAGGCTACACAGCCAGAAGTAGCAAAGCTGGGATGTTCCCCGTGTGGTCTGCCCCGGCTTCCTCCTGGTGACTACACTATAAATGGAGGCATTGCTCCCCTGGCCTGGGTATATCTGTCCTCTTGACCTAAGGCCCAGGTGAGTGGGGTGACCTTGTCCTCCAGTGGTCAGAGCCACAAGTGCAACAGCGCCCTGGAGACCTCCCCTGGAGCACTGCCAGGGAGGTTGTCTTCCCTCACCTCATGGGCCTCATGGGCCTGTGGCCTCCACCTAGGCTCAGGTCTCAGTATTGCCTGCCTGAACCTTTGCCCCAGTCTCTTTCTTGGCCTTCTAGCCTCCACCCCACTTTCCCATCCTGCCCTAGGAGGGAACTTTCTAAAACTCAGATCTGATCACAGCTCCTTATCTTGGCATTCAAGACTTATCTTGGCATCTCCCTGGCTTTTTCTCTCTCTGTTGACTTATTGGACCCCCATCCTCACCACAGCAGCCCCCACCCTAGACTCCTTCCCAGGCCACAGAGCCTCTTGAGTACACCTGCCACATTTGATGTTCAGCACTAAGGCTTTTTTTTTTTTTTTTTTTTTTTTTTTTTTAGAAAAGTCCAAAGGTGGAGCTTAGGTACAGTGGGATCCAGGTGCTCAGTTTACATCATTAGGACTCTGGGTCCCTGCTTTGGTTTAGGCAATCTTCATTTCCAGGCAGACTCTTTCCTTTCCTTGAGGTGCCCAGAGGGCCCCATAACCTTTGAGCTTAAGGTCAACCAGGTCAGTTGTCTCTAAGGAAAGAGAACCTGTTTCCAATAGTTCCAGCAAACATCCCAGGGCCAGCTCTTGTTGGCCCAGCTTGGATCACATGCTCACCCTTGAACAATCACTAGGCCTCTGATTGGCTGGCCAGGCCTGGTCGAGTGGCCTCCCCAGGAGCAGGGGAGACAAGGATAGCCAACAGGTGGCCACTCCATACACCCTGCACATTTTGCAGGGAAGGCTGGGCTATAAGAAGTCAGGCCACTTGCAGAGCTCCTCAGTGAGAGCCTGGCTTGGGGTTGGGGTCTGTGGAATGTACTACCCAGTGCCCTTTCTCTGTCCCCGATGGACTCCTGCCTGCACATGCCCTGGGAGCCTCGTTCACCACCCACTAACCCTAAGCCCTTGCGGAAAGGGATGTGACCAGGGTTGGGTGCACTGGAGGCCTGAATGCAGATTTTGGCAGGAAGCCCCACCCCCAGCCCTCCCAGTGTTCACTCCCCTCTGACTCCTGGCCACAAAGTGGTCTTTGTTCCCAGGGCCTGCTGGGCCTCAGTGAGTATCGCTTGGGCCTGGGAAGGCTCAGGCAGGGTATGCATGTGTGTTGTAGAGATTGGGAAGGGTAGTCCTTCTGCTGTGGCCTGGCTGCCCACTCCTCTGAGGGGCTCTCACCATCACTGCCTGGATCCTCTGTCAGGCCTCACCTCCTACTGCATGGCAGGGGCTATGGCCATGGGGCAACCCCAGGCCCTCCACCACAGAGGCCACAGTATGGATCCAGGGAGGCCTGGATTGGCATCCTCACTCTGCCTCTTCCAATTCTATGACTTTGAAAATCTCATGCCACCTCTTTGATCCCCCTTCTCCTACTCTGTAAGTGGGAATTGAATTCCAGATTATTTACTGAACACTTACCGTATGCCATGCTTTCCTTCCGGGACACAGCAACCAAAACGCCAGCGCTCTGGAGCTGACATCCTAGTGGGCAGAGGAAGATAGTAAATGAGATCACTAAGTTTTTACAAAAGTGAGATCTGTTAGATGGTGTTGAGTGCATGAAGAAAGATACAGAGTAATGGAGGTGTGGGAGGTGGTGGTGGGGTGCAGGGTAAGTTCAAACAGGCTGATTGGGGAAGATCTTCCTGAGAGGATGACATTTCCACAAGTTGCTGAAGGAGGTGAGGGAGGGAGTTTTGTGGATGTCTGGGGAAGTGCATTCTGGGCAGAGGGAACAGTCGGTGCAAAGGCCGCGGGGTGGGCACAAGTCTGGTGTGTGGAACAGCGAGAAGACCCGGGACCTGGAGTGGAGGGAGCTGGCGGAGGGATGCGTATCATCTGGCAAAGTCAGGGAGGCCGAGGGACTGTCACTTGTGGCAGGAACTTTTGCTTTTACTCTTCACGGAGTGAAATGAGTTTTTACTGCTCTAGGCAGCCACCGCCAGGAAATAAAATGGTTTCATTGGTGACTCCCCAAGACTGTCATAGGGTAGGAGGAGGTAGGAGGCTGGAGGGGTTCCATGACTAGGAGCTTAGGAGCTGTGTAACCCTGGGTAAGTCCCTTAACCTCTCTGTGCCTCGTTTTCCTCATCTAGAACATGAGGATGATAATGGCACCCACCACATAGGATTATTGTGAGGATAAAGCGGTACTAATTTTTAAAAGTTTATTTGTTTAGTTATTTTGAGAGACAGAGAGAGAGCAAGCAGGGGAGGGGCAGAGAGAGAGAGGGAGAGAATCCCAAGCAGCACAGAGTCCCATGCGGGGCTCGAACTCACAAACTGTGAGATCATAATCTGAGTCGAAAACCAAGGGTAGGATGCTTAACCGACTGAGCCCCACCCAGGCGCCCCTAAAGTGGTAATAATTTTAAAGTTCATAGAACACGGCTTGGGTTCAAATCTTGACCCTGCTTCTTACCATTGGAAGTCAGGTAACCTCTCTGTGCCTCGGTTTCCCCCTCTGTAAATCGGGAATAACGATCATACCATCTCAGAGGGTAGTGAGGATTAAATGAGACGATGCTTATAACGTGCATAGCCCGACACCCAGCACTTCATCAAAAGGAGTTGTTACCATTATTAATCTATGAAAACTTTTCTAACGAGGTCAGTAACGGGGACAGGGAGAGAACTCCCGTGTTTCATGGCTTGTGTGTACCCTATAATGTTAATTAGATTGCTCATACCAACCCTTGAGGCGGGCCCTCGCCCCCCACTGTGCAGAGTAGAAGCCTGAGGCTCAGAGAGGAGAAGTGGCTGGTCCTAGATCCCTAGCCAGTGGGCAGCAGGGTTTAGAATCAGACTCTGAAGTTGGCCTAACTCCAAAGTCTGTCCTTCCTTTTTCCATCGGACCAGCCATGCCTGCAGAGGTGGGAACAGCGGAGCTGGGGCCGGTAGATCCCGGGTGGCCTGTGGGAGCAGTGAGCGGCTGCTGCCCCAGGGTCAGCAACGGGCCCCTGAGTACTGTACTTGAATGCAGTCAACGTTGGGCGCAGAGGAAAGTGGGGCCCCCCTTCTCATCAGCGCGGGGCTGGGCTGGCCCCATTGGTGGCTGGCTGTCACGCAGTCATTTCCTGTTCCCCCCCAGATTGAGCCTCGGAACATGTGTTTTCTCAGTGGTCCCCCCTCAGAGGCCGAATGCTCCCTCCTGGAGACCCACAGAACCAAGCTCAGTAGGCTGAGTCTGCCGCCCCGCCCTCCTGCGCCCCTTTCTTGCTTAGGCGGGATCCTGGCACAGGCAGCCTGGCCAGGGGCAGACTTCCTTTGCCCTTTGTCAGAGCTCAATAGCTCCCTGGAGATAATGAAGGCAAGTTAGCAAAGCTTTCAAGAGAAATAAAATAAAAAAGAAGCCCACCCACCCGCCCCTGGCTGCAGCGTGGGGCCTGGGACCAGGTGTATACCCTGCACTGGGCACTGCGTGTCCTCGCTCCCTTCTGCTCCCTGACGGGGCCAGCCCGCATCTGCCGGGACAGGCTGGCTTCGCTGCGGAAATGCATTTCCCTCTGAAGCGAGTTCTTACAGGACGGATTGACTGAAGGCAAAAGCTCATAATTGCCCATTGCTGGAAGGAGGAGACAGGAAAAAAGAAACACGCGGATAAAAATATCTCTGTTTTTATGCACGTTTCCAGCTGAAAATTGGTGGGAAAGATGTTTTTGAAAAGCCTTCATCTCTAGGCATATAATTACCAAGTCCCAGAACAAAAAAAAAAAAGACAGAGCGGGAGAGAGTGAGCACGTTGTGCTAGGGAGGAGGACAAGGGTCTGAACCCCCATAGAATTTTCTATAAATAATTCCCTCAAATTCTCAAGACTGGCTTGGCTAGAGCCAGCAGTGGGGGGATACACCCCCATTTTATGGATGGAGAAATAGAGACTCAAGTCACGCAGCCAACTGAAAATTCTGGCCTTGCCTTGATTCTTGGTTTGAAGGCTGCCTTGGTTTCCCCCCACCCTGGATGCTCATGAAAGTGGGGCACTGTTGCTGAACAGGCATCAGCAAATGTTGTCGCATTTCTCATGGGTGCCTTCCTGAATATGGTACGGGGTCTTGGCTATCCAGGAGCCTCTTACCCAGCAACTGGCTGTCTTGAGTGACCTCAGTCTCCAAGAGAGGTCATCAAGGCCACACACAAAAATGCACACGCCTTTTCTAGAGAAGAGTCTCTCAAGTCCCAGTTTATTGCCTACTGACTCTTTGCACACAGTCGTATGAATTTCAGTTCGCAGCACACCTGCCAGCCGGGAAAAGAGATGGCTCACAGCCTGAGCCCAAAGCCAGCGAAAGAATTGTAGAAGGGAGGGAATCGGGGTCACTCAGGGTTGAGACAGGTGGTCCTGACACCTCTTTCCCAAGGGGGTCTTTGTGGGCCGATGTGGCCCCGTATGGTTCAGCGGAGCAAAATCTGAATATTGGGGTGTGCAAAGGGAGGAGAGGCCACGTGGAAGCCACACGTTGGGACACCCCAGGACATGGGTTTTCTCTTTCAGAGCCAACATCCTGCAGCCTCTGCTTCGGAACCCAGCATTTGGGGATCCCACCGTTCCTCACTCTAGGTTTCTAGGTACTTTGTTTTTGATATCAGGGCCCAGAACACCACCTTAAACCCACTGTTGTCTCATACTCCATTCTTGGGGATCCTGCTGCACTGAATTTGGTGAACTTGACCCTCTGCTTTCCCTGTCCTTTCTTAAGAGATAATCTCTCCCCTCCCCGCAACCGCCTCCCTGGAATCAAACCTGGAGCCGGCAAGCTTATCTCTGGTCCTCCCAGGACAGCCTAGGAGAGAGGGATTTTCCAGTGACAAGAATCTCATTTGCAGGAGATAAGGCCAATTTTAATTCTGGAATTGCCCACAATGAAATACCAGAGATGTTTGCTGTCACAGAGTTGATAGAAACCAGTCTTTTTCATTTTATTAGCTCAGAAACATCTTGTTGAATCTAAATGAAGTGCAAATTAGGGAACCGTTACGGGAGGCATTATACTTAATGGTGTGTTGCCTCAATTGGTGGTGGCTTGTATGAACAAGGGCCTGGGGGATGAGGTGGGGGCAGCTAGTAAGGAAAGCTGCTGGGGACCCAACTGCGGGGGCCCTGGAAATGGTTTGGGGCTCACCTGCTATCTGATTTGTTATTTGCCACCTGGCAAGCAAAGGGAGCCTAGCCTTGGTCTGGAAAAGCAGAGTGATGGGGGAGCTGGGTAGTTTCTCAGTGGCTAGAGCTGCAGGTGGTGAAGGGGCTCACCTTCCTGAGGTTCCGGCTGTGCTGTGACCCCGACCTCCTGCTGAACCTGACCCAGCCCCAGCTTGAGCCCCACTCTGACTCTAGAGCAGTGATTTTCAGGGGGAGGGCGTTGGGTGGGGGCACTATTGCCCCCTTAGGGGACATCTGGCAATGTCTGGAGTCATTTTTGTTGTCGTGAGTAGGGGTGGGGTGCTACTTGCGGCTAGTGGTTAGAGGGCAGGGATGCTGCTAAACATGGTACAGTGCAGGACAGAGCCCTTCACCATGTGGAATTATCTAGCAAAAAAACGTCAATAGTGCAGAGGTTGAGAAACCTGCTGTAGTTTGACTGATTCTTTTATTTTTAATGTTTATTTGTTTTTGAGAGAGAGAGGGAGACAGAACGTGAGTCGGGGAGGGGCAGAGAGAGAGGGAGACACAGAATCCGAAGTGGGCTCCAGGCTCCAAGCTGTCAGCACAGAGCCCGACACGGGGCTCAAACTCACGAACCGTGAGATCATGACCTGAGCCGAAGTCAGACGCCCAGCTGACTGAGCCACCCAGGCTCCCCCAGTTTGACTGATTCTAGCTGAGCCCTGACCTTGGCCCAGCCTGACTCCACCCCCCGCTGAACCCTAATCTGAAAAGGACCTGGCTGGGATGGGATTTGTGGCTTCTGCCCCTTGCAGGGGCTAATTCCTCATCAACTCTGCTTCCATGTGCCTCCGGAGAGGAGTGAGAAGGGAAGATGGGTGCTGGGAGTTAGGTCTTGCCATGGCCAGAGGCTTGGGGAGAGGAGTGGCCTTCCCACAGCTGGTGAATAGCTGAGCCGGAGCCTGCACTCAGGATGGGTTGAACCCTGAGCACATCCCCTTAACACTGGGCCAGGCTGGAGCTGCCTGAATGAGGGCAGCAGGAGGGCTCTTCTTCATAGGTGGGTGGGGATGTGTGCAGGCTCACATGAGGCCTTGGAGACCCATGGGACATGTCTGGTGCTGGGAGGGGTGGCCCCCGAGTCAGCACGGGAGAGCCTGCCAGCCTGATGGTTTGCCAGTTGTCTTTGCCCATCTCAGTCTGGTGCTGAGGAAGGACCTGGAGAAGGAGTGTGAAAAAAATAACCTGGTTAAGGGGGCCGGGAATGTGGGGTGACAGGGGCAAAGGGGCCTGGGGTCAGGTCCTGGCTCTTGGCAGAAGCTTCCTTGGCCAAGAACTTTGCCCCTCTGAGTGTCTCAGGTTTTCTCATCTGTCAAGTGGAAGTGATGGTAACATCTCCCTCCTCCCAGGGTTACTATTAGAAGTAAATGAGATATAGGGGATGGTGTGGATGGTTGGTGCATGATGTGTGAGCCCCCCTTCCCCCCTGCTGCCAGGGCATAGAGGAGAATCCAGAGTATGCACAGTGTCTAAGTTCTGTGGAGAGGCAAGGGCTCAGGCATTATCACAGAGCAGGTAACCTGAAACCTTCCAGCTTCAAACTCTTTTGAGATGCACAGATAAACTCATAGGAAATGAAGAGGGTGCATTGGAGAGGAGATAAGGGCGGCCTTCATAACCACTTCTGTCAGTTTTGCACTGGAAGTCTGGCCAGTGCAAAAAGGCAGGTAAAAGAAATAAAAAGTATGACATTTAGAAAGAAAAAAAACCTGTCATTTTTCACAGACGACAGAAAAGCCCAGAGAACCTACAGATAAACTATTAGAATTAATACGGGAGTTTTAAAGGTCAGTATACAAAATCGACTCTGTTATTATATATCAGCAACAAATGATTAGAAAATTAAATTTGAACAACAATCCAATTTACAATAGCATGAAGACACTTCAAATATCTAGGAATATATTTCATGAAAGATGTACATGGTCTTTGCCCGTGGAAGTATACAATATTCTTGGCAGAGATTAAAGAAGACAAAAATAAATGAAAGAGTAGACCATGCTCATTGATTGGAAGACCTGATATTGTAAAGATGTCAACTGTCCACAAATTGGTCTGTAAATTTAGTACATTTCTAATCAAAAAATGAAGAGAAAGCTGAAAACCAGCAGGATGCATGTAGGCTGATAAGCTTCCTTACGGGGGGGGGGGGGGGCAGCAGGAATGAAGGTGTTTGCTGGTCTGGCAACCAAAGGCTTAGGTTTTAATAGCTTAAGGATACAGGAGATGATGTCCCTATACCTTCCCTAGTTGGAACTCACACCCCAGCATAAAGCCAGGACCTTTAAAAAGACATACCCTCAGTGAAAGTGGGGACTTGGAAAATACCCACCCATCTACCAAAGAGAGAGAATGTCTGTCTCAGCTAGGTCTTGAGATTTGGGTTTCCGAGATGTGCCCCTGGTATCTGTTGAAGGTTGTAATTCACACTACTCCCCTGGTTCCAGAACCCCTGAGCCAATATTTCTATAAATAATGCCTTGGCAGGCACTGAGGGAAAGGAATTGCAAATACTCTCTGGACCCTGGAGGGACCTGCCTTCAACCAGGCTGAATAAGATTCCCACAGATGAAGCCCTACTAGACATGAACTCACAATCCAACAATTACCAAATATACAAGGAAGTAGTTCACCACGAGGGAGAGTCATCAGACATCTCAGACAGCAGAAACACCTCTCAAGAGTCTGAGATAATAGAAAATTGAGTAATAGATGAACATTGCAAAGATTTAAAATTATTAGAGACCTGTAAGGTGCACTAGATAAGGAAAGAACAATATATGACAAGGATATAAGCAAAAGAACCAAACACAACTTTCTAAAACCAAAATTGTACTCGTTGAAATTAGAAACTTACTGAAGTTGGGAAAATTTGAATATGGAGTGGATTTTAATTAGTAATTTAATAATGAAGAAATTTAAAAAAATATTTATTTATTTTGGGGCACCTGGGTGGCTCAGTCGGTTGAGCGTCTGACTTCAGCTCAGGTCATTATCTCACGGTTCGTGAGTTCGAGCCCCGCGTCGGGCTCTGTGCTGACAGCTCGGAGCCTGGAGCCTCCTTCAGATTCTGTGTCTCCCTCTCTCTCTGCTCCTCCCTGGCTCACACGCTGTCTCTCTCTCAAAAATAAATAAAGATTAAAAAAAATTAAAAAAAATTTATTTATTTTGGGCAGAGCACAAGTGAGGGAGGGGTAGAGAGAGGGAGACAGAGAATCCGAAGCAGACTCTGTACTGACTGGCTGACAGCAGTGAGCCTGATGTGGGGCTCGAACTCACGAACCGCAAGATTAAGACCTGAGCTGAAGCCAGACACTCAACCAACTGAGCCACCCAGACGCCCCAGAAATCATTTTAATTTTGTAAGGTGTGATAGTGATATTTTTGCTATTTAAGAAATGTGTTCCCACTTTTTTAAATGCATACTGAAATATTTAGAGTGTAATTTCATCATATCTGGAGTTTGTTTTAAAGTATCTCAACATAAAAATACATGGGATAAATATGACAAAGTGTTAATAATTGTTAAAACTAGATGTTGGGTAAAGATGATTCATTACACCAGTGGTTCTCAAACTTCAGTGTGACACAGAGTTGCCTTTGCAAAACACAAAATTATTACATCTACACAGAGGAATCTGGAATATATAAAGATTTGATAACAAGAAAACAAACAACCCAATTTAAAAATGAGGAAAAGGTTTGGATAGGTATTGCACCAATGAAGATATACATGGGTGGCAAATGAGGAAAAGCGTACCACATCATAGTCATTAGGCAAGTGTGCGTTAAACCACAAGCATGTGACTCTTGATCTCAGGATTGTGAGTTTGAGCCCCCGTTGGGTGTGCAGTTTACTTAAAAATAAAGTCTTTTAAAAAAACACAGTAAGAAGCCTCTACATATCTGTTAGAACGACTAAAATTAAAACAACAACAACAACAACAACAACAACAAAAAACCAATCCTACCTGACATTGCCAAATACTGGTGAGAATGTGAAGCAACCAGACCCCTCCTACATTACTGGTGGACCCACAAATAGTGCAGCCACCCTGAAAAGCAGGTTGGCAGTTTCACACAAAGTTAACCTCATCCTTACCATGTGACCCAGAATCCCATCCCTGGGTATTTACCCAAATGGAACAGAAAGTTATGTTCAAACAAAAATCTATATGCAAATATTTATTATGCCCCCTGTGAAATTGCACCAAACTGGGAAGAGTGGAAATGTATTTCAGTAGGTGAATGGCTAAGCAAACAGATGCATCCCTGCAGTGGAACATCAGTCAGCAATAAAGAGGAACAAACTGGGGCTCCTGGGTGGCTAAGCATCCGACTTCGGCTTGGGTCATGATCTCACGGTTCATGAGTTCGAGCTCCTCATTGGGCTCTGTGCTGACAGCTTGGAGCCCGGAGCCTGCTTTGAATTCTGTGTCTCCTTCTCCCTCTGCCCCTTCCCTGCTTGCTCGCTCTCTCTCTCTCTCTCTCTCTCTCTCTCAAAAATAAACATAAAAAAAACTTTTTTAAATAAAAAAAGAGGAACAAACCACTGATCCATGCAAAACAGGAGTGAATCCCAAATGATTATGCTAAATAAAAGAAAGTAGACTTAACAGCCCACATACTTACTACATGATTCTATTTATATGGCATTCTAGGGAAGCCAAGAGTATATATAGAGAAAACAGATCAGTGTTAGTTGGGGGCTGAGGGTTGGGCAGGGACTGGTTGGTTACAAAGGGGGGAGCAAGGGAAAATTTTGGGGGTGATGGAATTATTCTAAATCTTGGTTGTGGTGGTCAGGACACATTTCCCAAAACCCAGAGAAGAGCACAACGACAAAGAACTTTAATGTCTATAAAATTTAAAAAATAGATGAAAATGTAAGTTAGGGTAATCTAAAACATGTACACACGCAGATTGCTGGACCCCCATCCTCAAAGTTTCTAATGTCCTACGTCCTAGGTGGGACCTGAGAATCTGTGTTTCTGACCAGCTCCCAGGGGTTGCTGGTGCTGCCGGTCTAGGAGCCATGCTTTGAGAACCTCCGCATTGTACTATTCTGTTTTCGTTATGTTTGAAATCTGTGAAAACTTCTTAAAGCGTTTTCTAGAAGTAAAGCTAAAGGAGACAGACTTCTCGGAGAGCGTTTTCTAGAATTAAAGCTAAAGGAGACAGACTTCTCGGAGAGTGTTTTCTAGAATTGAAGCTAAAGGAGACAGACTTCTCAGAGAGTGTTTTCTAGAATTGAAGCTAAAGGAGACACACTTCTCGCGGGCTGCCAGAACATCTGAGAATGTGAACTGTAAACAATCAAGTGCAGTCCTCATGAGGGAGCGCTGAGTGGGTCCATCTGACTGAGTTTGCTCACAGTCAGCCCCGTCTCACCTGTGCCGTGGTGCCTGCATGGGAGAGAGTTGCCAGTCCCGGCAGTTGTGCAGGCACAGCCCCCGGGTGGTGGGGCCCCAAGACCTGTGCTCTAATCCAGATGGCGTGACTCCCCAGCTGTGTGACTATGCGCCTGAGTTGTCCCGCTTGGGGCCTCCGCTTCTCTATCTATACAGTGGAATGACACTCAACCACAGGAAGGCTGTGAAGCCCCAGTATGTGGTGGTGTTCAGAAGAAGGTTATTCCACTCAAGGGCAGAGATGGAGCCTCCTTTGGGAGGAGAAGCCATGAGGACCGCCCCCCCCCCTCCCGCCACCACCCAGCAGATTCAGTCGGAGCCGGTGACAGGAGGGAACCCCTTTTACAGGTCACATCCATGAAGCAGAAGAGTCCCAAGGCAGAAAGGTTTCACCTGCATGGAAATGAAAGTGGAACTCAGGGCCTTTTCTCTTTCTTGCCTGCAGACGATGGACCTTACTCCAAAGGGGGCAAGGATGCAGGAGGGACCGATGTGGCCCTGGCATGCCGCAGACAGAGCATTCCAGGTGATGAGCCTCTTCCCCTTCCCCTTTCTCTGTCCTGGAGGCACAGGTGGCTCAGAGGCGGGGGGGGGGGGGGGGGCTCAGACGGCAGTGGCTCTGCCGATGACTCACTCTGTGACCTTAGACCGGTCACTTAATTTCTCTGATCCTCTTTGTGTAAAAAGGAGATGATCTTACCCAGCATTTTGCAGCCAGGTGCTCTGTTTACCAAGTGTGGGTCTCATTTGTATTGGAGCTGGGGGCCTGGAATTGTGCCATACTGCCCGCTCAGCCCCCCATCTGTTGACAGAGGAGTTCCGCGGGGTCACCGTGGTGGAGCTGACCAAGAAGGAAGGCAGCACGCTGGGCCTAACCATCTCAGGTGGCACCGACAAGGACGGGAAGCCCAGGGTCTCCAACCTGAGACCGGGGGGGCTCGCAGCCAGGTGAGGAGTGGGCTCCGTGGGGCAGGAGGAGGCGGGCAGGGGCCAGCGGAAAAGGTACCAGGGCTGTCGGTAAAGCCATCAGTCAGTTGTTTGCAGGAGCGCCCCAGTGCTCCTTGGAGGGAGGCCTCCGGTCAGTGGTGGCTGTAATTCTAGGCCCCAGCTTCTTCTTTTCCCCTTTACTCAAGGGGCTGGCTCGACCACAGCATCCCACTCTTGCCAGGCCCTCCAAGCTTTTGCACATGCAGTTAACTTGCCAGAAGGTCTGTTCCCCGCTGGCAGCCTCCTATTCATCCATCCACACTGCCTCTGGGAGGCCCCCGTACCCCAGGCCCAGGCGGCTCCTCTGCTCTGCTCGCATGGCCCTGCATGCCAGTTCTGCACACATCACTCTGGATTTTCCTGTCGTCTGGCCTATGCGGGTCCCTTGGATCAGGAGTTCCATGAGACTTGGGGGTTAGCCTCTCTGTTGCCACCTCTCTGGGGCTCACACAGGGCAGGCACCGGTAGCGTCCAGTTGAATAGAACAGAAGATTAGTGGTCAGAAGCCAGGGTGAGCTCTAGGAAACAGCAAATAAGGAGATGATCCAGCCACTCTGTAGGCTCCTCTGAGGCTGGTCGGAGCCTTAACTAGGAGGGCAACACCCCAGCAGGAAGAAACGCAGGCAGGCCGGCATCGGGGGAAATGCCAGGCCTGGGTGTCAGACAGGTGTAGGTTAGAATCTGCACTCTCTTACTGACCCGCTGTGTGACCCTGGACGATGTCTGACCTCTCTGAGCCACTGCTTCTCCGTCTGTGACATGGGGATTCGGAGATCATAAGGATTCAACAGAAGAGTGGGTGTGAATGCTGGCCCCTTCTTGCTCCCAGGAGTGACCTGTTGAACGTGGGCGACTATATTCGGTCAGTGAACGGGATCCACCTGACCAGGCTCCGCCATGATGAGATCATCACCCTGCTCAAGAATGTGGGCGAGCGCGTGGTGCTGGAGGTGGAGTATGAGCTGCCCCCGCCCGGTGGGTGCCCTTGGACGGGGAACTTTCTCCACTGCCTGAGTCATGGGTAGACACAGCTGCCTCCCTGCCAGCACCTGGGTGGTGGGGACCAGCTGGGTGGGTGGGACCTGAAGACCGGCCTATGTCACACCTAGGGACTTCGGCTGCAACTGTAGTGTGGTGTCACCAGGAGGTGGCAGGGCCCTGTTTATAACCCATTGTCGTTTTTTACATGTAGCGTCCAGATTTCTTCCTCATGGCGGGGGGGGGGGGGGGGGGCGGGTTGGGGGAAGGGGGGCTGAAACAGTTCTTCCCAGCCCTACTGGTGTCTTCACCCCGCCAGCTTGCACAGAGTACAGTGGGCAAGGGTTTAGCCTAGCTCTGAATTTTCAAAGCTGGTCTAAAGTCTTAAGATTTGAATGACTGGAATTCAACCCTGGCCTGAGCCCATAGCCATGGACTCACGTCTGAGTTCTGTCATGGTCTCTGTGTGAGCCTGGGCGGGCCTCTCTCTAAGTGGGTGTTAAGGTGAAGGGTCCCTTGAAGTCTTGCTTGTCCTACCTGTAAACTGGGGTGGGGGGAAGTTTACCCTCCCTGTAATCTCTGTCTGGTCACCCAATTCTCCCAGAATGAGCTTTGGGGATGTCTGTGGCTTGGTGATGTGACTGAGGTACTCAAAGGAGCCCTCTATTTCTCCCCAGCCCCTGAGAACAGCCCAGGGATCGTCACAAAGACAGTGGACGTCTCCCTGTACAAGGAGGGCAATAGCTTTGGCTTTGTCCTCAGAGGTCAGTGTAAGAGTCATACTTGGGGCCAAGAGGTGGGAAGGAGGCTACTGCTAATTCCATGTGTGAACACATGCTTTGCTTTAATGAGGTTGTAGGGATAGGTATATGGATAGATAGGATCGCTTCTTGCTTCTGACTCTAAAGAACCCAGGGCCATTAAGTCAAATGTTAAATGGAAACATTTGCCAAGCAATGAAGGGTGCATGATTGCTGGGAGTGAGATTGAGAACAAAGTTTGGAGCTGCCTAGCAACCAGGGCAAAAAGGGAAGTAGGATGAGATCATAGGAAGGGAAGCAAGCCATTTAAGAAAGGATTTCGGTCACGTTCCCTACTTTTTGTTCCAGCTCTGGGGATTTACGGTTGGTATCTTACAAGAGGGCCCGTGAATAGAAGGGACAGGTCCTAAAACAGATTTAGTTAAGGGAGCCTGTTTAGGGGCTGAGTCGGGGCCTCTAGGCATCAGGGAAAGAGTGGGTAGATGACTGATTCCTCTTGTTGAGTTCTGTCCAGGGGGTGCCCATGAAGACGTACATAAGACCCGCCCGCTCGTCCTGACCTGTGTCCGGCCTGGCGGCCCTGCAGACAGGTGAGGCTGAACCAGAAGAAACCATACAGCCTTTCCCTGCCCTGACTGCCCCCAACTCCTCTGTGAAGAAGGCAGACCAGAAACCACTGTTCTCTAGATGAGCAAACTGAGGCTCAAAGAGAGGACACACCTTGTTCAGAGTCACTTGGACTTGTTGGTGGAGCAGGACTCAATGCCAAACGGGAGAGACCCCAAGATCTTTCCTCCCCAACAACCTACTGTCTCAGGGGTGGGGAGGGAAGCAAGCCTTGGCATTATGTTGTTCTTCCCTTCCCTGGCTTTTGTTTTCCCCATCTGTGGCATGGGGCGGATACTACAGCCCCTAGGAGTTGCTGTGAGAGATTCGGGGGCCCTGTTAGCAGTGCCGCTATGGCCTCTATAACGCAGCCTCTGGAGTCCTGGCTGTGCCACCCTGCCTGGCTCTGCCTGGGCATAGCCCAGAAGGACCAGGCAGGCAGGGCCAGGAGACGAGAATGTGGGAGACAAACGTGTCCGGTTCCCAGCACCTGACCCCTGACCTCCCCAGTGGGAGAGTCTCGGCCATTTTAAGAGAAGCCTGGAACGGCCTTGTCAGAAATCTAAACCATTTCTTGGGACAGAGGCTGTGATGAGCTATTCATAGAACCGCCCAGAATAGCTTTGGCCATCTGTTGGGGCAAGCACTCCAGGGTGGAGATTTGACCCAAACCGAGGTGAACCCCCACTCAGGCCCCTCTCCTGGGGCCCCTGCTGAATTTGTTCCCAGGTGCATTTGTCACCAGGCCAGAATCACTGCTGAGGAGGCAGAGTGGGGGCAGTGAGAGTGGACCTCATGACGGGCAGCATGAAGCCTCCAGACTGCCCCGCCCCTGATGCTGTGTGGCCCTGACAGGGCTGGTGTCCTTTCTGGGCACTGGCATTCTCTTGTATCCCTGGGCGTCCCCACTCAGACGTTCTAGGGTTGAGCTGGGGCTATGAATTTATTAAGCACCGAGAAAGGGGGGGAGCTGTCAGAGCTGGTCGCTGGTCCCAGCTATCCTTACCTGCCCGCTTCATTTATTCAGCCGCTTACCCATGGACTCCCTCCTACGTTCCCTCACTCATCATTCCGTCCCTTTCTCCTTCACCCACTGCCTGCCCCTCTCTGTCCCCCGTGCCCCAACCTTTCCCAGCACCCTCTCGGGAGGGCTGTGCACAGTGCTCATTGAGGCCGGGCTGGCTGACCAGGCCCTTCCCTGCAGGGAAGGTTCCTTGAAGGTGGGCGACAGGCTGCTCAGCGTTGATGGGATCCCGCTGCACGGGGCCAGCCACGCCACTGCCATGGCCACGCTGCAACAGTGCAGCCACGAGGCGCTCTTCCAGGTGGAGTATGATGTGGCCATCCCAGGTGAGTTGGGGGTCTGAGGACTAGGGTTGGGGCAGAAAGAGGCCCAGGGCTTGGGGCAAGGGGTAGCAGACCCAAATCCTCACCACTGCAAAGGCTCTGTGACCTTGGACCGGCACCTAGCCTCTCTGAGCCTCTCTGGGCAATAAACATTATGTGTCAGGCATTGTTTGGGGCACTGGAGATCCAGGTGAGAGCAATACAGACGAGGCCTCTGTTCTCAGGGAGCTCACCTTCTGGTGGGGAGAGGTGGACAGTAAACAGAATCAATCAAATATGGAAGGCGTCAGATAGCAATAGGTGGCATTCTAAAAATAAAGAAAACATCAGGGAGAGATGAGAAAGGCTAGGGGAGAGAAAGGTGATGGTGGCTGGACCAGGCTGGTTGCCTGGGAAGCATAGATAGGTTGCATTCAGGAAATACGATGAAAGTCGATTTGGTCTGAAATGCTGACGTTTGCACACAGTGGCGGGGGTTGGGCAGGGGCGTCGAGAGCACAAGGAGCTAGGTTTCGTATTTAAACCACTGGGTGGGTTAATGGGGGTGCCGTTTTCTGAGATGGGAAAAGGTTGTAGACAAATGGCAGGCTCTCCATAAGTGGGAGCACCTTAGTGTTGTCTAGCAGAGCCGTGGGGTCAGAGCCCCTCAGAGCTGAGTTCCTGACCCTCCTCTGCTGCTGAGTGTTTGTGTGAACTTGGACAAGGCCTTTACCTCCATACGTCTCAGTTTACCCGTCTGTAAAATGGGTACAGTAATCCCTCCCCGGCAGTGGGGGTTAAATTGAGATAGCCGACTGAGGCTGGGGAGGCAAGCGTTCAATATTTGCATTTCGAACTCTTGTCTCCTTCCATGTGCCAGACACAGTGGCCAATGCTTCGGGGCCCTTGATAGTGGAGATAACCAAGACGCCTGGGTCTGCCCTGGGGATCTCACTCACCACCGGCTCCCACCGGAACAAGTCAGTCATCACTATCGACCGCATCAAGCCGGCCAGTGTGGTGGACAGGTGAGGCACACTGGGTGCTGCCCCCGTAGTGGCCAGGGATGGACGGGGGAGAGGCCACCTTGAGCTCTCTCTGGCCAGACCAGCCTCCCCTTTCATTCTCCCGCCCGGCCAGGAGTGGGGCCCTACATGCTGGAGACCACATCCTGTCCATCGATGGCACCAGCACAGCACACTGCTCGCTTCTGGAGGCCACCAAGCTCCTGGCCAACGTGTCAGAGAAAGTGCGGCTAGAGATCCTGCCAGCACCCCAAAGTCGGCGGCCCCTGAAACCGTCAGAGGCAGGTGGGTCCCCTTGGAGGGTCTCAGCCCCCAAACCTGAGGGCAGATGGGGAGGATTGCACAGGGTCCCAGAGGCCTAGGACTGTAGCCCTGGGCAGGCTAAAATTTACTGGAACAAATGTCCGCTCCCATGGGGAAGCTCAGACTGTCAAGTGCAGCAGCCGAGGCTGGGCTGGTGGGGCAGAGAAACAACCTGAATGCTTGAGTGTTGACAGTCTGCTGGGGTGGGTGTCCCAAGGCTGTTTCCGTCACTCTTTGTATTAATAGAAATACAACGGCTAGACCAAGGTTGGGGACAGTCCTTCTGTGCTCTGTGCTACTCAGAGCTTAGATCTGGGGCTCAGCTTACTGTCCTCAGCAGGACCAGAGGGGGCAGCCAGTCAGTCAGGAGGACCGAGAGCCCCGCCTTTTGAGGAGTTGGGGGCTCCCAGACCAGAGCAGAGAGCTGGGTGTGAGGCAGTCCAAGAGCAGAGGAAGCAGGTGGTCTAAGAGACCAGAGGGCAGAACTGAACTTGGGGCAGGGAAGTGCCTCTAGCATTCCAGACCTTGGGCTTTGGGTTCAAATGCCAGCACTGCCCCAGCTGAACAGCCTCTGCATCTCTCAGCCTCCGTCGCCTCGTCCGTAAATGGGAGTGAGGACCCCACATGCACAGGCTTGGGAGAAGTTAACCGAGGTAGAGGATAGAGCACAGCCCAGGGGTGTGAATCCCAGCCTGGCACACCCGATTGATCATCTGGGAGAGAAAGAAACCCCTCAAATAAAATGCGGGGAGACAGGTGTTGGGGAGGGTCCATCTGTGTGGTCTCTGCCAGGGTCTGAAAAGGCCCCATCAAGCCACAGCCAGGGCCTGACACGGAAGGCTTTGGGGCTTGAGCTGGAGTCACATATGGAGCACCTGCTGTGGGCTGGGGCTTCCCATGGGTCGCCTCCTTTCATCCTAGGGACGAGTCTGTGAGGTCAGTATTGCTGTTATTCCACTTTCCAGAGGAGGTTGAGGCAGCTGAGGCTCAGAGAGGCACCCCTGAAGTGCCTCATGAGGGCACACGGCTGCCAACAGCCCTCCTGGCCCTTGTGGGCCTCCGCTAGGTGCCAGGCACTGCTCTAAGCACGTCCTATGTGGTAGCTCGTTCACATCCTCCCTGTTATCCTGGGAGGCAGCCACTATCTTAGCCCCATTATACAGATAATGGCAGTGAGGCACAGAGGGGCCAAGTGGCCTGTCTCAAGGACCTGGCAGCTGGCTCCTGAGTTGGCTTGTGTGCCGTGCCCTCCCTGTGTGGGATGGAGGTGCTGCACAGGGGGTGGAGTCACTGGGCTGAGATAGCTGGGTTCTCACTCATCCGTCCATGGACACGTTGCACCAGGCTGGCCCCCCCCCCCCGAAAGCCCCACAGCAGAAGGAAGAGCCAAGGCGGGACCAGGGGCAGTCTGGGAGGAGGCGTTGCATGGCAGCCGGTTTAGAAGATCTGGTGGGGCAGGTGGGGGAGGCAGGATCGCTGGAGTCCCGTGGGAAGCAGATGGAGGAGAGTGCAAAGAATTCATCTGGGGGTAAAGCCTGCGGAAGTTTGGAGGGCAAGGGGCGGGAAGCCAGAGCAGCTTCAGACTGCAGTTGCGGGGGTGAGCAGACCTCAGCCAACTCCTCGGCCCTGGAGCATAGGTTGCCTCGAGAGCCCAGCATGGGGCAGAAACAGCCAGGCCCTAGTGCCCCCATGTGCTCAGCCCCTGGCCAGGGCTGCCCAGGCCACAGCACCGCAGTAGATCCTAAAGGCGCAGGGGCCCAGTGGGGTCTGCCAGCCGCGCTGCCCAAAGCTGATGGGCCAGTTCTCAGGCTGGGCCTGCTTTCCCTCCCATCCTTGCTGCCGCCTGGCTGAGAGCTGAGCACAGTGCCTGGCACGTAGTGGGGGGGTTTCAGGACACATGAGCGGCATCCGAATGAATGCCTGGCTTGGCTCTGGGGAAACTCGGGCTGTCCGGTCCTGCTCTTCTGGCTTCATCTTGCAGATGGGAGCCTGCCCTCCAGGGGGGCGTGGTGAGTCCAGACTCGCTCAGTCCCTAACACCTGCACCTCTGTCTCCTCTTCCTTGGGTCACAGTGAAGGTGCAGAGGAGCGAACAGCCACATCGCTGGGACCCCTGCGTGCTCTCCTGCCACAGCCCGCGGCCCGGCCACTGCAGGACGCCCACCTGGGCCACACCTGCCGGCCAGGACCAGAGCCGATGTAATGTGCCCATCTCACCATGGCTTGTGCATGTTTCATAGGGGAGGAAACCAAGACGCAGAGAAGTTAGGGGGTCTGCCCGGTATTACCCAGCACATTAGTGGCGACATGAGCCTGGCAGCTGGGTTTCACCAGGTCTGTGAAAACCCTGCGGTCTTTGAGGCCCAGAGTGGGAGAGACTTACATGAGGTCACACAGCCAGTGGTTGAGGTGAAAGGGGGAGTGCGTCCCCGTGTCGCCTTGTGCTGGGGTGGCTGCCTAGCACCCACTGTGTGGCAAGGTGGCAGGCCCTTCTGGGATTCACGGGGCTGTGCTCTCATCTCCTCAGCCTTGTCCTCGACTCCCTTTTCCTCGCCGACCATGAATCATGCCTTTCCCTGCACCAACCCCAGCACCCTTCCCCGTGGATCCCACCCTATGAGCCCCCGGACCACAATGGGGCGGAGGAGGCAGCGAAGAAGGGAGCACAAGAGCTCATGTAAGTAAACCATGGGCTCTTCCCTCCGCTTTGAGCTACATGTGTGCCTGATCCTGAGAGATTTGCCGAAGAATGGGGGCATTTGGGGCAGGGCCCCAGTTCTATGTTTGTGGGGTCATTAAATAGCATGAGTGGTATGCCAGACTGCCTTGGATGGTTGGGTAGGTTGTGCAGTGTACAAGGATGCACCTGATGAGTTCCAGTTACTTTGTACATTTATTATGGAAAATTCCCAGCAGGTGATAGACCTCACCATCAAAGAGGCACCTCCCCTTAAAGTGCCTTGAGGAGAGGATACCTGAATCTGAAAAGCTTTCCTCTTTCAGATTTGCACAAAGGTCTTGCAGGAACTCCATTTCATTTTCTTTCGTTCTGGATTTGTTCTGATCCATTCAAGGAGAAAGTGTGAGCGTGGTGCAGCTACGTCTTTACCGCTTCTCTGACATTTTTTAATTTCTCCTAAGACAAAGACATGTAGGCCTGAGGCTAGCCATCCAGCATGTGGTAATTTTCACGTTCAGTCTGTATGTATATATACACATATGCGTGTAGACATACACACATCTATACACACACGTATAGATTTCTACTTACCTTTTGTTTATAGGCATTTCTACTTGCAATCACTGTATATGTAGTTCCCTTTTGAAGTGAAGGTACAAGTATTTTAAAAAGTGAGTGAATGTAAAGACAAATAGTAGTGAATGATAATGCAGGAGACGTGTGGAACTAGCAAAAGTCACGAGAATGCCAAGAATTTTGAAGTCTTTCCTGGGAAAAGTCCTTCCTTTGTTGACGTAGAGAGTTTATCCAGCCTTCTGCTCTGAGTTGTAGAGGCCTCCAGGAAGGATGAAAGGTTAACTGGGCCATTTGGAATTGAACCAGGTGAGGGAGAAGAGGAATACAAATCTCCTGGAAAGGAGCTAAATACGGCTATGAGCTTCCTGGAAGCCAAGGTGAAAATGGAAACACTTCAGAGTCAGATAAGAGATTAAAATACGTCTTTACCAACCTCCTTTGTCAACCACCAAAGCTGGAGGTGTGTAGGTAAAAAGATTCAGAAATGCTGTTCATAGGCAGGGGCATGTGGAGGCTAAGGGCTCTTGGGACACCTTTACCTGTCCCTTTCCTAAGATGGATGAGTAGTAGAGTATTATTATTATTATTATTGATGATAACCATTAGTTAATTAGTTAAACATTTTGAACACCTCCTATATACCAAGCACCATTCTTGTTATTAGGGATGGAACTATGAAAATTATAGCAATACAACATATGCAACAATATAATATATTACACAGATTGTAACATGTAATATAAAGTATAACAAAATAGTAATAAAGGCATAATAGTATAATAGAATTCATAATAGAATTAAATATAATAAATTATATTTAATACATAATACCTATTAATAATACAGATATTTTTATATCTGGAATATAAAACAATATATATTAAGTAACATAATGTATCAAACAGATATAAAATTTTCATATGACCCAGCAGTTCCACATTGATATATGCCCAAGAGAAATGAAAATATATGTCATGTCTACCCAAAAACTTATACATGAATACTCGTAGCAACATTATTCATTTTAGCCAAAAGGTGGAAACAACCCAGATGTCCATCAAGAGATGAATGGATAAGGGCACCTGGGTGGGGTCAGTTGGTTGAGCGTCCAACTTTTGGTTTCGGCTCAGGTCATGATCCCAGGGTTGTGGGACTTCTCACTGAGCATGGAGCCTGCTTAGGATTCTCTCTCCCTCTCCCTGTGCCCCTGTCCTGCTCTCATGCACGCTCTCTCTCTCAAAAAGAGAGAGAGAGAGAGAGAGAGAGAGAGAGAGAGATGAATGGTTAAAGAAAATGTGGCGTATTCATACTGTGGGATGTTATTTAGCCTTATAAAGGAGAACCTTGAAAATATTATGCTTAGTGACAGAAGCCAGACATAAAAGACCACATATTATAGGATTGCATTTACAGGGAATGTCTAGAATAGGCAAACCCATAGAGAAGAAAATAGATTAGAGGTTGCTTAGGGCCGAGAGAGATGGAAGGATCTGGAGCACTGGCTAAAAGGAATGGGGTTTCTTTCTGAGATGATGAAAGGATTCTACATTTGATTGTGCTGATGGTTGTACTACGTTGTTAATATACTGTAACACACTAAGTTGTACACTTTAAATTGGTGAATGCTATGTTAGGTGAATTGTATCTCAATAAAGCTGTTACCAAAAATAGCATACTACGTATTATGGTATTATACTAGCATTAGAACAACACTAACCCAACGTAACATCACAAGCCTCTGTTTTACAGAGGACTTTACAACATCGCATCACACATCACAATCCTCTGTTTTACAACATGGCAGTCCCCAGAGCTGTCTCCCTTAATCCTTGTCACGGCCCTGCTGGGTGGGAATCCCCCGCTGTGCAGATGAGGAGAGCACTGCCCAGAACAGGCTGTGACTCCCTGGGCCACTCACTTGCCCGTCTGACTCCAGGTTCTTGAGCCTAGGAATGGGTTGGTTCTGGCCCGAAGGGCTCTCTGGGACTGCCCACCTGACAGCCATGCTCACCTGTCCTGCAGTGTCACTGGCCTCCAGCACGGTGGGGCCAGGGGGACAGATCGTGCACACGGAGACCACGGAGGTCATACTCTGCGGAGATCCCCTCAGCGGCTTCGGCCTCCAGCTCCAGGGTGGCATCTTTGCCACCGAGACCCTTTCTTCCCCTCCACTCGTGCGCTTCATCGAGCCCGACAGCCCAGCAGAGAGGTGAGCCAACTTCCCCTGCCCCACTGGGCCTGCCACTCTCCAACTCAGGGCTCACAGACAGCCAGGGAAACTGAGTCACATGCCAAGCCTGGCTTCACAAGTGTATCTTGCTCCGCCATCCCATCAACTCCGTCATCAGCCCCACCTTACAGATGAGGAAACTGAGGTGCAGAGAAGCTGATGCATTGCCCAGGGTCACGCAGCTTGTGAGTGCCCCAGGACTGGAACCCCTGTCTGCCTGAAGCCAGAGTCCTCTATATACATATCTCCTAAGGCACGCATCACCCCCCTTGGGCAGACAGAGAAGCCGAGGCCCAGCAAGTTCACTCCCTTAGCCAGAGTCACGTGCTGAATGGCCTGAGGATGTACAGCTGGTATAGGGCCGAGCTGGGAGTCATACCCCGAGCCTGCCCCTGCATGGCATTCCTGTCCCCCAGGGATAGCCGTGCTGGTAACGGAACTTCTTCTCTCCGTGGGGCTGCCCGGGATTCAGGTGTGGGCTGCTGCAGGTGGGAGACCGGGTCCTGTCCATCAATGGTATTGCCACCGAGGACGGGACGATGGAGGAAGCTAACCAGCTGCTGCGGGACGCGGCGCTGGCCCACAGGGTCGCACTGGAGGTCGAGTTTGATGTGGCAGGTGAGTGAGTGTCCCTACCTCCCCCCTCGCCCTTGGGGACCCTGTGCTCCCTCCTGTCCTGTGCTCTCGCCCGCTGCACGTGCTCCTCCACCCCCACCCCACCCCCCCCCTTGCAGCGACCCTTCTGCCTGAGCGTTTGCAGCGTGTGCCTGAGCACCAGCACCAGGAAGGCACTGGCCGGGGAGGCAGGAATTCTGCACACCAGTGGGAGCATTGATGAGGGAGTTTTGTGCCGAAACAGGACCGAGGGAGGGCAGAGGGGGGCTGAAAACATTCCCTGCCCCTCTGCAGGGCTTAGGGAAAGAACCCCACACAAAAACTCAGACGTTCTGGTCTTGTGATTTCAACATTCTGTGACTTTGGACACTCCCTCCCACCACCCATCCTCAGCTTCCCCAACTTGAACTGGTGAATAGAGTCCTACTACAATGGATATTGTTGGGTTGGATGAGATAAATGGTGCGGAAACACCCAGCTAAGGCCCGGCACGTAGTAGGTGCTTGGTACATTGTTACTGGGTCTGAACTGGGTTCAGCCTGGGCGTCAGCCCCAAATCTGCTCTGACCAGATGGGTTGTCTTGGGCAAATACCAGCTCACCATGCCTCAGTTCCCTCATCTGTCAGGTGGAAGGCGCAGGATGGGGTTGGGACGGTGACTTTTTGCAGTCTCTCCCAGCTGGCCTACTGGGACTCCCTGAGTCTTCTCCCTCAGGCCTCACATGAGTCCACGTGTGCTTGCCTGCAGAGTCTGTCATCCCGAGCAGCGGTACCTTCCACGTGAAGCTGCCCAAGAGGCGTGGAGTGGAGCTGGGCATCACCATTGGCTGTGAGTCCCTCCCCGCCATGCAGTCCCCACGCCGAGTGAGCCTCCTGCTGGGGGAAAGCACACACCTCCAGCCTAGAAGAGGGGGGTGCTCCAGGTGGGAGGGCTGGCTTGGGTTCCCTCTGCCTGCAACGCTCAGCTCTGTGTCCTTGGGCGACACCCTAGCCACTGGGAGCATCAGTTTCCCATTCTGCACAATGGGAGTTTCCTGGCCATGTGGCTCTCCCAGTGGGATTAAGTGGCTTGTAAGGCACCAAACACATGGGCCAGATTGGTTTTTTATTTGTTTTTTGTTGTTGTTGTTTTTTACCTTCACATTCCCAGTAGTGGGAGGAAGCATAGGGACCTTCAGAACCCTCCCATGGCTTCATCCTACTCTGAGTAAAAGCTGAAGTCCTCACGGCTGATGAGGCCTTTGTGATCTGGTCCTAGTGATCTCTGACTTCATCTCCTGCCATCCCTCCATCATGCCCCACCAGCACTGCTGGTCTCCTGGTTGATCCTTGAACATACTGCTCCTTGCAGCCTCAGGGCCTTTGCACTGGCCGTTCCCTCTGCCCTCTTCCCCACCATTTGCTCAAATGGCACCTTTGGAAGTCCTTTCCTACCACCCTGATTTACACTTGCCCTACCCTCCACGTGGCCCCTTCCATACTTTCTTTTTCTCCACAGCATGCTTTATCAGTTGGCAAACTATGTACAGTTGGCCCTTGAACAACATGGGTTTGAACTGTGCAGGTCCACTTAAACGTGGATTTTTTCCGATAAATACAGTACGTCCTGTAAATGTATTTTCTCTTCCTTACGATTTTCTTTTTTTTTTTTTATTTTTTTTTAACGTTTATTTATTTTTGAGACAGAGAGAGCCAGAGCATGAATGGGGGAGGGTCAGAGAGAGAGGGAGACACAGAATCCGAAACAGGCTCCAGGCTCTGAGCTGTCAGCACAGAGCCTGACGCGGGGCTCAAACTCACGGACCGCAAGATCATGACCTGAGCCGAAGCCGGCTGCTTAACCGACTGAGCTACCCAAGCGCCCCCTTTCCTTACGATTTTCTTAACATTTTCCTTTTTCTAGCATACTTTATTTTAAGAACACAGTATGTGATACATATAACATACAAAGTACATGTTAATCAATTGTGTTATTTGTAAGGTGTCCATTCGACCATAGGCTATTAGTAGTTAAGTTTTGGGGGAGTCAAAAGTTAATATTCAACTGCATGGGGAGACAGCACCCCTAACCCCCACATAGTTCAAAGGCCAGCTGTACTTTAAAATGTTGTTGATTATCTGTGTCCCCCACCGGACTGGTAGCCCCAGGAGGGTGGGGATCTTTGTTTTGTTCACTCTCCTTCTCCCTTGCACATACATAGTAGAGATTCTAACTGTGCCCTGGGGATCCTGAAGGGAAAAACGTTGGGATAAGGGGTGGAGACACCCCCCGGCTGGCTGTAGCATTGCCACCCCCACCGCCCTGCTGAGGTGACCTCCTGGCGAGTGTCCACTCTGGCCAGGGCAGCACACACACTGGTAGGCTGACCCCAGGTCAGGCAACAGATGCTTGGACCTCATTCCCCAGGGAGATTCAGGGAGCCCCAGAGAACAGAAGACCAGGATTGCAGTCCTTGTGTGAAATGATCCTCAGTCCCCACCCTGGGCTTGACAGAGGGTGACTGCAGCCCCTTCCTTCCCCAGACTCCAGTCAATGGAGGTGGAAGTTTAAGCACTCTGGGAGGGGAGAAGCTGCTTCCAGCCCAGGAACCTCTGGGTAGGGCTGCCAGATACAGTTGCACAAGTTGCACATGACACAAAGATGCCCATTTGAGGTAGACTTACAATTTTATTACATCAGTTGGAAGAGGTGCCCTTGTCTCATCTGCAAAGATGCCACATGGGCTAGAAGAGGCTCCTACCATCTGGTCACTAATGGGAAAACCCATTCGCCCAGATGGATTCTTTCTGCAAGAAAACTTAGCTATTCATGCAACACCCATTGTCTTAGGTCACGTTTCCCCAGAAAGAGCTTCTTAGACAGAGTTATGTTCCGGGGGTTTGCTGAGAAGGGCTCTTGGAATCACCACCTGTGCGAGGTGAAGGATGTGGGGCTGGGCAGATGGAGGAGCTGGGTAGTGATGCGATCACAGCAGGTGGCTCAGCCAATCCCATGGAGAGCCCAAGGGCCAGGAAGGCTTTGGAAGTTGTCCTGAATGAGGCTGGGAGCCAGGCCTTTGCACCTCTGTTGGACCAGGCTGTACCCAGGAGCTGCATAACCTTGGGTGAGGCTGTTCTCTTGGTCAGAGGCAGTTTCCAGAGAGGGAGCCCCCTGCGGGCCATTCAGCTAGCACTCCCTGCAGATGGGAGAAGGGAAAACTCAATTGTGGAAGGGTCACCCCGTTCCTGGGTCGTGGCCCTGTGCCAGGTGGGAGTCCCTGACACAGCCCCTGAAGGAGTTCGCAGTTTGCTGGGGGACGGGCTGAGCAGAAGGGAAAAGCGCTGATGTGGACTGAGCACCTGTTATGTGCCGGGATCCACGTTAGGTTTTGCTTTGTCTAGTTTGATCTCATGACATCTCCATGAGTTCTGTGGCATCCCCCCCATGTTACAGAGGGGAAACTGAGGCAGAAAGGGGGCTGATTTGCTCACGGTCACCCAGACAGGAAGCAGTGAGAGCAGGAAACTCCCTGAGGCTGAGGTGGTCAAAGGTCAGATTCATGCTTCTCCCCCCTCCACCCCCAGCGACCAGCAGGAAGCGAGGAGAGCCCCTCATCATCTCTGACATCAAGAAGGGCAGCGTGGCACACAGGTAGGGCTGGCCCTGGGCACAGGGCAGGGGGAGTAATTCAGGGGGAGTAGCGTGTGCCAGCCTCTTTCTGTCCCCCACCCCTGCTCATGCAGGACCGGCACCCTTGAGCCAGGTGACAAGCTTCTGGCCATCGACAATATCCGCCTGGACAACTGCCCCATGGAGGACGCTGTGCAAATCCTGCGGCAGTGCGAGGACCTGGTGAAGCTGAAGATCCGGAAGGACGAGGACAACTCCGGTATGGCCCCTGCCCCGCCCTGCCGCCTCTCGGTCCGCCCCCGGATGATGGGTTCCCAGCTTGCAATTTGGGGTTCCCTCTGGCCAAGGAGGGAGGGAGGGAGGCAGGCTGCTGTTGCAGGCTCCTTGAATGAACAGATGCAGGGAGGAGCCCCAGCACAGATGTCTCACCATCCCTGGGGCTGCCTGGATCCTCTGCGCCCAGCACAAAGCCTAGCAGAGGGGACCCCCAGGGGGCAGCAGCGAGCAGATGAGTGGGCGGGGCAGGGATGCCTCAATGACCGCACCCTGCATGGGCAGTGTGTGAGTGAAGACGTAAAAGCTGTGACATCTCTGAGGCCAGACGGGTGACAGAAGTGAGTGAACTGGACAGAAGGTAAGAAAAATGTATACAGGTTGGGGAGGCAGTAGGGAGGGGTGAGGCTTGTGGTCCCTGGAGAGCCAATCCCTTATTCAGAGAGGCAACTCCTACCCTGGGAAGGATGCTATCTTGTGGGCAAAACTTCTTCTGAGTTTTCTTTTTTAAAGAAAGCTGGAAATCTGGTTTCTCTTCTCATTATTGTTATTTTGTGTCATGCATGAAATCTATATTTTAGAGTGTTGGGTTCATGGTGTTTGGGTGCCAGAAAACATTTCTCGAGGGCAGAACATTTCTGAAGATGGCCTCAGGGTCCCCGGGTTGTGCCATCCAAAGTCATGGCAGGAGTGAGTGGGTGAACTAACAAATGAGTGAGTGCGAGTGGGAGTGAGTAAGGACACCAAGGTGTTGGGGGCTGGGGGCGTCCATCTCCTGGGTCCTGCCCCACTGCACCCCTCCCTGATAGGTGCCACCTTTGCAGATGAACAGGAGACCACGGGTGCCATTAGCTACACAGTGGAACTGAAACGTTACGGGGGTCCCCTGGGTATCACCATTTCGGGCACAGAGGAGCCTTTTGACCCCATTGTCATCTCAGGCCTCACCAAGCGTGGTCTGGCTGAGAGGTGAGCCAGGGTTCTGGGGGGGGGGGGATGCATGGGGTGGGCCCAGGGACCCTCATGGGGCAGGGGTTGTGCTTTGAGAACAGCTGAAGTGGATTCTGACCTTGGTTCCAACGTTGACATTCTGGGTGACATCAGGACTGTCCCTTCCCTCTCTGAGCCTCAGTTCCACAGAGGTAGACCAGCCCCTCCCTGGCTGACCTCTCCAGCTTCAGTAGGTGCCAGATAAATGTATGCCAACTCTCCTCTCTCTCCCAATGTGGAGATTCCTGGAGATTTCTGGAAAGTCAGCATTATGAGCCTTTTTGGAGCACCTGCTGTGTGCCTTCAATCCTGGCACAGCATGGGGCTTTTCTGCAGGCATTATGGGCCCCCCTGCTGTCCTCTCCCCTGGGGAAGGCGTGAGAAAGAGGGTGCCCCAGGCTGGCCAGACTGGGGGGAGCAGGTGAATCTGGGGCCCAGAGGTAGAACAGGGCCCCATGGGGGTCACAGGGGGTGGTCCCAGTCTGGGCGAGATGCAGCTTTCTCCAGCCACTGAGAGGAACTGGCTGTAAAGGGAGAGACTGGGCAGGTCTGGAGGGGGCAGGCTGGGCCCCTGGGGGAGGACACAAAGCAGGAAGGGCCACGTGGTGATGGGGTGCCGCAGTGGGACAGAGGGGGCTGAGGAGTGTGGTTCCTGGCTCCCTGTTGGTGTCCTTGCTCCCGGAGCGCCCCCTGCTGGCCCACTCCAGGGGCCAGTGTGGATGGTTCCCACCTCAAGTATGTTCATCTACTCCCACGTTTACTGGGTACCTACTATGTGGCGGCTCATTCTGGACGCTGGGAGCACAACAGACAGCCCCCCGTGCCCTCACCGGGCTGATCTAGCTTAGTGCTGTCTAGCTGCAGTGTAATGCGAGCCACACATTTAATTATCAACTTCCCGGTAGCCATATTAGAAAAATAAAGAGAAATAAAACGAATCTTACGTATGTATTTATTTCAACACGTAATCAATATACAAATGATTAATGAGATAGTTTACGCTATTTTTTTAATTGTGTCTTCAGAATCTGGTGTGTAGTTTGCCTAAGTCAAGCGTCTCAGTTTGTGGCAGCCACGCTATGGGGCCCTGCGAACTGGACAGACCTCCCTCCCTCACTCAGCCCGCCACCCCCCTGACTTCCTCAGTTCCCTGGACTCCTGGGGAGCTTGGTGGGCGGTGCCCACCTGCAGCTGCTCTTCCCGCTCTCAGTGCTGGCTGTTCCTCGGGATCCCCTTCCCCAGCCCGATTCCCAGGGATACCATTTAATTGGCCAGGCGTGGGGGCCAGACATGTGCATGTTTAGAAAAGCTCCTCAGGTAATTCTAATGGTGTCCGGGCAGAAACCCACTGGACCAGATCGATGCTGCTGCCTGGCCTTGCCAGCCCCTTGCATCCCCTTGTGAGGTCGCCTGGGCACCCTGTGCTCATTCTCTGGGTGAGGAAGCTGAGGCCCAGGGAAAGGGAAAGGCTGTCCATGGAGAGAAGCATGAATCCCTTCCACCCATCCATCTTTCAGGTAGAATTAGGTAAAGTAAGTTTATCACTCTCATTTACGGGCTCCAGATCACGTGGTAGTTGACAGCTGTTCTGCGCGATTCAGACCGTGCTCAGAACTCATGCTTCACCCTGCTTCCAGAACCTGCCTTTACAGTCAGGCAGGATAATCCCTCCCCTCCCAAATTCTGGACTTTGCACCTGTGTTCATACCACCAGAGATCACACTTGCCTTCTGTTGCAGCTGGGTTTGATTGAGGTCCGTTGGGCTTGTGCCTTGGGGTTCCTGAGTTCTCTGAGGGCAGACCCCCACCCTGAAGCCTCGACCGTGTCTCATTCTCTGTCCTGTGCCCCCTCCCCAGGACTGGCGCTATCCACGTTGGGGATCGCATCCTGGCCATCAACAGCGTCAGCCTCAAGGGCCGGCCTCTGAGTGAGGCCATCCACCTCCTGCAGGTGGCTGGTGAGACTGTCACACTGAAGATCAAGAAGCAGCTAGACCGTGAGCCTCACCCCAACACCCGGGGGCCCTCAGCCCATGTGGGAACCCCTCTGTGCCCAGCCTCGTGGAATCCCCACCAAACCCCACAGAGGCGGGAAGGCACCTGGGACAGCTGAGGAGACGAGACCCAGAAGGGTCACAGCTTGTATGGGGCAGAGTCTGGGCCCGAACCACCCGCTGCCTTCATCGCCTCCTGCCTCTCACAGCTGCTCGTTATGCCTTCGGGCCGTACCTGTCCTTTCCTCAGTTTCCCCCGATTTGTACCCTGTACCTTGGCAAGCGAGGCCACCGCCCACCGTGGAAGGAGCCTTCAGGGTCTTCCTTCTGACCCGGGCCCCACTGTTGCTCACCCTGTGACCTTGGGCATGTTGTGCACACACAACACCACGGGGGCTCCCCGAGGCCCAGCTCAGAGAACTCAGCCTCCGTTTTCCTGTCTGTGAAATGGGTTTGCCCATTGGTGCACCACCTCCCTCATATCAGGGGGCCCAGCAGCAGGCTCGGGGGGAGTGCTCAGTGCCTGTGAGTTCCCAAACCAGACTGAAGTGGGGAAACTGAGGCTCACTGAGCATCTCTGTCTCTGAGGTCAGAGGCCAGTGGCAGTGACACCCCCTTTCCATCCCAGGCCCCCTCCCACACCGCAAGTCGGGCAGCCTCAGCGAGGCCAGCGATGCAGATGAGGACCCTCCAGAGGCACTCAAAGGGGGCTTGCTGGCAGCCCGGTTCTCCCCTGCCGTGCCCAGCGTGGACAGCGCCGTGGAGTCCTGGGACAGCTCGGCCACAGAGGGGGGGTTTGGGGGCCCAGGTAACACTTCATCGCCTATAAGCAACATGGTCTCTCTGGGCCACCCCAGCTGCCAGGCCTTTGTAGGGGCTGCTCCTTCTGCCTAATCCTTCCTCCTCCTCTCCCAGCTCCTTCTTTCAGGGACGCTTCCTGGAGGCAGACCCGCCTAGGCCACATCAGCCATTCCCAGGGCCCCTCACTGCTCAGAGCATGGACCCCAGGCCTTCACACATCTTTTGATTAGCATCCATAGCACCTCAGCTGGCTACTCAGAGTTCCCCACCCTGAGGTTAGGGACCAAGCTGGCCATACTTCTGTCTTTGTCATTCCCAGCCCAGTGCCCTGCACACGGCAGGTGCCCAATCAATGTTTATTGCATCCGTGGAGTCCTGGGCAAAAAACCCCTTCCCACCTCATCCCGCAAGACCCAGCCTTAAAGTGGACACCTCCAGGCCACCCTCTTAGGACACGAGCTCCCCTGCCCACGCGTGTTGAGACCCATAGGTAGCTTTGGAGGTTGGGGGCATTTGACTGCAGCAGCTGGCCTTCTGGCCTCTGCAACACAGAGCCACAGGGGCTCCCCAAGGCCAAACTCAGAGAACTAGTGGAGCTAGGCTTCTAAGTGCCCTCAGGTGGCTCCCAGCCCCTGTCCTCACTGTCTGTATATCTGCCTTCCCTGGGGTCTCCGCTTCCCCATCTCAAGTACTTGATCAGTATCTTCTTAGCTTACTCCCAGGGCAGGGTCGTCAGAGCTCCCAAAGGCAGGAAGAGAGGAATGGTCAAAATAGTGAAAGTCCTTCCTGTGCAGGGGCAGCTGGGCGAAGCTTGATGGAGGCGGGACAGGGTCCTGGAGCCCTGGGCATTAACTCTTCTGCTGGGTGACTCAGAGGGTTCTGGGTGGCGGCCGGGCCCTCAGGGGACTCTGGGTAGTCATGCAGGTCCAGACGGGGCAAAGACCTATCCACGGTCACCCAGCACAGCTGGAAAAGGGGCAGAAAGGAGGGTGAGCTATACCCTCTCAGACCACCCCCCTCTCCACCTGCCAGGCTCCTACACTCCACAGGCGGCAGCTCGGAATGTGACCCCCCAGGAGTGGCGGCCCAGCCGGCTGAGAAGCAGCCCCCCACCCACGGAGCCCCGGAGGACAAGCTACACCCCGGCCCCCACAGACGAGAGCTTCCCTGAGGAGGAGGAGGAGGAGGAGGAGGAGGACTGGGAGCCACCAACTAGGTCTGTGGTGGCAACGCCATGAGGGAGGAGGCAGTCACGGTCTCCTGGCTAGGATGGGTGAGGGTCCCTGTGCCACCGTAGGGGGGCAGCGGAGGAGTCTTGTCTGGCTCCCGAGGAGGGTCGCTTCCCAGGAGAGAGGAGGAAACGTCGGTCAGAGCTGCCTCGGCCTGGCTGAGATGGGGATGAGGCTGTGCTGAGCAGAGGGCGCTTCCATGGCAAACGTGTGGAAGGTGTTTGCCTTTCTGAAGTCTGCTAATCTCTCGTTCTCAGAAGAAAGGCAACAGACTCAGAACTTGAACCCGACCCTCCTGACTTAGCCCAGATTCCTTGACGGCCCCCCTACAAGGGCCTTCGGGTCACAGGTGCCAGCCCTGAGCTGTGGACGTGATGGGTTTTGTAGTGTTGGCTTTGAGGGGCACGTTGTCACCCCTGGAGGAGGCCCCTGCGGAGAACAGGCCCTGTGGCTGTTCCTCACTGAGCCCTAGCCACCTCTCCCACATCTGGGCTTTCAATCAGGCACTTCCTTCTGCCTACTCTCTCCTGACCAAGGCCTCCTGTGCCTTGAAAACCCAGGTCCTGCCTCCAGGAAGCTTCCCCGACTTTTTCAGGCAGAAGGCATGTGAGCCTCCTCATGGCACTGGCCGCCTTGTGTCCACCTGATGCGTTCCCTGGCTGTGGTCCCTTCTGCTAAGTGCCTGGCACCCAGGAGTCATTCCTGCACACTTTGTGAAGGAACCGCCAGCTCCTTAAGAACAGGGGCGACACCTTCTTTACCTCCGTAGCCGTGAGCCCTGTGGATGGAGCCCTGGCTCAAAATATTTGTAGAAATGATTTGAATGGAGAGAATGTCCTTCAGCCTCAGTCTTCTCATCTTTAAAATGGGAAGGGCAGGAGGCAACTATCATGCATCAGCCTCCCTGAGTCTCCCTAGGAGAGAAAAGCTGGAGGACCTTTATAAGAAAGTGCTTTGCAAATCATACTTTATAAGTGGCCAGGACTTTGCAGGCGGCAGGTGGCTTTGTGAACTATGAGGCGTGCAAGTGTGACTTGGTATATTCTATCGCGCCTCAATTTTAGAGTGATGATGGGCTCCTACACCCTGTGACAGAAGCCGTGGGGTGGCCTGGACCCTTCCCCAGCACAGACACGCCATCTCCATCCATCTGTGTCCTTGCTGGCTCCAGCTCTGTCCCTGTCACTGTGCTATGATGCCATGTGTCTGGGTGGGGCCAGGGGCCGTCCTCTGGGGCTACACCATGGATCTCCTCTCTGTCTATCTGTCTGTCTGTCCGTCCGTCTGTCTCTCTTCCCAGGCGTCCTGTGTCACCGCTCTCCACCCCGTCTCATCTGCCCCTGTTCTAACTGGCCACCGACAGTCCTGGTCGCCCCTAACTGCGTCTTCCCCCCATTCCGTGTCACCAACCACTGCCCCGGGGCCCCAGCACTGCCACCGAGGACGCCCGCCTGCCTGCCTGCCCGCCCGCCCGCCCGCCCACCCTCTGGCCCCTTGAGCCCAACGCCGGGCCCTGGGGCCCCGAAGACTCCTCAGGCCCCAGCCCGCCTGCCCGCCCATCTGTCCACCAGGAGTTGACGCTCTCTGGTTCCTACGTTACAGCCCAGCCCCTGGCCCTGCCCGTGAGGAGGGCTTCTGGCGCATGTTCGGGGAAGCCCTCGAAGACCTGGAGTCGTGTGGTCAGTCAGAGCTGCTGAGGGAACTGGAGGTAGGGCCACCCACCCCGCAGACCTTCCTGGGGGCACCTGTGCATGGACACACTGACGGGCATGCCGTAGGAGACAAGCGTGTTGATGGGATCCTGCCTGCGTGTCATGTGTGTCATGCACTCACCCAGCACCCGCCATGTAAAGGTGTCTTCACACATGTGCGGACACATACACAAGTGTGACTGAGAACACTGTGGTGTGGCGGTTCAAGGCGTATGCACATGTGAACCTGTCTGGTATCATGTGTGCATTGGCAGCATGTGTGTGGGCATTTCAGAGCAGGTGTGTCTGAGTGTGCACAGTTGGATATGCACAGGGACAGTTTTGGTGTCTGTGTGTGCATGTGCAGTATGTGGACACGGTTGTGGGCATGCCCTGTGGAAGCACGTGGATGTCAACATCAGTGACAGCACAGGGGATCGGGGTCAGGGGAGCTGAGAAGTGACTACAGCTTTGTGTGAGGTCAACATTGCCCATAACAGAACAGGCTGCACAGAAGGTCTAGGAAAGATCCAGCTGGGTCATTTCAGAAGCTCCTTCATACTCTGAGAGCGATAATGTAAACCTCTGCTTTACCTGTGCTTTTGGCCCTAACATTGTTGACTAGGGCCTTTTTTTTTTTCTCCATCAGCCTTGCTATTTACTATGCTCCTCAGAGAACTAGTTTTTGGCTTTGTTAATTCTGTCTTGTGTTTCATTGTCTCCTATCTTACTCGTTTCTGTGTTTAACTTCTTTGTGTTTCAGTAATGATACTTTTCCTGGTTTCTTAGGTCCTTAATTTTCAGTTTCCCTTGTTTTCTACTGTGGTGCATCTTAAGCTATGATTTTACCCATAAGTACTGCTTTGGCTTCATCCCACAAGTTTTGATTTGTAGTGCTTTAATTGATCATTCAGTTCCAAATATCTAAAAAATGTCTAGTACAATTTTAGTTAGACCCTTAACATATACAGAAGTGGAGAGGTTTCTTTCTAGTATCAATTCTAGTAAATGTTTCGTGTATGCCTGCAAAACAATGTGAATTCCCTTTTTTGGGTGTAGGGTTCTCTGCACATCAAGATTGTTCATAAACTTGTTCAAATCTGCATCCTGATAAAATGTTATATGCTTTATTTATCTTCATGTGGTTTTTTTTTTGTTGTTGTTAGTAGTATGATAAAATCCCATTGTGAGTAGAGATTTGGCAAATTCTTGACATTCTGTCAATTTTTGTCTATGTCAAAATTTGTCTGTCATTAAGTGCATGATGGCTATAACTTCTTGGTGAATTTTTCTTTTTGTTATTAATCAGTATCTCTATCCCTATCTGCTTTCCACTTTAAATTCCATTTTCCCATAATAATATGGCTCCACCAGCTTTATTTTAGTAATGTTTCCTGTCTTTTTTCCAATTTCTTTATTTTCAAACTTACTGTGTTACTAAGTTGTACATTTCTCATTTTAAGTGTATCTGTTGTGTGCTATATATAGCTGATTGTCCCCCCAAGCCAAGGGTCTTCTTTTAAGGCAAGTTTAGTCCATTTATTTTTTTTGTGATTACTAATATAAAGTTATTTCTAGCAAAGAATTTATACTTTCTATGTATCCTACTTTCTCAATACTTCTGATCTACTATCTTAACTTTTCTTGTATTGATAAATCTCCTACTCCTGCACTCTTTCCATCATGAAAAAGGGTATTTTTTATAATTTTTATTCTTTTAGTGATTATCCTTAATTCATTTTACCTTTTTTTTTTTTAGAGAGAAAGTGTGAGCAGGGGAGATGGGCAGAGGAAGGGGGGAGAGAGAGAGAGAGAGAGAGAGAGAGAGAGAGAGAGAGAGACTCTTAAGCAGGTTCCATGCTCAGCATAGATCCTGATGAGGGATTTGATCCCATGACCCTGGGATCATGACAAGATCAAGAGTTGGATGCTCAACCTACTGAGCCACCTAGGTGCCCTGTTTTACTTTTTATTTATTTTTAATTTTTTTAACGTTTATTGATTTTTGAGAGAGAGAGAGAGAGAGAGACAGAGCGTGAGTGGGGGAGGGGCAGAGAGAGAAGGAGGCACAGAATCCGAAGCAGGCTCTAGGCGCTGAGCTGTCAGCACAGAGCCCGATGCGGTGCTTGAACCCATGAACCATGAGATGATGACCTGAGCCAAAGTCGGACACTTAACCGACTGAGCCACCCAGGCATCCCCCTGTTTTACTTTTAATATTGAATTTTTACATTTAATTTTTTTATTATTACAGAAGCCATACATGTGGATGGTGCAAAATTAGATAAACAAAGTAAAATAAAAAATGAAATAAGCAGAGTAAAACATAAGAACAAAACAGTCTCATCACACATAGATTACCACTGTTACTGCTTAAGTGAGTGTATATGTATTTTTAGGATAACAAAACCATGATATACATGCTCTTTTATATGCTTTTTCAGTCAGCTACTCTGTTTTTCCGTATATGGAAATAATCTTCTAATATATTTTCATCTCTTCTAGTAGCAAGGTCATAGATTTTCACAATTGACCCCAAATTTCCCTTTAGGTCTGGTCTGGCTAAACTAGTCCCTAATCCATGCTTGGCACTTGGTTTTTATGCCTTTTCAGTCTCTCTTAATTTTAGTCCAGTGCCTTTTTAACGATGCTGACATAAAATTTTTGTTTATCAAGATAAAATTCACATAACATAAGATTTACATAATGTTATGGGGCCCCTGGGTGGCTCAGCTGGTTAAGCGTCCAACTTCAGCTCAGGTCATAATCTGGTGGTTTGTGAGTTTGCACCTGCGTCGGGCTCTGTGCTCACAGCTCAGAGCCTGGAGCCTGTTTCGGATTCTGTCTTCCTTTCTCTGCCCCTCCCCTGCTCACTCTCTCTCTCTCTCTCAAAAATAAATAAACATTGAAAATTAAAAAAAAAATTTACAAACCGTTCAAATGTAAATTAAATATTAAAAGTAAAAAGAATGGGGGCGCCTGGGTGGCGCAGTCGGTTAAGCGTCCGACTTCAGCCAGGTCACGATCTCGCGGTCCGTGAGTTCGAGCCCCGCGTCAGGCTCTGGGCTGATGGCTCGGAGCCTGGAGCCTGTTTCTGATTCTGTGTCTTCCTCTCTCTCTGCCCCTCCCCCGTTCATGCTCTGTCTCTCTCTGTTCCAAAAATAAATAAACGTTGAAAAAAAAAAATTAAAAAAAAAAATAAATAAAAGTAAAAAGAATGAATTAAGGATAATCACTAGTAATTCAAGGGCTTTTATAGTGTATTCACAATGTTGTGCATACATGACCAGAACATTTCTAACATCCCAAAAAGGAGTCCCACATCTCTCAACCGCTGTTCTGGATAGTTCTTACAAACGTAGTCATGCGGTCTGTGGCCTTTTTTCATTTAGCTTAATGTTGTAGAACGTATCAATACTTCATGCTTTTTATGGCCACATAATATTCCGTCCCATGGATAGACCATGTTGCTGACTATTTGAAAAGACCAGGCCCGGTGGACTTTGCCTTGAATTTTTTTTACCATCTTCACTTTCCTTTTTTTTTTTTTTTTCTTTCTTTTTTTTTTTTTTAACAAAGTCTAATCAGTGCCTTTGTCCTCCTCCTGAATGAGACAGGCCCTGCAGAATGCTTCCATTTCCATCCCAACTCCTCTCCCCACTTGTTTATAAAATTGCTCAAAATTAGTTTTGTGGGATTTTAGTCAATACTCATTTACTGTTACTGGTAATTTCTGTGCTCACCATTGTTTCTCGCATTCCATGTTTTCCGTCTCAGTTCATCCTTTAAGATCTTTTAGTGAGAATCTTGAGGCGGTATAAACTCTTTTAGGTTTTGTGAGTGATTTTATCTTACTTATCTTTACCAATAGCAGGGTAGCAGAGTGGTTAAAACCTTTGATTTTGAAGGCAGACTCTGAGTTCAGATCTTAATTTCTCTTAGCCTCTGCTTCCTCACCTATAAAATGGACCAAAGGCATGGTAGAATGGTGTTTGCTTGTTTCATAGGATTGTAGAGAGCAAAACGAATTCTGTGGGGACAGTCCTTAGACTTGAGCTTGGCACAGAGTAAGTGCCATTCAGTGCCAACAATTAGTATGCTAATTGCTGGTGTGATCGAGGACCTCCCCCACCTCACCCCTGCCCACCCTCAGACTGAGAGCCACAGGAGGCCAGAGACCATGACTATGCTGTTCACTGTTGTGACCTTGAAGGCTGGCACATAGCAGGTGTCCATAGATGCTGACTGCAGACGGCGAGCCAACAAGCATCTGAATGAAGCTCTGTGTGTCCTCAGGCATCCATCATGACGGGCACGGTGCAGAGCGTGGCCCTTGAGGGCAGGCCTGGCCACCGGCCCTGGCAGAGGAGCCAGGAGGTACGAGCGTCCCCTGAAGAGACACAGGAGCTGCTTGTGCCAACACCCTTAGAGATGCACAAGGTGGGCACCGGGGCTGGGCACGGGAAGCCTGGATGGGTGTCCCGGGGCCACGAGGACTCACCAGGGGCTCCCGAGGGGCCCCACCCCTCTCTGGGCTTCATTCTCCACCACCAAACACGATTTGGTATTAGACTGAGTTTTCCAAAATTCTCATCATTTGGGTGATACACACCCCCACCCCCAATGATACACACCAGGCTGCTATTAATACATTTCTTTAAGTAGACTCACTTTTTTCCCACTTAAGTTAGTGTGTAAGATCTAAAGGCATTTATATAGAATACATGTATATGTAGTTGTATGTGTGTATCTATATATATCACTTCCTTAAAGGAGAAGCCAGCCTCCCTTGCCATCTGTAGGTTACTATATAGAAAAACAGAGAAGAAACCTCTCAGCTGGTAGTCCTCAGAAGGCTCAGAGCCTCTTGGTAAATTGGGAGAGGAGCAAGTGTTAGAAGGGTGACAACCCATTGGTACCCCACGGAGACTTTCTTCTGGGTGGAAGGGAGAGGATTGAAAAAGAACTGAGGAGGTACTCTATCCCTAACTTCCCCTTTGTGACTGGTGCTGGGAACTGGAGGATGTGCTGCCATGCAGAACGCAAGGGGGCGCTGTGGGACAAACGCAGTGAAGTGTGGGGAGCACAGCTAGGCGGCAGGCTAAGTGTGTGTCCCGCACCAAGGGCTGCTGTGGGGGGCGGGGGACAAAGGTCAAAGCTCCAGGGACCTCTTCCTCCTTCCGCTCCCAGGTGACACTGCACAAGGACCCTTTGCGGAATGACTTCGGTTTTAGCGTCTCCGATGGCCTCCTGGAGAAGGGCGTCTATGTCCACACTGTGCGCCCTGATGGGCCAGCCCAACGTGGGGGCCTCCGGCCCTTCGACAGGGTCCTTCAGGTAATGCTGGGCCGGGGGCACCATGGATAGCGTGGCCTTTTCTTGCCTCATGGTGGAGAAAGAGCCCTGTTTCTACCCTGGCTGAAAGGCCTCAGGCAGGTCGCCTCCCCTCTCTGAGCCCCAGCTTTCTCATAGAGCAAAGGGAATGACAGGACCAGTCCTCTAGTCAGGTTAGGTTCAGTTGTGTTGCAGTAACAACCCCGAATCTCAGTAGCTTAACACACATGAACGTATACCTGTCCACAGTGGGCTGGCATAGGCTTAATCCACCCAGGCTGATGGGGGCTGTACCCTCTTATAAATGCCTTAGATGACGTGACTTAGGAAAAGCGACTGGAACATCACACGTGGGTTTTTTCCTGCCTTTACCCAGAACACCTGCTACTCCCCTTCACAGCCTATTGGCCTTCCGGAACTAGTGATGTGACCTTGCTAACTGCAAGGGAGCCTGGGAAATGTGGGTGAGGAGATCGAAAGCTCTGGGACAGGCCTGGCCCAGCCACCCTGCACCGCCTTTCCCAGGCCCCAGCTACTTTTGTTCCCATGATGTGATTTTTGCTATATCAGTGCTACATTTTTACTAAATATGTTTCCTTTCAGTTCAACTGAAATTTATTTTGAAATGAAGCTTTTTGTGTCAATTAGGAATGAAAACCCAGCACCCCTTTGCTTGACATAAAAGATCAATCTAAAATAAAAGTAAAACAGAAGCAAAGCAATGTCACAAAATTCTAGGCAGGAAGCTGGGTGTGTGGTCTGCTCTTTTATGTTAAAAAAAAAAAAGGGGAGAGAGGTGGGTGTTCGTGGAGTGGGAAGGAGGTACTGGCACCCCCTTTGGGGTTTCTCTTTGATAAAACCTAACCAGAAAGATTGAAAGAGAACTAAACGAAGGAGGACTTCCTCTCTAGGAGTGTTCTAGCCTTACCCTGTACCTGGGCTGGGGCAGGGCCCACGCTTCAGGAAGTCCCACGATTCCCACCTACTTTAGCCCAGGCTCAGCTAATGCTGTTCTGTCCCCTTGGCCGTATACTGTGCAGGTCAACCACGTTCGCACGCGGGACTTCGACTGCTGCCTGGCGGTGCCACTCCTGGCCGAGGCAGGCGATGTCCTGGCACTGGTCATCAGCCGCAACCCACTGGCGCAGAGCAGCCGAGCCCCGCGAGCACCAGGCCCCAGCAGCCCCCGGATGCTCTGAAGTCAGCGTGTGGTCTGGACACCCCAGGGGCTGCCCGAGTAGACCCTGACCGCCAGACCTGTAGCTGGGCTGGAGAAGTGGCCGCTCACTTATCCATCTGTCCGTCTGGCAGGCTCTGAGCCGGGGACCGGACTCTGTGTCTATTCTCCGGTTCTGTGGTGCCTGGAGTCCCAGGCAGTGATGTCCCTGTGCCAGCTGGAGTGACGTCCAGGTCTTTCTCCATGTTGGGGCTCCAAGATGCCCGGAGGAGCCCCACTCAGTAGGGGCTGAGACAGGCTGCTCAGCTCCGTGTAGGGAGTGCTTTCTCCCAGCAGAGCTATGGAGCTGCCAGGGAGGAGTGAGCTCCCCATCCCAAGAGGTGAGCAAGTGGGAGCTGGATACCCCCAGTGCAGTCATGGACTGAGGTATGAAGCATCCGGGCAGTGGGTCCACACATGCTCAGGTAGTTAGTTTCCCAACAGGGGGAGAGCATTTAGGGTGTTTCTTGTTTTCTGGACCGCCTCCCACCAAGAAAGATGCCACTCAGGGTGGGAGCCTAGCCCCTTCTCTTCTTCAGCATTCTGGTGTCTGGGTCTCACTGGCATCCCCACTGGAGAGACTCTGAGCTGGGATGGCTGAAGCCCAGGAAGTGTCAGCCCGTTGACTCTGAAAGCGAGTGGTTTTCTTACTTCGGCATCTCTGGTCTGAAGCCTCCGTGATTTGAGACCACAGTGCTGGGCCCTTTGGGCAAGCTCAGTGTGGCTTTGGGCTCTCAGCCCCTCCTGCTGCTTTTGTAGGGTGCACAGGCACAGATCCATATGAACACACCCCTCTCAGGCCAGGTCCCACACTGCGGGAGGGAGTCATTTGGAACAGACGACCCAGGGGTTTCCATTCGTCTGCCATTCCAGTGGAGATGGGGAAACCATGGAAGTATGCCATGTTACCATGTTAGATGACACAGCTCCTCTTCAATATCTAAATTAGTGAAGGAGGAGAGACAGGGAGAGGGAGGCACAGAGATAGAGAGGCAGGCAGGAGAGAGATGGGCCGTCTTCTCTCATGCCCAAAGGCGACAGTGTCCAAGGTGGTCATTCAAGGAAGTTTATTCCCACTTGAAATCTGGAAGCACCAGCATCCCTTAAAATCATTGTCCTCATTTCCCACAGACCCAGAAACCCTTTTGATTTTGAGAAGGGCACGGGCGGCCTTCACCTGGTGGTCTGGGCTGGGGCCCCAGGGATGGAGGCGGGCAGGGAGGATTCAGTCAGGTCTGGGGATTGGCTATGCTCTTAATGGGGGTCTCAGGAAAACGGGGCACCCATTCCCATCTGCGTCCTCCATGCTTCCCTCCAAGGGAGGCCCCCCAGAAACACTCTTCCACTCAAGGGACAAGATGGGGCGTCGAGAGGCCTGTTCTTTTCACCCTGGGTTGCTGCTTGGTTGCTCCGTGGCCCCCTCTGGGTCTGGTCTGGCCCTCTCTGGACAATCAAGGGGTGGACAGTCTCTGAGCAGGTACGGGCCTCCCTGTCATGGCCAGAGCCAGGCCCGCTGGGCACCCCACCCACACTCTTCCTGGGGGCCTGCTTTCCCTCTCCTCCCTCCAGTTTCCCATAGCCTGCCCTTTCCTGTCTTCCCTGGAGAGCCCTTCATGCCACGGCTGGACTGTCCAATGCCTCTGCTATCTTGGATTCCTGTGTGAACATCCGCCCCAGGGCGAAAGGGCACTGCCCACCCATCACAGGGGCACTGAGGAAAAGCCAAGAGCCCTCAGCTTGGGGGTGTGGGGGGTGACACAACAGAGACATGGCCACTGGCAGCCACAGCTGCGTGAACTTAGGCACGTTGCCCAGCCTCTCTGGGCCTCTGTCAAGTGACAGGGCTAGACAGGACATACTCCCAGGGCCTGTCAGCTTGGGAAAGCTGCATCTGGCTGCAGGTGAAGGAAGATGCGTTCTGACCCGTCCAGTGCTCCCCTGTTTTCTCGGGCTGGAGGCCTCTGCCATTTCCCCCAGACGTATGCAACCGGGCCCGGCAGGTGGCCCCTGGCCGTGGCCGGCCTTCTCATATGCAATATTTCTTCTGGCTTCTCATGGGGATCATAGATCCCAGACTTGACATTTCCCGACACCCGTCCCCGGTGAGCATCCTGCCTGCCTATGCATTTTGGGTACAGCCCCTGTGACATGTCCCTCCCACCCTCAAAAGCTGTATTTTTCTCTGGCTGAGATTAGAGCATATTCCTTGTAAAGTATTTTTCTACATGGGGTTTTCTTAGAGCTCTCGGGAAGCACATGCCAAGGGGCTGCATTGCAAAGGCCATTGGGGTCTCTTTGGGGCCCACGCGTAAATCCGTTCTGCCAGGGATTGCAATGACGTGGGAGCTGGGGGTGGGGTGCCATTGGGATGATTTTTTAAATAAAGTTATTTAAATGCAACTGGACTGGGGTGTCTGCCTTTTTCTTTCTTTTTTTTTTTTTATTATTTTTTTTTTTGATCATAGGCTGGCAGTAGCTTCTGTTTGGATCTTAGGACATCTTCCCTGTTTCATTCATTCATTCATTCATCCAGTCAAAAAGTCTGCTTGGACTATGCATTGTTTTCACCCCTGGAAAAACAACAGGAACAAGACGGAGGAGGTCCTGACTGCATGGGGCTTATAATTCTAGTGGAAAACAGACAATGAACAAGGGAGTACATTGTAAAGAATTATTTCAGAATGAAAAAACAAAACAAAACAAAACAGTCATGGGGACACAGTGGAGGGTGAGAGCTTTAGCTCAGGGGCCAGGGAAGGACTTCTCTGAAGAGGTATTTGTGGGGAGACCTTAAAGACAGGAGCCAACCCTGTGGAGACGGGGAAGCACAGTGTCCCAGGCAGGGGGCGCAAGTGCGAAGGCTCTGAGGTGGGAATGAGCTTGGTGGGTCAAGGAAGAGAAAGGAGGCCCAAAAGCAGAGTGGGGAGACCAGGTTGGAGGGTGCAGGGCCCAATGGTGAGGGCTTGGGTCTGGACTGGATTTTATCCTATCTGCAGGAGGAAGCCGCCGAGGCAGGTAAGTGGTGGGTCTGCTGCATGGAGCCACTTTATCCTGGGTGGGATCTCGCTGATGTCCTGAGTCTTCACTGGGCATCCAGGGCAGGATGGGCCCAGAGGGCACAGCCAGGCCTCACTAGGGGTCCACAGCTCTGTGGGGGCAGATGAAGAGCTTCTTCCCATCAGCTATGCATGAGGGAGTGAGCCCCCATCTCTGGAGGTGTGTTTAGCCAAAGGCCAGATTGGGCACAGGGTACCTCTGTTCTCCCTAGTGCCGGGCGATCGACTCTGGGCCCTTCTGAAACAGGGAAGAGGGTGTGGACAGGGCCAGACCTAGAGAGGTACCCCTGTGCTACAGACTGGCTTCGTGCAGGCGCTTCTGTGTGCTTTTCAAGAATTCTCTGGATTCTCCTACAGCCTTCAGAGGTGGTTCTGTTAGCCCAGTGTCATAGGTGAGGAAATGTACAGAGAGGTTAAGTAACTTGCCCTAAGTCACACAAATAGTAAGGGATGGAATACAAGGATATGAATACAAGTTATGGCCAAAACACACAGGGAGGAGGGAGGTGGACAGAGGCCATCAGAAAGGTCAACAACAAGCGACGCCTGGGTGGCTCAGTTGGTGAGGCGTCTGACTTCAGCTCAGGTCAAAATCTCACAGTTTGTGGGTCGCCGGGCTCTGTGCTGACAGCTCAGAGCCTGGAATCTGCTTCAGATTCTGTCTCCCCCTCTCTCTGCCCCTCCCCCACTCACGTTCTGTCTCTGTCTCAAAAATAAAATATATGTCAAAAAAGAAAGGCCAACAACCAGAAAAAGCTGGGGGAGTGGCATTTTATTCTAACATCATCTATAAATAATGAGTTTATATTACTGAGGGTGGCTCAGTTTAGCTGAATGTCGGGCTCTTGGTTTTGGCTCTGGTCATGATCTCAAGCTCCATGGGATTGAGCCCCGCACTGGGGTGTTCTCTCTCTCTCTGCCTCTGCCCCACTCATACATACTTGCTCTCTCGAAATACATTTTAAAAAAATGAGTTGAGAGATGTTTGGTCTGGCGAATTGGACCCAAAGACTTCCCTAAAGGACCCAAGAGGCTTCCCTAAATTTGCCCACACACTGATCTGTCCAAATTATTGACCTGCACTATGATCCCAGCAAAGCTGAACCCCTCTCCTGGCCTCAGTTTCCCCACCTGTAACAGTGAGTTGAGCACACAATTCCCAACGCAGAGGACCAAATACTTCCTGTACCACTTTCTGAGGTCCCGAGGGTTCTGCCTTCTGAGGCCCCAGAGTCTGTGGCGTGATTTCTATTTGCATCCCTCTAGGGCTTATGCTCCTCCCTGCAGCCTCCCCCACTCAGGCCTGGCGGTCAGAAAGCCCGTTTGGGTGCCAGTAACTACTCCTGGTGCATGACCTCTAATCAGCCCAAAGCCTTGAAGGGGGCAGTTTATTCCAGGTGGGGAAACCAAGGCTCCCAGAGCAGACCCAGGACAATTCTTTCAAAGACTTGCTCTGTGCCCCTAAGTGTACCCCTCTGTGAGCCTCTGCCTCGGTGTCTCCATAGACAATTACCACCCCCCCCCCCCCGTTTTTTTTTAAGGGGTATTTTTGGGGGGGGGAACACAAGCAGGAGAGGAGCAGAGAGAGAGGGAGACACAGAATCTGACACTGAGCTGTCAGCACGGAGCCCGACCCGGGGCTCGAACTCCCAAACCTCGAGATCATGACCTGAGCCGAAGTCAGACGCTTAACCGACTGAGCCACCCTCGGCCTCCTACAAGACCTACCTTTGATGAGCATCCTAGGGCAGAACTGAAAGCCCTTTGTAAACTGTTAAGGTGCTTGCCAAACATGAGGAGAAACAGCCTCATCAAAACAGAACCAAGGGCACCTGGGAAGCTCAATCAGTTAAGTGACTCTTGACTTCAGCTCAGATCATGATCCTCTCGGGTCCTGGGATTGAGCCCCCAGTCGGGCTCTGCGCTGAGTGTGGAACCTGCTTGGGATTCTCTCTCTGTCTCTCTCTCTCTCTCTCTCTCTCTCTCTCTCTGCTCCTGCCCCCCTCCCAACTTGCTTGCACATGTGCACACTCTCAAAAAAAATATTAAAAAAGAAAAACACAGAACACGTGTTGGATTTTAAAAAGGAAATGTTTATTTTCATGTTATAAGGTGATTACAAACTCCTCTAAAAAAAAAGCAAAGATGAATTTAAAATATCGATATACATATTTATCTAAAAAGCAAAAGAGGAAAAGAAAAGCCCTGCAAAATACAGGGATTCATATCATAAAACATTTATACACAAAAGCTTGTATACTGCAAGACTGAATTACACACCAAGGATCTTATTCAAATACAAATTCCTCCTCAGAAGAGTCTCTCGTTGGTTGATTTTTTTTTTTTTTACAAAAGTTTAAAATATCTTAAAAATATTTTGAAGTTTTAAAAAAAAGTCCTGATGAGCCAGACATATTTCTGGAAGGAGGCAAGACCCACGTTCTCAGCTTTCTCTTGTGCTAAATACAGAGTCACAGTTGCTAGGGATTCGAAAATTAAGTGGGTAAAAAATAAGGGGGGGGGGGGAGAAAGAAATGGAGCCAACATCTCAATTGGAAGCCAAATATATAACAAGATTCCTCAGGGAACTGTCAGAACACGTCTGTAGTGACACCCACCAAGAGAACAATGAAACATAGCTTCCGATTAAAACAAGAGCAGTCTGAGGGCCAGGCATTAACAGGGCGTTGGGGGCGAGGGAAATGCTGTTCTCTGGCTTCCAGGTTGCCCACACCCCTCTCTGCGTTTTGATATCTGGGATGTTGTTTGGTTTGTGCCTGTTGGATTTTTGCACCGGGCTATTTATAGCATTCACGTGGACAGCCCAGCCTGGGGCTGCCTGACATTGGGGCTCGGGGCTGGATGGGACCTCTAGCCACCTCAGGGTTTCTCTTGGGTCCCTTCCTGGCCCGTGTCTGAGGCTGGAGGGGAAGGGAGGCAGTGTCTGCCTTTAGCCCTGGCTGCCCAGAGCATCTCCCCGACCAGAGGGGCAGTGCTGGGGAGATGCTGGCTGGGCCCCGGACCACTGTGCAGTGGCACCAGATGACACAAGATCACCCTGTGCTAGGCTGAGGGTGGCTCACTCCCCTTGGACTTTGCCACCTTCTCTAGGGGTGCGCTGGGATATGGGGTAAGAATGGGGGAGCAGAGGTACAGAGAGGGGGCCGTGTCACCCAGAAATCATCCAAGGCCACTCACTTCTCTGCCTGGGAATGTCCCTCGTGGCCTCAGGCTAAATCCTGCCTAAGGGATTCTGCCTCTTGCACACCAACCGGCTTCACTGGGCCTCAGTTTCCTCACGTGCCATAGGGAGGTCAGCTCCTAGCTCACAGAGGGCTGTTGGGTGCAGGGCCAGGGTGAACGGGTGCCACCTCTCCTACCAGAGGGAGGGCAGTCGTCGGTCCCACGGAGCCACAGCTTGAGGTCCAGTTGGCCCTAGGATGGTGAGAGGACGGGGCGTGCTGCTCCCCTCGTCCCTGAACGCTGGGGGGACAGAGCGCTTCCTTTTTCATAAAGGCTCGTCTTTGGTCTTCAGGGAGAACACTGGGGAGCTGCACGCGCCACTCATCACACACCCCTTGGAGAACCTGCAGCCAGACGGACTCCAGACAGCCCGGCTCTTCCCCCATTTTATAAGGGCGCTGACCGGGGAGGCACTGACCACGAAAGACTGCCCACTGCGGGGACCAACACAGCCCATGCCAGGCCCGGCGAAGCATCTCCCCGGGTGAGATTTATCCTGAGGCCCTTACCCATTTCTGCATCCTAAAACAAGTTCTTTAACCACCTCCCTCGCTTCCCTTCCAGAGCTGGCCTGCTGGGCTCTCTGCGGGCACTGGAAATTCTAACCCATCCCAAGGCAGAGAGTGGGCGGGCTGCCTGTTCTCCAGAGACAGGAGGACCAGAGTCATGAGCTCCAATGACAGGTTTCCTTTATGAGGAGACACAGAAAAGCCACGCACCATCACACCTTGTACTCACAGAGCCAAGTTCTGCGGAAACACAAGGGCGAGGGGAGTAGACAAGAGGGTCCAATTGGAGACAGGTGCACCGGGCGATTGTCGAGGAGCGGGCTTGGGGAAAGTGGCTGACCTTCCTTCCAGGCGGGGCCTGGGGACTTGGTCTGCATGTGTCTTTGGTCTAGAATTTGGTCTGCGAATTTTATAAGAGGAGAGGCCTTTCCCAGGCCATTTCCAGAATGTTGCAATTTGCCTACCAACCCAAAATACTGTAGCCTTTCACCAGAGGGGAGACGTCGTAGCCTGAAATGGCCACAAAATGCCCAGGCAGCCACAGCACGCCAGGCCCCCCTCGACCCCACGTGTCACCTGTCCCCAATCGTTGACAGTGGTTAGTTTACTAAGTTCCATGAGACAAAGGAAAACAGGTCACATTGCTACTCGGTAAAATTAGGGAAAAAAACCTGACAAAATCATATCAGACACAGCGGCAACCATAAATACATAGAGAAACAGGAACACAGAATTGTTAACAGTTTGGAATAGGACTGGGTATTGTTTGGCAGAGTATACGCTTTGGAAACAGTGAAATGTGGATGCTTGCCAAAGAGAAGAGGTTCAGAACTGCCTCTGCCCCTAGGACCCCAGAGGCTCCTCCCCTCCCGAATCTGGGGAGAGGGTTCCAGGATTCAGAGAGCCCCTGCTCCGAAAACCCGAGCTGGACCACTCTCCACGCCCCACGAGGCCGTCACTGTAATTTGTGCGTGACAACGTGTTGTATTTAGACTCTGAACTTGGAGGTGACAGTTTAAATGGCACAGTTTAGGTCCAAATGGGGGCTGGGGCGGAGACGTGTCCGTCTCGGGATTTTAAAGGTGGAGTACCTTCCCTCCTGGTTCAGAGAAGACAGGCTCTTGGGTAAGCCAGTTCTGGGGTGCCAGCCCCCTGAACAATCCCACCCTTCTAGAAAATGCCCTCTCACCTCCTCTCCTCGGTCCCCACATAGTGTGTATCTAACACCAGCTACCGCAGGAGTTGTGAAGAGTTTCACCATCTCCCGAGTCACCACCAAGGGCTGCTCTTCTGCCTGAACGGGGAGGAGGGTTTGGGAGCACTTCGCCCAAGTCAAAGATCCAGGGAGGCTCCAAAAGCACTCTTGGCACTCCCAGCTAGGAGCTGGGGCAGCCCTGAGCCGGGAGCGTGTCGGGAGTTTCCCAGCCCCTGGGAGACGAGGACAGAGCTGAGTGTGGATTGCTGAGGAAAGAAAAGCACCCCTCCCTGACACCAGGCCTCTCTGAACGCCTGGGCCCACACCCTTTGGTCCACTGGCTCACCCCTCATCCCTCACCAAATACATCATGCTTCTCTCCTACAGGCAGCTGCGAGAGAGGTCAGCGGGGGGCCGGCCAGAACCTGATAGAACCCCATTAAAACGCAACGGACCCATCCGTGTGAGGGTCGGAGCCCTGAGACCGCTGGCGGCTCCCGCAATGCCGGCCTCGAACTCTAGCTGGGAAGCCGTGGGACCGCAGCCTCCCGAGGCCTCCTGAATGTCGGGGTTCCATCCTCACCAGCACCCTCTTGGGAGCTCTTACTGCCCCCGCTCCGATGAATGGTTCTGACAATCGATCTGACAGTCCTTCTGACTATCCACCCTCCATCTCAAAATAACAGCCGGGATTTTGCTCTTGGTGCAACGGTTTCTAGAGAATCAGACTTTGGCTGTAAGGCCTCACCTGTCAGCTGTAAGTCAGTCCCTTGACTGGAGGCGTTGATTCACTATTTTGGCATCTCTCTTCTTGGCTAAGACAAGTGTAATGAAACCTCTCCCTGTGGCCCTCCTTTCTCTAGCCCCTCGGGGTCAGGCCGGCTGGTGGGGCGTCCCCTCTGCTGTATGCTTCTATCTGAACCAGGCTGGGAAGGTACTACACCTTTAAAATGGGTCTCCCGTCCAGGAAAATTCCACCCTGTGTTTTTGGGGGCAGAACTTTCTGCCAGCTATACAAGCACCGAAGAATTGCTTTTGAAAACGAGATCTGTTGCTGGCAAGATCGATTCAAGTGGTAAAAGTGTATGACAATCTCTAAATGTATATATAGTTATATGTAAAAAAAAAAAAAAATACAAAGAAAAATTTACCAAGTTCCCATAAAATACATCTAATTCAATATGAAAACTCTGCCTCGCCCCGGACATCCGCCGGTGGGTTTTCCGTTTTGTATAAAATATCCCCAAATCAAAACAAAAAACACATACACACGATACCACACACACACGCACGCACGCACGCACGCACACAGAGTAACATTTTCTGTGACAATTAAAAAAAACAATCCTAGTGCAAATAGAAAGCTCTGTAAACCTGGTCCTATGAGAATCTAATGTTAGTAAACAGCAGGGAAGCAGCCCGTCCGCCCGAGCGCCCGAGAGCTCACATCATGGTCTCTACTATGATGTGGGTCGGTTTCATGAGAGCGCCGTTCACGGCCAGGCGGGAGCTGTAGGGCGTAGCTCCCTCGCGCTCCACGGCCCAGCGGTTGGGTTCCCTCGGGGTCAGCAGGTACTTGAGTCTCTGGAGAAGGAAGAGGGTGGGAGCAGAGAGGAAAGTCAGGCGTCCTAGTTCCCCTCTTCACCACAGCCGTCTATCCCCTCCGAGCCCGGCCAGTGCGCTGTTTGGCCTTTGGCAAACTAACCCCCTCTCTGGACCTCCCATTTCATCCACTAGCAAATGAAGGGGCTGAACTAAGGTGCTTCTTCTAAGGTCCCTCGGGGCCCTGAATGAGGGTGGAATTCCCGTCAATAGTTTCCTTGGCCGACCCCTGCTTGCACACCTCAGGGACAGGGGGACTCATACCGCCTGGCTCCGACTTCTTTCTCCTACGAAGCTGAAATCTGCCTCCTTGTAATCCCCATCCCCAGATTTCTCTGACTTGCAAAGCAGCTGAGTTTCTGCAATTTGTATGCCCGATGTAGGAAGACGGTTATGAGCCTCCCCTGGCTTCCTACCTTCCCCAAGGAGAAACCCCCAACTCCTCAGCCACCTGTAAACTTCATTTCCTGCCTTCTTGCACGGCCCTCCCGTTCTCTTGCAGGTATCTAGTTCTCCCTGCTGGGGGCTCAGAGACACCGCTCGTGTCTGAGGTCCTCAGAGAGGGACCGGAGATTGGACTTCATGAGAGTTGTCCCATCACTTTGGGACAGGACGAGTTTCACCCTTCTGTCTGGTTGCCTGATTATAGAAGCAGTGAGGGACCCACAGAGGATTTGGGACTGGAACTCAGGGCTCCTGACCGCCAGCTTTCCCCTGCCAAGTGTCTACTCAAAGACTTAAATAGGAAGCAGCTGTGAATAAAAAAAATCCTCTCTTTAGACATTTACATTCAACTTACGTATATTACAATTTTTAAGCTGCTTATTAAAAGCTACCATAGCTCATTTCTTTTTTAAAAAAATGTTTTTAAACATTTATTTATTTTTGAGAGAAACAGAGACAGAGTGCCAGCTGGGGAGGGGCAGAGAGAGGTAGACACAGAATTGGAAGCAGGCTCCAGGCTCCGAGCTGTCAGCACAGAGCCCAATGCAGGGATTGAACTCACAAACCGCGAGATCATGACCTGAGCTGAAGTCAGACGCTTAACTGACTGAGCCACTCAGGTGCCCCAAGAGCTACCATATTTCACTCGAAAAATCTAAATTTAATTTCCATCTGCTCTTAAAACCTTGCAAGATCTGGCAACTAGTAACAGCAGGCCAGAGCTGAGCACATGGCTGCCTGCTGCAACTTTCGATCGCCTTCTCCAGGTCCCTCCTGGCCCCGAGTGAGTCCTTCCCTTGCCCAGGTTCCCCGCCTGGTTCTGGGGGAACCAGCCTGGAGGCCCCACAGAAAGGGTAAGGGACGGAGGGCCAGCAGGAGAGCAGGCTCGGCTCCCTGCCATCATGCTGCCTCTCTATACAGCTGTAAGCCCAGAAGGTGGGACGAGAGGCAAGCAATGCCAGACAGCCACCCAGGACTCCACGTATCTGGGAGGTGCGGACAGAAGGGGAGTCACCCCGGGACGGAGCTCTCAGTTTACAAATGTGGCTCAGGGAGAAGCTCATGGCTGGGAGCGCAGACGGGAGGTCGAGGGGCACGTGACAAACAGATGGATGGTGGCTCAAATGCCTTCATAGGACGGCGCTTTGGCTATCCACCTGGCTTGGAGGCAACCGTGAGGTGCAAGTTTGGGAAGAGGCCTCACCCACACTCTCCTCCTCCCCCCCTCCACACCCTCCTTCCCTCCCCGCCCCCCCCCCACCCTGCCAAAACCCATTCTCATCAAACCTCTGAACTTGGGATGGAACAATATTTTAAAATTAGGCTTTGAAGGGACACAAGTTAGTGCAAGGTGTCCCCCAGGGTTGAAATATGTGGCTGCTGTGGGCAGAGACCAATTGGAACAAACATCCAAGACTGTCTGCTCTGCCCCAATTAACCCGTTAGTTTCTGGGCAGTAGGGACATTCTGGATATTCCCAGGGAGGGGCTGGGTTTGCAAGAGGTAATGGGGGGGGGGGAGGGGGGGAAAGGGACATGTGGAGGGCTCAGGAGCATAGCGATCACAGATCTGTCCCCAGACCCTGTATTTCAGGATTTTCACAAACGATAGGTCCTATCAGCATTCTGGCTGAGTGCTGGGGTCCTTCCCTGTGTCCTCTGAGAAATTACAATGGGTCCGACGCTGCAGGAACACCTCAAGGGCCCAAGGGCTACCCCAGCTCAGACAGACCCCGGCTTCGTGGCTTCATGTTTTCCTCCCAGGCACACCCTGGCCTGCTTCCTCTGTCTAGGGAAGGCTGGTGCCTTCTGCCCAGCCACCCCTCTCCCCCCACCAACACCACCTCCAGGCCATTCCTCTGCCCACAAGGAAACCGGCCCAGCCCAAGGGGGAGCCAGGGCCCCAGGACATCCTGGCTCCAGATTTTTAAGAGAATAACAATAAAAAGAGTCCAGAACAAAACAGTGTAGTCTTGGAGCTGGCCCAAGCCCAAAGGTTAAGGGAGATTCTAAGAAAAGGATTTCTTGGAAAGAGCCCCAGTTTTTGCCACAGCCTGGAATCTGCAGTATTGTTAGAGAAATTTCTGAGGGGTTGGTGGTAAGGAGGGGACCTCGGGGTGGGAGACTGGCAGGCACAGAAGCTTGGAGGACTGAGGGCCTGTCTCAGGCAGCAGATGGGGCCACAGATCTGGGGAAGGGGACACCAGCATGGGCCGGGCTTATCCAGAACATGGCTCCAGGGTAAGAGAAGGCCTCTGGGTAGAGCTCAGGCTTCCTTCCCAGCTCCTTGTCTCCTGTCTTACTGCTTCAGCACCACGGTCCCCACTGTTCCCAGGATAAAGCCCTACCTTTTAGCCTGACATGCAAAGCTACTGTCACCTCTCAAGCTTCATCACTCACCTGCCCCCCTCAGAACATGTCATTGCTGCCCAAACGCTATCACATGTCCTTCCCTGTGAACGTACCAAGCGTCACACCCCTCCACTTCTCATTCTCTGCTTGGCAAATTCCTCGCCCTGCCACAGTTCTGCTCTGAATGTCACCAGAGCCTTCGTCCATGTGAACTGTTTTTGTTCCTGTTTCCCCACATGCCTGCTGACAACCTCAACCCCTCCAGGGGGCAGGCGACGGGCTTAGGACCCAGAGAGCGCAAGCGACGTGCCCAAGGTCACACAGCAAATGGAACAGCCGACAGCCAGTGGCTGGCTTTCACCCTCTCCCTTCTCGCCCTCCCGCACCCCCCATATCCAGCCTCGGCCCCACGTGCTCACCACAAGGAACGGCCCTTCCGTCTGGCAGAGGCGGATGACCATGACCAAGGGGACGCACATCATGGAGGACAGGGCCAGGCTCCAGCCCAGCCCGATGGCCCAGGTGGGGTACACGTAGACTTTGTTGTAGGTCAGGGGTACGTACTTGACGAGAGAGAAGATAAAACATCCCTGTGGAGAGAGATGGGGCAGTCAGGGGGGGGCCTGGCATCAGGAGCAGGGGGCTCTAGGAGCAGGGCAGGGCCCACTCAAGGGGCCTTATGCCCTTCCTCACTCGGCTGCCTGAGGACCTCCCCTGGGGCAAACCTGACCACGTCACTTCCCTGCTCAACACCCTTCCGTGGTCCCCCAGTGCCTTCAGGATCCAGTCCAAATCCCTCAGTCCGGCCAGCAACGTTAGCCAAGGGCTGTGCCCCTTCACCCCTCACCAGCCTGCCACCCCCTCTCCATGTCCGCACTCCAGCTGTCCTGAGATCCTTCCAGCTCCTTAGCTGCGTGCCCTGGGGCCTTAGAACAGGCTGTTCTCTTGACTCGAGCCCTTACCCTCCATCCTCATTTAGCTCGAATGGTCCTGTCTTCGTCTTACGTGTCCAGGCCCTGCCCGGACTCTGTCAGGTGACCATAGCTTTCCTTCCCAGAAAGCATACGGTTATAATTACTTCTTCACACATGCTCCCCCGACCTAACTGAATCGGCGAGGGCAAGCAGGACGTCTCTCTTGCTCCCCTGTTTCTCTAACACCTGGTGCAGCTCCAGATGTACACAGCAGGTGCATAATAAATGTTAGCTGCATGGGTGAAAGCCTTTCCTCCCTTCCCCCACTCACCCATCTCCATCCCTGACCCCCAGGACAGGGTGCAGACCTGGGTCTTGCCCTGTGGGGGTGTGTCCAGCCCCAAGCCCAAGCCAGTGGCCAGTGGCCATCAGTATCCATGAACGGTGGGGTGCGGTGAGCTCTGAGCCCCAAAGCCTGTGCAAAGTCCACATTTCCCTGAGAAGAGCACATAAGGCTGGCTGGGAGAGCCCAGGGCTTGTTTCTGCTCAAAATTATAGCATCTCATATATGACCCAGGATTGCCTTGGATGGATCCACAACGTAAAAAGGACTTAAATCTTCATTATCTAATAACTGGGGTTTGACGGGAAGACAAATCCACATAAATCAGAATTGGTGGCAGGGGAAGGGAGAGCATTAGGCTACAGATACTTTCCCGGGGGCAACTACCGTTTGCCTGGCCCTGTTGTTGCTTCCATCCCTAAGGGTGGGGTGTAGCTTAGATCGGGATGGGGCCCAGGAGAGCGCTGCTCTGGGCTCTCCCAGCACGAGGAAGCTGGGTACCTGCCCCTTCACATTCCTCTTTCCACCAGGGTGACCTCATCCCACCGCCTGGGGATACAGCCTACCTCTGATCTACCCCCTCCCTCATCTCAGGGAGGGACGGAGTGGTGACAGGAGGTGCTCACAAACCACTGTCGAGTGAGGACAAGAACACGGGCTCTGAACCCAACTAAATTCATCTCCCACGATAAGCTTGCCAGTTGTTGCGGCTGCTGGTTGCTACAGCTTATTGCACTTTGTGGGGAAAACATGCACCTCAGATGAGAAGGCCACAGCCATACTAAATGACAGCAAACCTAAGGTTGTCGGCTGTCACTCGCCTCTCACTGCAGAGCCTCCTTGCCATGACAAACGGGGGAAACCAGGGCCCCAAGAGAAGGGAGGTGCACACTGCGAGTTCACGGCCGTGTTGATTTATTCTGGCCCTGAGAGCAGGCTCACTGAGGGGAGGGCCCGTTCATCCCTCAGCACCTGGTTCCTAAACGCAAGGAACATTTCTGCCATTTGTGCGCCTCATGGCACGAGCCAAGAATGGCCTAGCAGATGTCTTCCCCTGCAATTAGCTCCAAAGCTCACAAGTGGTTTCAAATAATGACAGGGAAGAAGAGGACTTCCCTTCTGCCAGAACCTCTGGGGAAAAGATTGAAATGGAGTGTCTGGGCATGCTCTCACCTGCATTCCAAGATGGCGGGCAAGGGAAACCTGGCACGGGGGTGGGGGGCGGGGGGAGAGGAATGTGGCACATCACTGCCCTTGAGTCCTGGGTGGGTACGAAGCTTCCTTGTTCTTGGGAGAGTCCAGAGCATCTCTTTGCTGGGACTTCCCCTTTCTGGACACAACTCCCACCCTGCCATGGAAACACCTCACTTCCAGTGTCCATGACCTCTCTCCATTTGACACCCTAAAGGCCCCTCAATTTGATCAGTGACCCAAACTGAGCTCACGAGCTCCAGAAGGGCTTGGGGAAAGGTTATGTGCTTTGTTGTGGACCCCCTGAATTTCTCGACATGCATGCCCCGACACACCTTCCTCTTCCGCAACGCCTTGCCTTTGCACGGCCCAGGCTGGTTCCTCTGCCAGGAATGCTCTTTCTATTTTCTCTTCCTGACAAGCTCTTACTTATTCTTCAAAACTCATCTCAAGGAACTTTTGGGAGCAGCCTGCTGCCTCACCTCTCCCAGGCAGAGGTGTCACTGGGCTTGTTACAGGCCAGTGCTTGGCAGGTGCTGAGCAAAAAATGGTTCAGCAGGTGATAAGGTCAAGCCCCATGGACAAAAGGCTAGCACCCACAAGCCAGGCAGGGCAGAACTCACAACACAGAGAACTGGAGTGACCACGGCCCAGCTGTACTTCATCCAGGGCCCAGGCCGGTAGCCAATCATGTCCTCAATACCGTCATAAAGGTTATCGCTGCCTAGGAGAGACGGAGGGAGACAGAGAGTGACACTGTGTCCAACGCCAGCATCTGCCCTGGGAATTGCACAGCAGGGGCTCAAGGGCCACGAGGGGAACTCGGGGGTCTGCTCAAGGTCCCTGCTGCTCAACATCACATAGATCCAAGAGTGGCAGATGTTCATCTGAAATTATGTGAAACTCAAATGTAACTGGGCATCGTATATTTTTTAGGCAAACTTAGGCAGCCCCCAAATCCTGGTGTGGCCAATCCAAGGTCTCAAGAGGATTAAAATAGACCATGTCCGGGTCCCAGAGCAGTAACTCATAGATAGACCCCCCCCTACACAGACAAATTCTGTGTTTCTCAAAACATACAGTCACACCCTGCACCTTTAGCATGGGGAGAATATGTCATGTGGCCACAACGATATTATTTCTGTACAAAAGGGGAAGCCTTGAGGGGAAAATGCCAAGTAGGGAAAGCCTTTGTGTTCAACTCAGAGTGAATTCCCCTTCGAATTCTGTTTTGGAAGCTTCTAAATACAGAGACCCAAAGAAGAGACTTGAGAGAGTATATGCCAAAGTCCGTACTCACCATATATCCAGGCAATAACAAAACATTCAAAGAATGCAACCCACAAAAGGCATACACCGCTAGCTGCATAGTAGTCAAAGAGTTGAAACACATACATGCCACCCTATGAAGAAAAAAAACCAGAGAAGGTTGACTTGTTATTTGCTATCCAATTCCCTTCATATATAAAGAGCTTTGACAGATCAGTAAGAAATAGAAAACCCAAGAGGAAAATGGGCACAGACTATGATGACTAGATACATGTGTAGAAAGATGCTCAACTTCATGTTTGACAGATTAGTTAACAAGCACAGACACACAGGGGCGCCCAGCTGGCTCAGTCGGTGGAGCGTGCGACTCTTGATCTTGGGGTTTTGAGATCGAGCTCCGCGCTGGGTGCAGAGATTACTTAAGAAAATAAAATCTTAAAACACACACAAATACACACAGGAAAATGAAAGCAAAGATGTTTTCCTCAGTAAAAACGATGGGTTTCCGGAAGCAGGTGCTGAAAACTAACCGGGGCCAACAGAGGATACTTCAGTGAAAGCCAACTGCTCAGTGTGGAGCTGTGATCTGCCTTTGGCGCATGCGTGTGTGTGCGTGTGTGTGCGCGTGTGTGTGTGTTTCTTAAAGACATTTCTAGAGAAACAGTCATTTGCATTTCCAGTAGGAAAAAGTGGTGATGTGAAACCTGAACGGAGTCTGGGAGCAAATGCAGTGATTTGCTGGAGAATGAGGGGTGGTAGGTGGGGAGGGGGGCATAAGACAGCAGGCCCCAGGCCTATGCCAGGCTTCCATGTTTATCTTGGCGCAAGAATCTTTCTTTTCTGCTGCCTCTTCTTAGACAGCTGGCCCACCTCTGCCTTAGACACTGTGCTGCTCCTGCATCTTTTTCCCCTTCTGGATGGAGCCTCCCCAGGGCCCCCGCCCACCCTCTGAACAGTGCACACTCCCTGCCGACCACACAGGCCCAGCACCGTGGTGGTATCTACCAGGAGGTCTGCGTTTATCTTTTTGAATGTCTCCACCTCCCCTCCGGGCCTGAGAAGGGCTGTGGCACAGTCGTGGGTGAAAAGAGCTGCCATCAAAATGGATTTCGGCTGAAGCACCTCTCTCCCAGGCATCCTGGGACGAGGGAGAGACGGAGGGCCGGGGGTGGCCAAGGTGTTGCCATGGTAACAGGAGAGAGGGTTGGGAAGTCTGGGTCAACTGCTGGGTCCTGAGCTGTCTCCTGCTGCCCGAAATGTAGGCCAGGTCCCTTGGGCAGGGTGGGATCCCTGAACTGGGTGGGGCCAGGAGATATCCCATCTCGGTGCTACAGCCTAGCCACTGCCTCCACCAGCGGGAGGAGGGGCAGTACAGCCTTGGACTGGTCTTTGGAGCATGTGTAGGTCACCAAGAGCCCTGCAAGAGGAGGTCCCTCGGGCCAGGTGAGAAAGCCACCTACCTCCGTCACCATCGCCAGCCCCAGCAAGTAGCTGATGCTACATATGAAGGCGATGAAGATTTCCCGACGGAAACCCTTCCTTAGGAAGGATGGGTAAAGATCGACCAAGGACGTGATCTGTCCTTCGACTTCAACAAACTGCGGAGGAGAAGAGAGTGGTTGAGTCCCAGATGCCCAGCACCTCCCCTCTGCTCAGAGAGGAGACTCCTGGCACTCACGGAGTAGCCTGCGGGGTCAAGACCAAATGTGTGAACGTGGTCTCCTGAACTCTGCCTGGGGAGCCCCGCCGGCCGGTCTAGCCACGGTGGGCCACACACAGTCCTCCAAATATCCCGCACGTCTGTGTCTTTGGTTCAGAATGCCTTTCCCTTGTCATTTAAGACTTCACTCAAGAATGACCACTTCTCTGAAGCTCATGCTGACCCTCACCTTCTCACACTTGCTGGCACATAGCTATTGGCACAAACACCTCCCCCCATCTTGGTCTTGGTCCTTTCTGACACCAAGGGCAGTGCCCCCTCGTCTCTGGGCCTGGAGTGCCCAGGTGGGCTAGGCACATGTGGTTGCTCAGTGGACACATGAAGAATGAATGGGTAACTCAGGGCAAGTCTGGACCCCCATTTCCCCATCAGATTCACACAATGGCTTTAGCTCTGTGGGGAACGTGGATCCACGAGGATATCCTGCACACCTAAGCGCCCACGTGTGTGAGCCACATGCTAACTGTGACCCCAGGAACCCGTCCCTGGGCTCCCAAAGGTAAGGAAACCCATTGAAGGGGCCCTTCCTTGGGTAATGTGTTAGGATGATTCTCAATCTTTCTAAATCTTTCTAACATATAACTTGGAGACGGAGCCAGATCATTACATGGAGAGCTGCCTCTGTTAAAATGCAGCAGGAAACTCTGTCCTGTGGACGCTTATTGTCATGGATGTAACCAGTGCCCGATGGACGGGTTCCACCCTTCTGCGGCTACTGGTCTGGGCAAAGACTCCTCCTCTACCTCTATCTTTGGGGCAGAAGCATCCGGAGCACAATCTAGAAATGAAGCTTCAGGACCGAAGGGCACGTAGAAGCAGTTTACATTTGGGTGACTACTGCCAAAATGCTTTGCCAGCCAACATACCCTCCAAGGCCGGTCTGTCTGATTCCTTTAAAAGTCGAAAAGCTAAAGCCTTGACCCTTCTATTCTTTCATCCGAGAGGCATTTGGGAAGGATGTTTCCCCAGCATTCCTACAAGAGAGATCCCACCACTTATTCCTTTGGGATGCATCACAGGAGGATCAAGGGATACAAACCGGGAGCGAATCCCTTTCATGGCTGAGAGGGGCTGGAGAAATGATCCTTTGTTGCCAGGAATTCAGGGAAAAGAGGAGCGAGAGGCTCTTGAAAGGGGCCCAAAGAGGAGGGGCTGATGTTTTGACCTCGGACTGATGTGTCAGCCACAGAGTTTTCAACTTAAATTACCACTGAATTACAGCAAACCTGCGGCCCAAACATTAAGCTTCAAAAGGAGTTAAAGACAAAGGTTCTTTCCTTTTTGAGATGGGGAAATTAAAGGCAGGAAGGTCCGGTGTCACTGTGGGGCAGGGTCAACACCAGCACACGCCCCTCATTTCCAAGCTCCCTTCCATTTCTGGAGAATGCCAGCCCCAGCCCTCAGCCCTGCTCCACCGGCCTCTTCAGACCTCCCTCACTTAACAGCTATGTGACCCTGATTTCTCCAAATGTCCGTCTGTCTCCCCTGTAAAATGGGAAGGTCTTGCCTGCTCGGCAGGGAGGCGGACAAAGATGTGAAATCACAAGAGTAAGCTGGTAATTGGGTGATTGCTGCAAACCCATGTCAGGGGATGAGTGAGCTCCAGGGAGATGGGGGCCAGCTCTCTCCTCCACCAGTGCTGCTTGTTATCTCGTGCAAGCATCTGCCTCCACGTGCATGCCACCCCCACCCCATCTCACCAAGAAATACGCAGTGGTCCCTAAGTCAAAGAGTGCTTCCTGCAGATGCCAGACATCCTGGGGTCGGGGGGGCACACTCCATCGGTGAGAGGCCTCTGCCTGAGGTTGGCTATGGGTCTCTGCACTTCCATGAGAGGAAGCTATTTGGGGGGAACTCCAAGATAAGGCCAGGAGGGATGAACTAGCAGGTCAGGGAATGGGTAGCCCCAGAACCAAGCCCATTCCTGAAACCAGCTGTGCGTGGCCTCGGCCGATCCCTTGTTCTTGCTCAGCCTCAGTTTTCTTGGCTCTACAGGGCAACAGTTGTACCCAGCTGTAGAGACACTACAGACTAAAGAGTTTACATATATATATATATATATATATATATATATATATATATATATATATAAACAGGACAGGGAAAGGGCCCCGGAATGGGGAGTTGTATTTAATGGGGACAGAGCTTCGTTTTAGGAAGACACAAAGGTTCCGGGGGCAGGTGGCGACGATGGTCGCACAACAACGTGAATGTACTTCATACCGCTGAACTGCATGCTTAAAAATGGTTCAGATGGTCCATTTCATGTTGTGTATTTTGCCACACACGTACATAAAAAGCCCGACATGAAGACTTGCCCACAGAAACACCTCGCAGGACAGCGCTCTGACTATATCACGGTGCTGGTGGGGCGTGAGGCGGTCACCAGCATCTGCAAAACCTTCCCCCCCCCCACCATCTGCGAGCTCACATTTAGCAAATAGATGCAAAGGAGGGATTCCAACCTAGGCCATCAGACCCCTGAGACATTATGTCCTAGCTCCCTGGGTTCCAATCCTACTCATGCCCTTCGTGGGATATCAATTAGGCAGGTCATTTAAAGGGCTCTGAGCCCTGAGTTCCAGGTTCTGAGTGGAAAGGGTGCCAGCTCCCTCTGAGGCTGGCTTGGAGAGCTCACCAAGATTCCCTGAGCCCGTTGGCCGCCATGAGGCCTGGCTCAGAGGTGTGCCTCGCCAGCCAGGCCCCACCTGCCTCCCAGGGAGAAAATTTAATATAAACCACCTCCACTCCCTCAGGAAGCAGCTTCCTTGGCCCAAGAGGCCCATTTTGGGCCCATGGAGACGTCACGCTTTGTCATTTATTAACCACTCTCTGTTTTTGTTTTTTGCTTTCACTTAGAGCTTTGGAAGAAGTTATAAAAGCCATTGGCTTGGGGCCTCCGAAGGCCAAACTCATTAACGAGAGATGATTAATGGACTCCTCTTGCTGTTTATATAGCTCAAGCCCACCAACAACTACACAAGTATTTTGTTTTCAGTCTCCCAAATGTTTCCACTCTGTCTTCTCTGCTAATCCTGGTCCCCGTCCTGCCAAATCCTTCACTCTGTTCTTGATCTTGCTGGCAGACTGCCTCCTCTCCTCTGCCTGACCTTCTAAGACGTTCCTCCTATCTGGTTCTGAGTCCACAGGGACTCACCCTGGGCAGCGACTTTGAGGCTGCTGCCCATGGGGTGGGCAGTGAAGCCCTCTCCTGAACTGGCAGCAGGCCTCTGGACCAAAGGTTTCCCATGAGGCAGCCAGATACCCAGACCACACAGAAGGCCGCAAAGTGCCTGCCTTTCAGCGATGGACCTCAGATGACGGCCCCGGGGTGGTGGCACCGTGTGCAGGGCTCTGGTCTGGGCATACCACCAGCCCACCCTGCGCATCCTAACTCTCCACTCCTGGATCACGCCTGCCCTCTCAACTGTCATCTTGAGACAACCCCAAGGAAAATACACATATCTCCAAGAGAACTCCGTTTTCCAAGCACCACGTGCTGCTCTGTATCAGGCACTGTGCCTGGTACTTCATACAAGGCAACGTGGGTATAATCACACCCATTTACGAGATGAGAAAAACAGAGTCTCAGCGAGGGGAGGGAATGTGCCCAATGTCATACAGCATGGGGGCTTGGAACTATTACTCCGAAGCCAGTCTCAGCCCCTGGTTGGCTCTCACTGACACACCCCATGGAGGTCTGAGCCCTGGAGGGGCGGGACACAGGGGTTCAGAAGTGCAGGAAAATAGTGTTGGTATAGATGGAGTCGTGCCTTGGGAGGGCAGAAGCTGAGCTGGCCAGAGGACAGGGTGGGCCTGAGCGAGGCTCCCCAGCACTGGAAGATCATGGTTTCACTCCGTGGGACGCTACTCACATGCGCCAGGAATCACAGAACACCATGTGTGGTTTGGGCTTCTCTGGCTGCACTTAGGACAATCAGTGACAGCTTGGCAGGCACTGTCCCCTTGCTGGGGCCAAAGACCCGAGCTTTGGGGCAGACGTCCTCCTCCTGTTGCCCTGAGGCCTTTTCTACCCCTGGGGTCTTAGAGGAACCCTTGTTGGCTGAAGCTGGTGCAAGTCTGATGGGAGGGCGGGAAGGGAGTGACGGTGTCACACACGGCACGATGAAGGGCACCTTCCCAGAACCACACTCCCCCGGGCACTCCCTCTGTACAGCGTCCCCTTGATCTGGACATACCTGGCTATCCAGTCCAAGCAAGAGAAGCATAATAAAAAAGAGAATGGACCAAAACGTGGGCAGCGGCATCATTGTCACAGCTTTTGGGTAGGCAATGAAGGCCAGGCCAGGACCTAAAGGGAAGAGAAAATGGGGAGGGGCAGAGGGGGAGGCACATCAGTGACCCAGCCACCCGGGGCACTGGAGCTCACACAAAGACACTCGGGACTGAGGCGGTGTCCCAAACCCCAAATGCAGGGAGGAGCCAGGTCTGAATCTGTGCCTGGGGGAAGAGCCCAGGCCTGCCTCCCTTTCGGATGGGGTGCACTGGGGCTCAGGTGGGGCCCCGTTTTAGCATCTGTCTCCTATGCAGCAGTACAAGTGGCCTCACACCAGAATCCGGCAGACCTGGCCATTTGGGGGCGGGAGATGGGACCAAGCCTGGGACCCAGTCTGCCGGCTTGGAAAAGGAAGGCTCCCCAAACCAGAGTAACCAGGCCAACGTTTCCTGGAAGGAAGCAAAGGGGGAAGCCCCCGTTGGCAAAGAAAAGGCTTCTACTTCTGAGTTAATGACTAAAACATTGTGAAAGAATACAGAACCATGCCCTGCAGGGCAAACCTCACTTCAGGGGTGCGTCTGTGCACCCCACTGAGCATTGTCAGAGGCAAGGCCCAAAGCTAAAGGGAGGTGTGCGCGGGGCAAGACCCCAGGCTCCGGAGACCCGAGACTTCCATTCAGGTCTCACTCCACCTTCTCTTTATGTCACCACGCACCCCTGCAGGGACCTGCTTCCCCACCTGAGAAGGGAGGGGCAGGATCCAGGAAATGACTCCCAAGGAGACTTCTCGTGCTCAGATTCTCAGATGCTGAGCCCACTTCCCTAGAAAAGGGCTTCTGGTTTCTGAGGAGGGGACTCGGACAGAATCTGGAGGCCCGGTGTGGGAGACGGGAGCCCCGCCAGCTCAGGGGGCATCTTTCTGCCTGGAAACATTCCAGAGACATAGAGAAATGTCTCCTCCTGTCTCCGGCGCATCTGGGGGGAGAAGCCAGGGGTTAAGAACTGAGCCAGTGATTAAGACCTGTGGTTCTAAGAGGCGGCAGCAAGCAGCAAAAGAAAGGAGGCCTGAAAGGGCCCGGGCTGAAAAAATAAAGTAAGATCCACAACTTAAAAAATAATAATAATAAAAATAAAATAAATAAATAAATAAATAAATAAATAA